>NC_068383.1:17054315-17375148 GCF_023724105.1 Carassius gibelio | reverse complement strand
CAACGCCCGGCAGATGCCACACCTCCAGTTCAGGCTCCTCGAGAACAATAAGTGTTTATCGCCACCCTCCCTCTCTCTCTCTTTCCTTCTCCATCCACCACTTCCCGCTGTAAAGCCGCGCTCACACGGAGAGAGTGATGCGCCTGTGTGTGACGTCTTCCCAAAAGCAGGGATTCTGCATGTGTGTCTGTTAGACTGAGTTCCACCAAGGGATTAGGCACTTTTCATCTTCATGACGCACACTAGAAAGAGAGAGAGAGAGAGAGAGAGAGAGAGAGAGGGCGAAAGAGACTGGAGATGGGTCGTCATGGAGATTTTCACCCATGAAGGGAATGTAGGGTGAATGACATGAGATAGAGATAGAAAGAAAGAAGAGGCGTTAGGTGAAGCTCTACGACACACTTCTGATTCAGTTTGGCATTTAAAAATAAACGATCATGCTAAAAAAAAGAGACTGGTGCTGATTTGCATGCACATATCCTTGCTATCTCCTGAGACCTACTCGTGTAACCGGCTAGCCCTTGGGGAGGCCCTTCTACTTCTCTATCGTGCATCTGACTTAACGCTCCAGCCTTCAGATTAAAATAGCTGCAGCCAAATGCCTTAAACCCGCCACCTTTTCTAAGATTACAAAGCACTCGCTTGTCCAGCAACGTGAGCTTTAATATGAAACCCTGCTGAGGGGACAAAGCGAGGGCAGACTTCCTGATGGTACTTTAGGTAACACAAAATGCCATGTCTAATTCCTATTAACATGGTGTAGATGGCAATCTGTCGTTGGGAGTACGACAGACTCTTCATTCTACATACTAAACTAAGGTTGCTACTGCCAGTAATTGTGCACAATGTAGAGGGTGTTATAATTAAGCCACTCCCCATCAGGTTTAAGCCTCGCTAACAAGAAAATAATTGACGGAAGAGGGTGTCAGCCATACAGATGAAGCCTTTGATGTATATGATCTGATAGTAACAAGTTAGTCGACGGTATCTGGGCCGTCAATGTATGCAGCATATGCTGTAGCGAATGCCAAATGTGTTTTCAAAGGTGCAGCTGTAATTGTAGCGCTCTATCATCTGATTCTGTCATGCTGATCTGATATCAAAGAAATGAAAGCTTACTGTGACTGCACATTCCAGGAGCAGGAATCCCACACATGCAAAGCCAGATACACCCAGAGACAATTATAGTAAAGCTTGGGCAGGCTAGACTTCACCACATTACTGTAATGCAAAGAAAATCACATTCTGTTTCTGTTTGCTCTTTTGCTTTTAGGTGTCCGTAAAAGCATTCGCTTCTTAACATACAAACACATGTGTAGTAACAATAAAATATTATGTTCACAATGGAACTTAATCCAGAGTCACTCCTCTTTTGACTGCTTAATCTTTTTCTGCACACATTAAATTAGGTTATTTATGAGAGGGACAATTGCATTCTAAGATAAAAAAAAATTAACAAATACTGAAAATACTGGTACTACAACCACGTTGAATTTAAACCTCAGTGCTGTGTACGGAACTGAACTGAACAACTAGTTGTTAATGCAGAAGTGCTTCTCTCTCTTTTGGACACTTGACAGCTCGTCGATGTGGGTCTTCCTTCACTCTGAACACTGCTGGCAAATTACATTGAATGAGGTACGTGTCTTGACTTATTCCCAAATTTTGACAACCACTTGTTTCTCTCTACAAGCCCTGTGGTCCAATGGTTATCCATTACTGTCCAAAGTGAGAATGCTATATAAAAAGAGCAGCTAAATGAAAAGAAAAGCTTCTTGATGCCTCTGGTTGCTAACATTACTTCACTCACAAATAGACAAATAAGATAATCTGTTAGCAAACTTGCATGTTTATTGTTTACACCCAGATGATTCAGGAGCGACTCCTGTAGTCTGTACACACTTGAATTGAACATTTGCAGCTGCATTCACTCCCAAAACTTTTTTAGCTATACATAATGCCTTCTGGTTGAACCAGGTTAATGAACATTTGAACAGTAGGCAAGTGTTTCGGAAACCTGTTCGAAAACAACAACAAAAACAATTTTTTCCCATTCCAATCTTACATACATACTGTTTCCAATTCGGTTTCGTTCTGCTTGTGGTGCAGAAATGACGTCATCTATCATGCGCCCAAATAAACATGAGTGAATTCACAAGTAAAAAGGCTTGATGCACTGAACTGACAACATTGAAAGAGACTTTCTTTATGAATAAGACAATGAAACATTCTAAAGTTAAATTTAAAAACAACACATTTAATTATGCAGGAGACGCTTTGATGTTTCTTTGCATGTTTGATCAATTCAGTCGTCTTTGTTTGAAAGCCACAAACCGAGACGCAGAGACACAATGGCTCACTTTGATGTAGAAAAAAAGAAATGAGATGCATTCATTAATTTCTCTTCACACATCTGCCGTGCAAAAAGAAGCACCAGTGATAATCGTGCAGCACTGTGTGTCAGAGTTTAAGTGTGAACGGAACACATTTCCTCAACTCTCACACACACTCCATATGTAGCTGTTCACTGGCCAGTCGGTTGCTATGGGAAACCATCAGAGCACATCAAAACGGGTCCTCGAGGGACTCCTGCCACGAGCAATCCTATCCACTGAAACACACTTAACAGTGTGTGTGACAGACTGCCGTTTCCCAGATGTGGACAATTCGGTTTCTCACCCCTTGCCTCATAAAAGAAACAGAAACTCATCTATCAGCAGTCTAATAATGGCCAGGAAAGCAGTTAGGGGTCATGCTGTGCTTGGATATTGAGCGAGACATTTTAGAAAATGGAATAATTATTGGGCAGTACAAATATAAACCTAAAGAACAAGGCAATTAGATTTATAAAATAGGGATTTATAAATAGGGATAGCATTTATACCTGAACATGGCATACTGATTTCAGAGAGTACTGTGTTAAAAGGAAAGAAAAAGACGTGACGTGTGGCCAAGTATGGTGATCAGTACTCAAAATTTGGGCTTTGCATTTCACCCATCCAAGTGCACACACACAGCAGTGAGTAGTAAACAAAGACACACACTTTAAACACACATGGAGCAGTAATAATAATAAAAAAAATTATGTATGCATAACATTATAAAATGTATTTTACAGTTGTTAATTTGATCAGACAAGTATATCGAACAAAAACATCAGATTCCTCAAACAAACAGAGAAGTCATGTGACCTCCGTGGCCATGATATAGACATGAGAACTTGTGACTAATTGGCAGAGATAAAGTGAAGGTTAAGTCTCCATCTTGTGGCCATTAATCATAATATTCATAATAATATTCAAATCTCACAATCTCCCCTCCCTAATGCTCTTCAAGTATATTACTTTCCCATTTAGGTTATTGGCAGAGAGTATGAAATAAGTGTGGCGATAAACACTTATTGTTCTCGAGGAGCCTGAAATGTATGTACAGTCTATAAAATATAAATATATATATATATAAATACACACTGGCAGGCAAAAATCCATCCAAAACTATTTTCAAATGTATTAATAATTATTTTGCTTGCATCTTTTTGAGTTCATATTAATTTACATTAGCTAAAGTGCAGTAAAGCTAGACAAATTGCTAATTACCATACCAAAGATATACACTTTTGCCTATATATTCCACTAAAAATCTTGACCGTCATTGAAAAGTTGAAAATAATAATATATTAAGGAGACGATACTTGGTAAAAAGCTGAAAGTCAGATTGTCACGTTGATAATATACTGTATATTATCTCTCCATGCTTACTTATATCACTGCCATCCACTTGTTGCAAAAATGAAAATATTTGTCAAAAACACCAATCCACATACCAGGATTGTTGCAACAATGCTTTCATGCTCTCTGGTAGCTAAAGGCAAGTACAAGCATGTAAAGTAATAAGACATGACTAGCATAAGAGCATCCTGCCTAGTGAAGAACCATTTATACTATGGTATTCAGAGTTCAGATGGGGTATAATGCCAAAGATATGCCAAGTGGCACTTTTCCTATTTAGAGAGGTTGTATAATACCCTCACTGCCCATCTTACTCTCATCTCAGTTTAGAGGTCTGACTTTTATTAGCCTTTCCTTCCAATGAGTCCACCATTTTTAAAGACCACACTCTCATCTCAGATTATGAATCTATGCACACATAACAAATATTCACACTATATGCAAAACAGACATCTAAATTAAGATTTCAGCAGTGCGTATCTCCATCTGCCCGAGACCGGTAATTGGTGAACAAACTGCGTGCCCCTCATTAGTTTTGTGAGGGTCACTAAGACTGACTCAAGGGTCTCTTATTAGAGATTCTAGAGGTGTGAAGTGAGGAAGCTCAAACAGCACCGAGACTGGCATCTCATTATCCTGATGCCCAGTACCACATAAACAACCTGAGGACATCAAAATGATATTAAAGACTATTGACTTCTACGTGCATCTCTTTTTGCCACTATTAGTGACTCTGCATCAGCCATTAAATAAGCCAGAATACTCTTTTATGGCTAAATGAGATTTGTAGTTGTCAAATGTGATTGTCTACGTCCCTCACACACTGTTTGTTTAACTATTAAAGCATCTGTCCATCCATTGATCCAAGTATGTTGAAACAGCATTGATCCCATTAAGGCACAGTAAAGATATGAAACATTAAAAGCATCTTGCTGTAATACAACAGAACATGCCGGGAACACTTTAAAATAAGGTTTAATTTGCTAACATGAACTAACAATACTTCTGCAGCATTTATTACAACACAAACCCATCGCAATTCATAACGATTTTATGTTTTGGTGAATTGGTGGCTATAACTTGTACATTTTTATACAATCTGTTGATGGTGATGGTTAGGTTATGCGATTCACATAATACTAATTCATTACGTTTCTCAATGAGATTGGGTTGCTTATTAATCTTAATAGTGATTTCAACATGAATGGATTTTTTTTTTTAAATCATAACATTGTGTACTGTCGACCAACATGAACAAAGAGCAACTTTATTTTTATTAACTTACATTAACAAAGATTAATACATGTTGTATGTATGTCTTACATGTTAGCTATAATGCATTAACCTCATTACTTGCTTACAAATGAGACCTTATAGTGTTATCAAATGAATCAATCAGTTAAAAGTGAAGAAAATGAATGCACACAATATGCACACACACTAATGGTTGAAAATGCACTACAATTGTAAACATGCTTCACTAAAAAAAAAAAAATCTAGATTAAGACAGATAAGTGAACCATCAAGGGAAAAGATCATGTTTTAGCAGTATGTTTAAATTGTCTTTATGCTCAAGACAGAGTTGAGCTTAAATATTTTCTAATTAAGACTTAAGACATCAGTAACACTTCCTGGCAAGGTTGTCCTTGTTAGAAGGAATAACAATATTTAAAATGGCGAATGTTATGGTCAAATTGGGGTTTTCAAAATTTTCAGTCAATACTTTTATTTAGCAAGATCAACACTGACAGTGAAGACATTTATAATGTTATTTAAAAGATTTATATTTCAAATAAATAGTGTTCTTTTGAACTTTACAACTTATTTGTCAATGAATCCTGAAAAAATATCATGATTTCCTCAAAAACTGCAACATTGATAAAAAGAGATGTTTCTTGGGAACCAAATATATTAAAATTACATCAAAATATATTAACATAGAATAGTTACTTTAAATGGTAATAATATTTCCAGCTTTACTGTATTTTTTTGTTTAAATAAATGCAGCCTGGTTGAGCATAAGAGACTTCCTACAAAAACATTTGAATAAAAAGGCCTGTATTGATCACCTGTCCTTGAGATGAATAGAAAATCTCAGTTTTGAACACTGGTTTGATTCTGAACAAAGTCCTCAATAATAAATCATTATTTATTTTTTCTATGTGCTTGCAGTAACCCTTCGTCCTTGCTCTAGCAGCCAGTATCAGGTGACATTCTGGTGCAAAATAGCACAGCACTGTTTAAAGTCTACTGCAGGAACACTTTAACTTATTCTGAGCTCTGTGAATTCAGTTACATAGACACTGATATTGAATCTTACATTTCTTAAAATGTGTAAAGTTCACAAAAAACTGAAATAGATGTCATACCCAAGGGTCTACAAAACGTTGAGTATGTCAAATGGCACAAATGGCAGAAAAACTCCAGATTCTACTTAAAAAAATGCAGATACATTATCTTTGTTAATAATGTGCTTTTTTGTTCTTTATCTCCTCAGTCAAGATATTTAGGCCACCTCTTTGATCTACCATGGTGAGGTTTTATGTTCTGAATAATTAATTGTAAAATGTCTTGCAACACTATGGTGATGAATACTGA
Source organism: Carassius gibelio (assembly GCF_023724105.1). Classification (NCBI taxonomy): domain Eukaryota; kingdom Metazoa; phylum Chordata; class Actinopteri; order Cypriniformes; family Cyprinidae; genus Carassius; species Carassius gibelio. Next base: position 17,368,822 of record NC_068383.1, on the reverse strand, counting down.
GATGCCTTTCCCCTTTTTCAGTGAAAAAAACAATTGAATCAACATGAATCTATTTTATTTTCAGGGCCTATTTAATAATACTGCTATCTCATTGAAGAGCCAACTCAAGGCAATGACATCCAGACAAGCACAATTCATCTGTTACAGCACTGAAAAACCCCCCACAGTTTACTATTCTAACAAGGAATGTAAACTTATGATGCATCAAAGATTCACAATATAAAAACATTTATCTTGAATTGCAAACCCCCAAATTTTATCAAGTTAATGCTTAAAAGACGTAACGCAGCTCTATGAAGATCAGCTTGATTACATGCACTCACTGGCCAAATAGCATCTCAATGAAATGTTGATGATTAATCTAAATAAATTAAAATGTTTATGTTCATTAGGCACTGAAGCAGCAAAGCTACTGGATAAAAGAACACACACATTTCCTTTCCTCTGCCATCAAATAAATTGACAATTTCCTCCAAAAAAACTACTAGAAAAAAAAAAGTAATACTTTACAAACTCTGAACAAGACTCGCCAGGGGTAAACACTCATTAAGCGCATGCTTTTTTTTCTCAGGAAACTGTGTAGTAGTGTGTGAAAGTTTAGTGTTAAAGCATGAACATGTGTATTGTAGCAATGATACAGAAGTTATACTTATAAAATGTGTGTGAACGTAACAAGCAGCGAGGGTTCTGCTATTTTCAAATTTTGTTTGTGCTGCAAACATCATTGGTTGCCCAAGTTGACATCTAGGAGTGTGTTTGTGAAGGGCTTTTTGGAAAAGTGTACTTGCAGGGGGGTTTCATGGCAGTTTAGTCCAGCCTGTTTTTTTCTTGCTTTGGTTTTAAGAGGCAGAGAAATAGACAGAATAGAGAGAGAGAGAGAGAGAGAGAGAGAAGACTCAGGCCCTTGAAGATATTCAGACCACAAACTTGTTCTTAGTGGTGGAGCCACTCTTAGTGGCCGTGTCAGCATGAGACTGGTAGCCAATGGTCATATTCATAGGGATGCCTAATCGTTCCTTGTACACCCTCCTGTCAAACAAACACAATCACACAATGCACCAGGCTGAGTATGTTATCGTTCACTTGTAGCATGAACGCACAAACGTCTCACCCTATGTGCGTTATAGCCTCTCTGTTCTCGTAGTCAGTTGTCCAGACGGAGATTTTGTCTCCTTTAGTTCGGATGTTGACAACAGCCCCGCACACATCATCGCTGTAGTCGTCAAAGGCCTCACCGATGAGGCACAGCAGCTGTAGGTAAGACACAGGTGAACGTTAGAGACTCAGGGCCACAGAAGCACATGAATTACTTGCGTGTATGTTGAGGGGGCGTTCAGTGACTAACTCCGAACTCTTACAGTTTCCAACCAGAAGCGGTCCAGGTCATACTTCCTCTGCTGCTTGTTGAGAGTCATGAGCCAGCGGCCTCCTCTCTTATTCCTCTCATCCTCCCACATAGGCTCAATACCATCCTGCAACCCCAAGCACAAAGTAATCTGAAGAATCTCGCACATTACCTCTAAAAAGCAGCAGGCAACAGCAAACAAGCAGAAATAAACGGACGATAAAGAAATAGAAATACACAAACGTTATGTTTTACAAACACTACGCTTTTGGCAACTGTTCCTTCACAGCGCTCTGTCCTCTTTTGTAGCTCAAACAGTAAAGCATGCCTCTAGCATAGCCAAGTTCATGGGTTCGAATCCTAGTGAAAGAACTTATTAAATATGTATCCCGAATGCAATGCAAGTCAACTGAATAAAAGCCACTATGAATCTAAAGTTTGTAAAATAGTCGTGCATACAGCAATTTTGGGATTTTTTTTTCTAAAATGAGTCTGTCTTACATTAGAAATGTAATTTCTATTTGATCTTATCTGATAATATGGCAAACTGCAACAGATGCTACAGCAATGTTTTGGTGCAGCTTTGCAAAGAGCCAATTAGTTCGCGAAGTCCCTGTAATGTGTGTTTATTGGGTAAAATTTCACAGCACTTTATTGAGATGAAGTATTTGGATAAATAGATTAAATTCACAGCCGTTATGATAGGAGCCTACCTTGAAAAGTGAGTAGTCACATCCTGACATCAAGTTACTGGAGAGCTGAATGTGGTTATAAAGCCTAGAAAGAATAGGTTCGTGAACTCAAGTTGACTAGTCAACCAAATTTGGGGGAGGGTGGGGGCAGTGTTGTAATATATGCATATCTCTTGGAAACAGAAAATCAGCCTTACGCCCAGAAATCCTCGACTGTGTCGAATTTGGAGATCAGTCTCAGATTAGCCTGCCATGTTTTGCTCTTGTCATTTTTGAAGAACCATAAAGACCATCTTCATGGAAAAAAAATAGAAACAACTTCTAAAGAAACTAAAAAACTACATTTAGAAGCTAGCACATAATATGAAAACAAGTCCATTCATCCCTTAAAACAAGGTGCATTCATTCACTCGACCTGTTCTGTAAGGGGTGTTTGATGTAGCTCTCAGGGCTGACAATCTCCCGATTCGTCTCTTCCGAGTTCTCCTCTTCACTCTTACAAGAAACTGAGTTTAATTCCTGCACAGGAACCTTTAAAAGATTAGTTTAAACCTAATACATCCAAGTTGACATCACAGCAGCCAGTATAAAGACACATTGCTGACAGATGAGAAAGACTGTAGGCGATATCGCTTTATTGTCCTCGTTTATTTAAATTAACACAAGCATCCAGAACAGCTGGGACCAGTGCAATACCTGATAACGTTAGTTAAATGTGATTGTATTGTATCTGATGTTAGTCTGAAGACTACAGTCACTGTTCGTTTCGCTTAACTTGAACCAAACCTGGGCTTTGTGTTAACAGTCATTAATTTTTATGAGCGCGAGGGACTTTTGTGTGAGGAGTTTACAAATGTACATACAAATGTATACGCTTAAAATTTATTTGACGTGTCAATCTGGAATTTGATCGCAGATTGTAACAGCTGTGAATACACTACACTTCACTTCACTTTCCTGGTTGCTGTCTTAGTTTTTGACAGCTGTGCTGTGACGGGCACGCTTTGCTCCTGAAAGACAGTTAAACAAGATTAAAAAGTGACTGATTGCATATAGGGTAGTGGTGACGAACGGACATCTGGAAAAGTAATTAAGTGCCCTGTGCGACTTGAACAAGCCTTGGCAACTTTCAGCCAAAGTTGTTGCCCCACTCATTCAAACATGACGAAAAACGGTTTAAAAGTTTACAGAGGACGATATTTAAACGTGATTTTGTGCATAAATTGTCGTATGAATGTATTGGTAAGGGCAGTAGGTCTGTAGCGCAGATCTGAAGTGTAAAACAATTTTTGAGAAGTTTATTGACTCACCGGCTCCGCCGTCGCCATTTTACGTGAGAGTGAGTGACTTCAGAGCCACCCTCTGATTGGCTGAAACCGTGCTGAGTGCGAATCAGCACGAGAAGCATAGCAGAGATGATTCGAACACGATTCCGATACGGACGATCCATGAATCATTCTTTTGAATCTTAATAATGAATTAGAACCAGTTCATGAACCGTCACGATTCTCAGTTCTCAAATCACCGACTCTTTTAAACAATATTAACCAAATATTTTTTTTTTTTATCTAATATAATTGAATCACAGATTGTATCTACAAAAAGACGGTTTAATATAATTCTATAAAAATTGGATTTACATTAACGTACAATATATAATTTCGATTTTATAAAAATGAACTTAACTATAAAAAATGTATCCAAGTGATGTATATTAATTTTAGTACTGCTTAATGTAAATACAAATTATTTTTATGTTTTCTTTATAAGGACTTCCATAAAGTCAACTGAATACAATTATAATATACACATAAACAGTAATAAACGGGTATAAGAAACGTTATATGAATTTACTGGATTGTTTGGGGCATGCCAGACCGAAATGTGACGGTCTGTGGATAAGACATAAAAGGGCAGCTGAATCGTTTTGACTGGTTCTTTGGAACGAACTGTTCGAAAGAACCGATTCGGAGAAATGACGGCCTCCAAATATTGTCTACGTAGGTGGCTCATTTGGTTTTGACACACAGCCGTGCACTTCAATAACTCTATATATTTCCAGTTCATATTTACAAATGAATAATAATACCATGAAGCAGGCTAAAAAAATTAAATCTTGTAAAAAAGAAAGACGATTATTTTGTTTATAGCTGCATTTATCAACTATTCGTAATAGAAATACATAGTTCTATGTTTATGTAGGTTATAATAAACATATTACAATAATTCCAACTATTTTGGATGATTCTTTTATTATTATTATTATTATTATTTTGACCGCAATGTGACTCATGACGTCAAATACCATGTACATTCTGGTTGCAGCCACGACCGGAAGTATCGCCAGCAGCAGCCATCTGGTTGTCAGCCCTTCGGCCCTGTCTCAGGTCAGCAGTGATCATTTAGTTTTTTTTAGATATGTCAAGAACTAATCGGATCGTAAAGGACTCGGAGGTTGGCCATCGTGATGTGTTGTGTGGTGCGCGAGATCAAAGCGGGTGTCCGTGCCAGCGTGAGGCTGCTGTCAGACACGCGCACAGCGAGCAGGTAACAGGGGTCAGATCTGATCCAGCTCTACCAAACATTCAGCTCTAATATTTGTTTTATCTAATATTTAAATATAATAACTAAAAAATAGAGTAGCATGGGTGTATTTGGGGCCATTTCCTTTCACTTTTTGCTCGGAAACGATATCTTTGTGCCTCAGTATCTCTTTTTAGCTTACTTTAGCTAAATAATGAATCCCAAGTGTACCAACCTGTTTTTTTTTTTTTTTGCCTATATTTAGCATAAGCACATACAAACACATAAAGTATTTGCACTTTCTGTTTTGTATTACTTAAAAAAGCATTGTGTAATCAAGTCTGACTCAGTTTTTGCTCTCAGAATGATTTTAGGGGAAGAGAAAGACCACATAGTCATTCTGTAGCCGAGCCACAGACTGCAGCAGAACCGGCACCAGAGGCTGCTTTGGTGGACGACTGCGAGAAGCTGGGCACACTTTTCGGGGAGCTCAATAAGTGTTTGCGGGGCATTGGTTTCACCCAGCTCTACTTCGGAGAGAAGATCGTCGAGCCCGTAGTCGTGCTGGTGTTCTGGATGCTGCTCTGGTTCCTGGGTGTCCAAGCCCTCGGTCTCGTGGGAACTCTGTGCATTGTTATCATTTATATCCAGAAATAATAGATGTGAAGCTGGACAGACACATGAAGGTTCATTTGCCACTCACAGCCGGTGCCAGTGAAAGATAGGAGAGACTCCTTTCTATGAAAGATGAGCTATGTGAATGTCAATTGTAAGTTTGACCTTGTCCCTATAGTTGGGTCTGTGTCATTAGCCTTCTTTTTATGTGGGTATGTACAAGAGGGTGAGTAAATGAAGATAATCAGAGGATTTACTTTAAGTACTTGAATGATTCCTGCAGTCTAATGTGAACTGTGTATTAGCTGTGAAAGGTACTTGTGAAAAGCATGCTTCCTTTCAATATTTGCATTGAAACAATGGTGCATATTGATATGCAGTCTATCAAAGGACAAACAGCATTTATATAACCAGATTCTAGTTACAGTAGTACATATCAGTTATACTGTAATTGCCGTTGTTGAATGTATTGCTTTTATTCGCCCAGGTGTCCGTCCTGCAATTGCACTAGAGGGCAACCTTCCTAGTTTTCCCCTAAACATGTCTTGGGAAATATAACAGGGAATAATAATCATTCTGTGTTCAAACTTGAATGTGTTTATACTACTGCATGTGAATGGTTTGGGGCTGTTGGGATAACTTTGGGTCGCCTCTGAAAGTATGAATGAAATAAAATGCTCCTATAGTCTTAGCAGAGGAAGAAACTATTAAAATCAAACCTTTTATGATGAAAGTTCTATATTATGCACTGTAAATTCGTATTTGGTATTTTTATGAGTTGATTTGACTGTAATCTGCCCATGTTGCCTGTTCTTTTCATATATTCATGTTGCAATATCAGTATAAAAAAAAATCAAAAGGGTAATTTCATTCAGGGAAATATTTAGTATGCAAATTTTGCTACAGTAGAATGTTGAATGACCTATATTCAGGATCAGGAGTATGAAAAGGTCTGTTTTTATTGTACTTTAAGCGGTTTCTTTATGAATTATTACATGTAAAAAGTTATTGAATAAACTCTTAACTTTTTAAGCAAGGTTAAGCTGCTCTTTATGTAACTGTGAAGATCTTTGCAAGATGACCACTTCATTTTCATGAAAATGTTCGAATATACAATGCCAAAAATAATGTTTTTACGTTTCTTTTTCTTTTTATGAATTTATATTTTAAATCATTCTGCAATGTATTTGAACTTTTAAACTGGGTTATCATAATAAAAACTATTGTTGGTTTAAATAATTTGTTGCTACACAGTTTTTCTGAATTCCATCAAATTCATCTGGTTTGTGTTTCCGAAAAGCGTTGTAGACTTATCGATATGCTATCAATCTATGCAAAACATCCCTGGCAAGTGATTTTAATATAATATTGTATCATACATTTTTTGAACATATACATTTGAAATAATTTCTTGTTTAACCCAAAGTTAAATGTGAAGAAGACATGTATAGAAATGCTTAAAATATGAAATACTTAATAATCTTAATATATATTTTTAACTATATTAATAAGTTACAGTTTAACTTCAGTACCAGAGAGAGAGAGAGATTGCCTCACATAATACCAGAGTATAAAAACGAGCACCAAAGACTGCCTCTCTTTGCATTCATCACAGCAATACTACTACACTGGGAAATGGCCACTGCGGGGAAGGTTCGTAAACTTGTCTTCTGGTTTCTTTTCATTTGTGCTGCAGAGCAGTTAATGCATTTTTAATATGATTCCATTCCCTTTATACGTTTAAGCTCATTTCCATTGATCGATTGATGAGGAACAGTTTACAGTGCAAAGACATTTTAAAAATAATTTTATATCTGAGCAATTTAATGATAATGTTTTAATAAGACCCCCATAAGAATGTTACGAATGATTTAAGCCATGCAAAAACCTATGCTTAAGGAAAACATAAGATCAGTTTCTTGAGTCAAATACAAATACAGTGATAGCTTGTGTATATGGTATTATTAAAATGTGATATATATATATAGTAATTAGAAGTGCAGCAAATCAGTTGAGCATTTTAATAATACCATATACACAAGCTATCACTGTACTATCACTGTATCACTGTAAACCCTGCTACAGCTACAAAAAGTGGACTCTGTCAGTTTCATTGAGTTAATATTTATTCTTTGATTGTGAAATAACAGATGTTTAATGTTTCCATTTGCTTAAGCCAAAGAGCTGGACAACTTCCAACTATGCTTAGTAGCTCATGTAACTCAAGCACAGCGGTTATGTAAACATATAGTCAACCATTAAATATATAAAACATGCTGAATCAAGTTCTTCTGTGTCCTGAAGGTGATTAAATGTCGGGCTGCTGTTGCCTGGGAGCCCACTGCGCCCCTGAAGATCGAGGAAATTGAAGTCGCCCCACCTCAGGAAGGAGAAATACGAATTAAGGTGGGAAATGTCCCATGAAAGTTATCAAACCCTTTAAATACATTGGAATTGTTAACTTGTTGGTTGTTTTACATGTTTTTCTCCTGTTTTCAAGGTTGTAGCTACAGGTGTTTGTCACACCGACCTTTATCACCTGTTTGAAGGGAAGGACAAGCGTGGTTTTCCCTCTGTCCTGGGACATGAGGGCGCTGGTGTGGTGGAGAGTGTGGGACCCGGAGTCACTGATTTCAAACCAGGTCACACAATAAAACTATTCAAAATGCATGTCCAAGTCTTTAATTCTTCTTGAAAGGGATAGTTTACTCAAAAAATGAAAATTCCATCAACAATTGCATCTTTTCATGAATCTGTTTCTCTTATCGAACAGATTTGTTCATGAATGAAACACTACTTAAAAAAATGTATTAAGTCTATCTCTTCTGATGAACAGGTGATAAGGTCATTCCACTCTTCCTCTCTCAGTGTGGAGAATGCAAATTCTGCAAGAGTCCCAAAACAAACCTGTGTGACCGCAACTGGTCAGAAATGGAAACAGAACAATTTTTCACATTATATTTAGTCCTCTCGCTTTTTGAGAATGTATCGGGTTTTTTTTTTCTCTGGCAGGTCAAGTAAATATCATGACATTATGTCTGATCCTACAACACGTTTGACTTGCCGTGGTCGGCCCATTCTGCAGTTCATGGGCACCAGTACCTTCTCTGAATACACCGTCATCAACCAGATCGCTGTGGGCAAGATTGCTGATGATGCCCCACTCGACCGTGTGTGTCTGCTCAGCTGTGGCATCTCGACCGGTTATGGAGCTGCTGTCAACACAGCTGGGGTGTGTAAAGATGTTGTGTGCACGCAAGAAATATCTGGACACTTAAGCCACACTTAAATTAAATGTCCAATCAAGGGCCATTCGTTTTAAAGAAAGAACACACAAGGACACTTTAAGAAAGACATCTGACAAAATTAAAGATTAAATGCTTATCTCAGATGTGCTGATATGATATTGCTTTCAACCAACCAATTAGTAAGTTGATATGGAGTAACTTACATCTTAAGCACAAGATTAAAATATTTACATTAGACTTTAATTTCATATTTCAATTATTCATCAACACGTTCCAATACTCACAATGCTTTGAAGTCAGTTAATGGTCACAAAACAAGCAAGTTAACAAATAAAATATAAAATATTTCAGTAAGTGTTTTATTTTGATTGTCTTAATCTCAAAACGATTTATTTATTATAATTTTAATTGTCACGATTTAATCCATTATTAGCTTTTCATCAACTCACTAACCGCCAGACACTTGCAAACCCCAGTGTGTTATAGAATCAATCAGTGTGTTCAAACAATTTGACACACTACAGCAAAAGATGGAAAATGACTTAAAACCATTTTTTTATCTCGCCACCACTGTAACGTAAGTTTGTTTGCATGCAATCCAATGCAAAGAAATGTTAAGCATTTTTAAGTTGACTAATGTGTCCAAATAGTTTTTGTGTCTCGAAAGGTGAATGTTAAGGTAGTAACTCTTTTGTGTTTGTGTGAAGGTTACACCAGGCTCAGTGTGTGCAGTGTTTGGACTGGGTGCAGTAGGTCTGGCTGCAATTATGGGCTGTAAAAATGCTGGAGCCTCTCGCATCTTTGCTGTGGATATTAATGAGCAAAAGTTTGAGAAGGCAAAGGTCTTTGGTGCCACTGATTTTCTGAATCCGAAGGCATATAACAAACCCATCTCTGAAGTGCTGGCAGAAATGACCAATGGAGGAGTGGATTTCTCACTCGAGTGTGTGGGCAACACAGAAGTAATGGTAAGACCTGCCTGACACACATTTGTAAAAGGTGCATTTATTCACTAACTCGTTTAAAAGCTTTCAGTACTTGAAATTTGTTGTGTGTGTGAATTAACGCATCTTTGACCTCAGAGAACTGCGCTGGAGTCGTGTGTTAAAGGTTGGGGTGTTAGTGTTCTGGTTGGCTGGACTGATGTGAAGGATTTTTCTGCCCGGCCAATTCAGCTCATATCTGGGAAAACATGGAAAGGATCTCTGTTTGGAGGTAATCAAGCTGTCAGTTAATGCTTACTATGGCTTTCACTGAAGGAACTTGAGTCCATGCTTGTGCATAGAGTACATTCATTTCTGGTTATGTAAAGGTTTTAAAAGCAAGGACTCTGTTCCAAACCTGGTTTGTGACTACATGTCTGGCAAAATAAAGCTTGACGAGTTTATAACCCACAAAATGAGTCTGGAGCAGGTCAACGATGCAGTCAACCTCATGAAGACTGGACAATGGTACATTTTTCACTCACATCTTTTTGTAGAATATTGTTAAAAAAAAATCCTAACCTTTGTTTACTATTTTACAGCATTCGATGCATCCTGAATATATCCAAATGAGAAGCAAATCATATTCACCCAACCAGTTTGATTCGGCTTATTCGCTTTTGCAGTATTTGAGTTCAAGGATCCTCTTTAACAGAATATTCCAGTCCTCTGCTTTATGAAGGGATTCACAAGTGCATGTAAACGTTAATGTTTAACATTCAAAACTGTTCATCTGCAATGCAAAATGCTTCTGAAAAAGTTTGCAAGAAAATGTTTTCTGTGCCAAATAAAAACAGAGACAAGCATGTAAATCATTTCAAATCGTTTTGTGTAACCAATTTATGATGCTGTCAAAATAGTTTATTTCTCTCCTCTGAGCCAGACTCTCCAGCATTTGTCTTGCTTATATAACCATCATGGGAATGTTGGGAAGCACCAGAAAAAAAGCAGCTGCACCCTGCAGCTTGAAGCAAAACACTGATACATGCTTGACATTATGTCTTTCTCAAATGCTTTCTTCATATCTGTCGGTCTTGGGTGGTCAATTCGATCTCAACATGCAGAAACCGTCTCTCCAGATGGAAATAGATTGCTCAGCCCTAATGCGGACATATTCAATGCAAGTTCAAATACTGAAACTATTTGTGACCCTCGACCACAAAAAAAAAAAAGACAAAAAAAAGAAAGAAAGAAAACTCCCTCCCTTAAAAATGAAAATTTTGTCATTAATCGTTTACCCTCATGTCATTCCAAACGTGTAAAAAAAAAAAAAGCTTTGTTCATTATGAAGCGATGAGAATACGGTGATGCAGAGAGAAACAGGAGAGTACAAAATGTATTCTCGGTGCTTCATAACTTGACGGTTGAACCACTGATGGCAGATGGACTATTGTGATGATGCTTTTCATACTTTTTTGGACCTTGACAGTGTAATTTCCTTGGCAGTCTATGTGACAGTCACAAGCCTTCCGGTTTCATCCTAAATATCTTAAATTGTGTTCCAAAGATGAACAAAGGCTTTAGAGGTTTGGAACGACATGGGGGTAAGTAATTAATGACAAAATGTTCACTTTGGGGTGGAGTATCCCTTTAAGTAGCTGGGGTATATTTTTTGTAGCAATAGCTAAAAAAAAAAAAAATTGTATGGGTCAAAATTATCGACTTTACTTTTATGCCAAAAATCATTAGGATGTTAAGTAAAGATCATGTTCCATGATGATATTTAGTACATTTCCTATCGTAAATATATGTAAACTTAATTTTTGATAAGTAATAAACATTGCTAAGAACTTCATTTGGAAAACTTCAAAGGAGTTTTTCTCAGTATTTAGATTTTCCAATAGTTGTATCTTGGCCAAATATTATCTGATTCTAATAAACCACACATAAATTGAAAGCTTATTTATTCACATGATGTATAAATCTCAATTTTGAAAATTTGACATTCAAGACTGGTTTTGTGTAAAGTTAAATGATGTAAAAAGCAGCAACAATTCAGTACAGATGAACTTATTGGATGACTGCAGAAATGTCTTTCAGCTGCTTTTAAATTAATATTATCTGACATTTCATGAATTAAATGCCTAGTTTCATTCCTTTGTGATAATTTCTTGAGATTCAGCATTAAAAACACTTTAATTCAGCTCAATTTATTTTATGAGATGCATCAAAATGACAAGCACTAGTGACACAAAGTCTGCAACTACCTTATCAGGCTTTCACATCACTCTTTAAGTGGCAATGAAAATAATTAAAGCATTTGTAGCCTACTTAACCTAATGTTTCCCCTAGGTGTTCACAGACACATTCTCTCTCAAACAAGATCAATGTAATTGAACCTTATAAATGCTGGATGAGTTTTATGAAAAACATTTATACAATGTTCAGTAACATTACAAGGCAATCTTTTAGCTTTGAAGAGATTTCATACATCAATCTTGATTTGAGAAGGTTTGGAGAGTTTGTACCAAACAAACATGGTACACTGCAATGAGCCAGGCATACAAATACACTGAAGCAGACTGAGACAACAAACCTCACACAATCGGACTGCTTGCTATTTCTAAAGATTCAGGTGATTGATTATACTTTGTGGTCACATATTATGGAAATGAATGACAAAGACAGAAACAACCTTCTTTCAGGTCACAACCATAGACTGTGGTCACAACACAGATATCCTTTTGTGCAAGTCTGCCCTCTAAGGATCATTAGTGTACATCACATCAGATAAACCACACTGTACACCAGGGCTGCCAACTTTTGAGTTCAACTTGGAGTAAGAATTCCCAAAGAGCATGGGGTGGGTGAATTGTTTTACAAATTTTATAAAACAATTCACCCACCCCATGCCCTTTGGGAATTCTTTTAAAGAAGAGAGAGAAAAAAACCTGTCAACAGAGTTTTTCAGTAGGCTATTTTAAGTCATGACGACTAGTACTCTTTAAAAAAAAAAAAAAAGGTTCTTAAATGTTAGTTTTTTTTGGCAGGGTGTATGGTTCCATGGAGAACCATTAATTTGCTTTCAGGTTGAATTTTTTTTATTATTAATATAGTACAGTTTTTGATCTAAAATGGTAATTGTGCATTAACAGCTGTCAACCATGTCGGTATGCAAATGCGCTGTCAGAACATTTTTATATTACGCATTTTTTATTTTTATTTGGTCGTGCATGCAGACCACTTATGTGCACCCCTGGTTATAATAGCATACGTTTTCTATAAAGATACGAATCAAAACAACTCACCTGTCGAGTAAAACACAAGCGAGATCGGCATCTCTTTCTAGTTGAAGTTTGTCGCGAAGCCACATTTGTCCATGACACTGTTGTCACGCGGCTTCTACGTCAATAAAGGCGGTAACAAAGGGGAACTAACGTCATTGAGAGGCGACTGCACTGCCCCGTGTCACTGTTTAGAATGGGAATTTTCTCATGATTTACAAGTAGTTGAAAACATTAGAGATATTGTTAGTAATCAGCTGGACAAAATATATAACACTCGCCTAGTGGTTTTTGGATATTTTACTGCAAATAGCTTACAAATTATACCTTTAAGTGATGGAACAAATCGTATGCCTGTCTAAAAACTGAATTGTTTCATCAAAAACGAACAAGAATTCAATACATATGAATCTCTTTGGATGATCTTTTCAGTTGCTTTCACAAATCATTGCTAAAATTTCTTTCCTTTGTGATGATTGCCTGACGTTTGGCATTTGTTGTAAAAATAAAAAATAAAAAACCCAAAGGAGAAAATATACTTTAATTCAGCTTGAATACTGAAACAGTGAAACTGATTTAATGAGATGCGTCAAACAGACAAAGAGGCCCCCAACTCCTTTTCAGATTTTCGCATTGCTCTTTAAGTGGCATTGAATAACCAAAGACAAACAAATATCATATTTTCATTGACTAAGGATGACTGCAGTGAAAGGACATTTCAGAAAGGCCATCAAACAGGCAAAACATAATTAAACTATCATACTAAAGCTAATGTTTCCTCTAGGTGTTCATAGACACAGTCACTCAAACACGACACTGGTAGAAGTTCATGAAAAACATTTGTACAATGTTCAATAACGTTTCGAGGCACTCTTTTAGCTGTAAAGAGTTTTCATGTCTCAATCAACATCTGATAAGATTTGGAGAAACTCCAGTGTTTTATCACATTCACTCATTGCATTTCGAACCCCAAGAATGGCTAACAAAAAAAACACGGTACACTGCGACGAACCAGGCAGACAAACACACTGAAGCAGACTGAGACAGCAAACCTTACAGTGTCAATGTGCTCTCTCTCTCTCAAAGACACAGGTGCACACACACAAAACACTCACACAGATACCTCTGCCGTGTAGACAGAGTGTGGTGGCACTGTAACCAGGTTAAAGGCCAATGCCTTAGAATTTACTCAGATCCAAGCTGATTAATGTGACTGTCAGGTGACACATTCAGAAGTTAAAAAATCTCCACCTCCTGCCCAAATCTAGTCACGGCCACATGGCCAATCGTCTCCTGCCCAACAGAGAACCACTGTTTGATTGGCTGATTGGTGATATGGGGCGGAGCTGTTGTATCCTCCACTGCAGAATAGGGCTCATATGACCCCACCATCCTACATTTGGGACAAGAAGTGAGCACGGCCATTATCCTCAAGGCGACGTGTGAGGATTTCACAGCCTGTCTCCGTCACGAGGAGCGTGTGCTCAAACTGGGCCGAGCGTTTACCGTCACGAGTGACTGCAGTCCAACCATCTGGCCACGTCTCATCTTGCCAGCCGCCTATACATAGAAAAGACTCTTTAATATTCAACTGGTTACAATTTTTCATCACATCAAATCTCACATTTGTATAGTTAACAGTATTGGTTAAATGAATTAAACTTGCATGCGCAATTGTCAGGTCGAACAGTTTGTGTGCATGATACACAGGAACACTGTGCGTATAAAAAAGGTAAAGTTTTGTTTTACACTACTTTTCAAATGTTTGGGATTTGTAAGATTTTTTTTTGTAACAAAAGCCTCATGCTCACCAAGACTGCATTTATTTGAACAGTAATACAGTAAAATCAGTAATATTGCAAAATATTTTTACAATAAAATAAGTTTTCTATTTGAATTTATTTTCAAATGTGATTTATTTATGTGAAGGCAAAGCTGAATTTTCAGCATCATTACTCCAGTTTTCAGCATCTCATGCTCCTCCAGAAATCATTCTAATGTACTGATTTGCTGCTCAAGAAAATCAATTTTGAAAAGACCAAATGGCTTAATTCTTTTGTAAAACCTTAAGAATTTTTTTTTCCGGACTCTTCAACAAACATAAGGTACAAAAGAACAGTATTTATTAGAAATAATGTGAGTTTCCATCACCCTGGTTTTAGGCCCATTTTGAAGTAATCACATCAGAATCGAGTGATGGATATGCTGAATTTCTAATAAAAATGTCTTAATTCCCAAAAACATTTTTACACTTGCTTGAGGTGGTTTTTGACTTGTGCGAAAAGGGTTAATGCGAATAATTGGAGATGGAAATACATTTTGCAAATAAATTCCTCTAAGATTTTTTCAAAAAAAAAAAAAAAATCATGCGACTTTGCACTACATGATGGTAACCATGATGACTAACCTGCGGACTGATCTTGTTCCACAGCATCTAAAATGTTGTCATATGGTCATTCGGAAATGCCCGAGCAAAATCTTTCAAAATCTTTCTGTTTAATTTCCTCCTAGAACTATTAAACGACTATGTTCCCAAACAGCAGAATCCACATCCAAAAGCAATAACTGTGTTTCATCTGCTCGTTTTGAGGTGCAAGTAATTATATAGGACAATGCATATAGTCTGTAGCTTCTCTTACTTTTCTTAGTGATGTATAGTGCCAGTTTATCAGGAAGAGATGATTTTGTTCTCTTTGATGGAAACGGTGCTTGTTCGCAATAGTTTTTAGCGATATTCCAATATTTCACACAAGTAAAATTCGCAAATTTGGATGGAAACCCAGCAATTGATATCTTTTGTAACAAACACACATGATTGATTTAATACATCCTTGCTGGATAAAAGTATTCATTTATTACAAAATTAAAATCTTACGGACCCTAAAGCTTTGAAGGGTAGAGTAAATGAACAAAACAATTGCATGTTTGAATGCGTTTACTTTGACACTCCTATTTTTTTTTTAAGAAATCCTTTTTGTTTCTAAACAAAAAGTGCACAATTAAGATTTCAGAAAATAGTTTAGTGAGTTGTCGTCTACCTTCGCAGATCATGGGCTCAATAGTGAACACATGACCAGGTTTCATCACTCCTACTGCTTTATTCTCTGTAAAAATACATAAAACAAGGACAGGACAAGCTTTAAGTGTACAAGCTTTCTGCAGGTTCTATTACATCTCAGTGTGCAATGCTTGTATCATTCAGACGGTGTGTTTTTGACAAGATGTTACTCACTGGCATAGTGCGGTACGTTCGGTGCCGTGTGGAACAGTTTGTGAATGCCATGGCCACAGTAGCTCCGTACCACAGAGAAACCGTTTGCCTGCGCGTGTTTCTGGATGATGTTTCCCAGCTCACGATAACGGATACCAGGCTTCACTAGACAAGGCAGAAAAAAAACATTTTCAGGTCACAAAGATATCCCTCTGTACCTGTAAAGATCATTAGTGTACATCACACAAACACACTGTACACTACATAATCTAGCACAACAAAAATGAATAAACTCAATGTTTTAGTGTCATTTGCATGTGCTTTCATACTCACCAGAGTCAATGGCTTGCATTAGACATTCATAAGTGGTCTGAACCAATCTCTTGGCTCCCTCATCTACTTCACCCACGAAAAAGGTTTCATTCAGATCCCCATGGTAACCATTGTGGTAAACTGTTATGTCGACTGCAGGGGGAAAAAATTACATATGATTAGCAAAGAGAACATATAGCATTCAGTGCAATTTACCTTTCAAAGATGATTTCTGCGTATGTTACTCAAAACTCTGTAGAAATACTACACAAACCGACAAAATATGATTATGCTTTCAGCTTCTATTATGACCAAAGTACTTGTTTAACAGAAACCCTTTGCACAGACTTTCACAATTTGCGACAAAGCAAAAAAAGAAGGCGGCTTTAGTTTCCATCTGGCTCTGGGTCTTCAACATAAGGTCTGTTTGGTGTAAATTTAGCTTTAAATGTAAATAGTAGTTGTTCTCTGTGCTGTAGCCTATGAGATTTAAATTAAGGTGACCAATGGCAAAACATGTAGCAAGGAATAAAGAGATCTACATGCCACTGGTCATTAGTTTCTTATACTTATCTATTATGACAGTAACAGGAATAAACGGCTTTAATAATGTGGCATTTTGACAATGGGACGTAAACGGAGCAGAAGGAAATAACATCAGTCTGGACAGAGTTCTGCAAGAACAAGCCAATGCATTCACAGAAATGTGAACATGTGGAAAAAACATTCACACAAATCTCGAATGTCCAGTGAATGTGACATCTGATATCTGGACTAACAGAGATATGAAAAATAATGTTAATATAGAGGGAGGGTGTATATATCCCTTTATAACAGCCCTCTTGAGTGCAAAAACTAGATCTCCCATAAAAGTCTTGCAAGTAAGATGCATGCATATACTACTATTTTCGCATGTATGCTAATACATACTATTCAGTATGTCGTCCTCCTCGAGGGGACGGCGGTCAGGTATCCCATGACAGATGACTTCATTGACAGAGGTGCAGCAGGACTTGGGGAAGTTGTAGTAGTTCAGAGGTGAGGGATAGCAGTTCCTCGCTGTACATGCCTTAACCAACAAATATAGACAAATCGTTTGCCATTAGCAAATTAAGAAATTTACCAGCCAATGGTGTTTCAATTGCCAAGGTGTCCGTAGAGGGTTGCATTAACAATGTTCAAGTGCTAAATATTAATCTGGCAACACATTATTGATTTTATTATTATCATAACAAAGGTACCAGATGTAAAGCTTAAATAGGAAGGACTCTTGGACAAATTGGGCCTCGGAGTCGAAAATGTTAAGAACGACTGATTTAGAAACAAATAAAGATTTTTTTTTTTTTATTTGAATGCATAAGAAATTTCACATTTCCCTTAGATAATCTCTATTAAAACATTCTGCACTGATCAGACTACTACTTTAGGATTAGAAAAATAAAAAAAAAGTGTGAATATGTACCAAATGCACAGCATGGTCGATCTCCTCCGTCGTCACTCCAGGTTTCACCATCATAGCAGCAATGTCAAGGACTTCTCGAGCCAGCTGAATCAAACAGATTTTCTTTATGTTTAACTGTTCAAATCTTTTTTGTGTACTTGTGATAGACTTGACAGGCGGCAGAACAATCAGTGTTCAAATAGAGGCAGAAAATGGCTCTCACAACACCCAAAACTTCAACGGTTACATTTCACAGTTATTATTTTTCAAGTTCATACAAAGTTATAATATGTTAAGTTATGATGTTGGTTTACCTTGCACACAACTCTCATGCCCTCGATCTCTTCAGCATTGAGGATCTTAATCTGAGACGTCCCTTTCATGGTCTGCTCGGACTCTGACATTCCTGCAAGCAGTGATGAATTGATGAGAAGTAAAATACACAGATACCCATCTAGCCACAAAAGCATCTCACGATCACTCAAATAAAAGGACTAGCTCTGCCTATTGACCTTCACCACAACAGAATCTCAACAGCACAGTGTCCAGTCAACTAATAAAGACAACACAACCACTTCTTACAGATAAACACACACACGCATACGGTCGCTGATCCAGTGAGGTCTGGGACATGACAGTTTGGCAATGACGTAATCACGGACAGTTCCTGCTAGGGCTGGGCGATATTTATATTGTTCGGCAGTGAAGATTGAGACTCTATATAACCTACCGGTCAGGTTTGCAATAATTTTAAATTTTTGATCTTGTTGAAATAAGTCTCTTATGCTCATCATAAAATACTTATTGCCTATTGTACTATATTATAAAATATAACTTATTCCTGTGATTGTAAGGCTGAATTTACAGCAGCCATTACTCAAATGTCTATTTATGATCCTTCAAAAATGATTGAAATATGCTGACTTGCTGCTTCTTATAATCAATGTTGAAAACAGTTTTTTGCTGCTTAATATTTCATGTGGAAACCATCATACACTACCAAGAAATGAATACTTTTAATACTTTAATTACAAGAAATTAATACTTTTATTCAGCAAGTAATCATTCATTTTGATCAAAAGAGACCTTTAAGCCATTATTATTCTTGAAAAAGATTTCTAGTTCAAATAAATTCTGTTCTCTCGAACTTTGTCGTCAAATAATCCTAACAACAACAACAACGATAATTTTCAATAAAATTGATAATAAAGTGATTTCTGAAGGGTCATGTGACTGATAATGTGGCTTTGTTATCACAGGAATAAATGATGTTTTAAAATTTATTATAAGAGAAAACTGTTTTTTTTTTTAAAATGGTAATTATTTTTTACAATATTGCTGTCTTTTACTGTATTTAATAAATGTAGCCTTGGCGAGCATTCAAAAACATCAAAAACATCTTTTGATTATACCAAACTTTTGACTGGTAGTGTACCATTTGCACCATGGTAGATATATTTGCATTGCTATCAACTGGCAAAACTGCTTTATTTACATGCAAACAGCAAAGGGATTCAGAATAATGGAAAAGAAAGAGCAGGATGTGCAAAAAAAAAAAAAGAAGAAGTAGTTTAAACACTCAACCATATTGAATTCCAAACAAAAACAACTATATATATACAAATACAACTATGGAAATATCGCCCACCTCTAGCCCAATCTTATTAACTACATCAGCCATGCAGAAACAGACAGAGCCATGCACACACTCGTTCACAAAAATACAGTCACACACCCACTGTGGAGCAAACCGCTCCCTGTAACACTGTTAAAACAAGAGGACAACACACATGGGAAGCGGCGGGACTTCGTACCTGCCAACAACCCAACCTCTGCAGCTGCAGTGAGCAAGAGAAGAGCTTCAGACACACAATGCAGCAGCCCACCCCCAAACACACACAGAGGTCAATGGAAACATGTATAAGGTGACTTCAGGACCCTCATACACACTCTCTCATAGAAGTCCTACTGAATGTACATTAAAGATACACACACACTCCTGACCAAACCATTGGATGCTTTTGAAGACATTTAGACTTTCAATACATCACTATTCTAGTTTGAAAGCCAGGGGCCGGAGACTCAAGGATGAGCTAATAACAGAGGAAAGAGAGACTGTAGCTATAAGAGCCTAATACCAACTAATCACCACCTTAATGGTTACTTACGGGAAGACTCTGCGGCATCCATTAATGAAGGACAAAAGAGCATTTATTCACAAAACAGTGTTTCATGAGAGCTGCTTCTATACCAGAAGAAAAAAGGTGTTTGTGTAATCTCTTCTATACAAAGACACCTACTGTATTATTGTTTGAAATATCCTTCCATCATGAATATTGTTTAAGAGCCCCTGAAGAGTATTTGAACACTTAAACATGTATGCATTTCATAGCATGTACACATGAATATATTTTCACAGTTCACAGATGTACTAGCAGGTCAGTAATAATGTCTTTTAAAAAAAAACACCACAACGTGCCATTTATACACTGACGTTTAAAGTTTGGGGTTTTTAAAAGAAATTAATACTTGTATTCGGCAGGAATACATTAAATTGATGTAAAATGACAGTAAAGACATTTATAATGTTAGAAAAGATTTCTAAATCAAATAAACTGTGTTCTTTCAACTTTCTATTCATCAAAAATCCTGGAAAAAAATGTATCGCCGGTTTCCACAATTTTAAGCATGACTGTTTTCAACATTGATCATAATAAGAATTGATTATTGAGCAGCAAATCATCATATTACAATGATTTCTGAAGGATCGTGTAAAACTTAAGACTGCAGAAATGGCTGCTGAAAATTCAGCCTTTATCACAGGAACAAGTTACATTTTAACATTAATACAGAAAACAGCTATTTTAAAATGTAATTTCACACAATATTGCAGTTTTAAACTTGATTTGCCTGATCCAGAAAAGATTGACCACATATGCATTTGTAAAAAAAAAAAAAAAAAAAAACTATTGACAAGGAAATTACCAAACCTCCTCAAGTTAAAAGTAGTCCTTATTGAAAAGGACTTGTGGAAATCAAACTGTAACAGTAGGAGTGGATTATGTGTCTAAATACTTTCCAGGGTCACATATGTACCAGCATATGAAACATTTTGGTCATGATCCCTACCCAACTAACTAGCTAGGGTAGGGGTCATGACTAAAATGCATGAAACAGCATTTCTAAAAACACGGTGCTCAAGTTAAAAGAAGTTCAACCCCCATCTTCCTGCACTTTTTCCTACTGCACTGCCCACGTCTCATCTTTGTCCACACAAAAGCTAATTCTTTGTGAATGGCACCTAATGATATATTCTACTTATGGTCTTTCACATGCTGTTGGATCATTGGATGATTATGAGAGCATTAAACTTCAGTAATGATGATACAGATGCACTGTGGTTAATCTGGTCAAACGTGCACTACTCTAGCAAACACTCCTATATTTAAAAGGGTCATATGATGCGATTTAAATTTTTTCTTTCTCTTTGGAGTGTTACAAGCTCTTGGTGCATAAATAAGATCTGTAAAGTTGCAAAGACTAAAGTCTCAAATCAATAGATATTCTTTATCAAAGTTAAGTCACTATGTGGAAATATTTGCACAATGCCGCCTAAATGTTCACGCAAGATGAAGCTCGCGATTTTGGAAAGTTACATTTCTGATGAGAGCTTGCAGTGTTCGGCCAATCACAATGCACTGGGTCAGTGTGCCAAACTGCTCTTGTCAAAAGGAGGGATTTTGTAGAAAAACTATGCGTTTGAGAAAGGCAGGGCATATAGGACCTACAATACTGTACAGTATTTAAAAAATAATGTGTTTTTTGAATATTAAAGTATGTCAACATATTTTGTTACACCAAATACACGAAATAATGATCTTTCAAAAAGCATCATATGAACCCTTTAAAAATCAAACAACTCTTTAGCTGATGAGATGGAGGCCATTCGTTTAAAAGCTTGTATATCAGTGGCCATTTTCAAGGGTCAAAGGTTTAAACTTTAAACACAAACGTGTTAATGAAATGTGTAATAATGAACAAGGCAGTCTCTTAGAAAAGTGCAATGCCTCAGATAAAAGGCATGAAGCAAGAAAGTGAGTCCAGATAAGAAAGGTTGATCTGAGTTTTGCAGGGCATCATTTACAGAATGAGGTCCAATTTATGTGCGAAGGGATTTCCAATCTTACCCAAAGGATGATCTGCATAGTCTGGTCTCTGGATGTTGCTAGGAACAAGCCGCGTGGGGCTCTGAAAACAAACAAGAAAAATAGATTCAATGTTTGAAATGCATACATTTGTTTTGTTCTATAGTAATGTATGTGTGTTGTCAGTTATCATGTCCACTCACCAGTGGATAGTGAGGTCGCAGTTTACCAGTGTATCTGTACCCAGGCCACGGGTCGGTGTTGATTTCTTTCTCAACACAGTTCTTTCCCTCATCTTTTATTTTGTCCTCTTCTGCAAATGAAAAGCCAGATATTAATGATGGCATGGCATTATGCAAGAAATGATTTGTACACCACATGCAAAATGTAAATGCTGAAGTGAACATGACTCAACACTGAGACTGAATAAAACACACATACTTGCTTTTTTGTGGAGCAGCTTGTGGATAGCCCAGCTGCCTTTGAAACATTCCTGAAAACAAAAAAACTCAAGTTAAGCATGCAACTGACTTCATAAATAGTCAATAAAATGTAAAGCATGTAATGTATGAAATCACACTACAGGTCAAAAGTTATTGAATGAAAATATTAGTTTGATACAAGGACAATAATTACATTAATAACGTTACAAAAGATTTCTATTTCAAATAAGCACTGTCCTTTTGCACTTTCTATTCATCAAAGAACCCTTAAAAGATATTTTACACAAAAATATTAAGCAGCACAACCGTTTTTTAACATTGATCATAAATGTTTTTGAGCAGCACATCAGCATATGAAAATGATTTCTGAAAGATTGTGTGAAACAGAAATTAATTGCATTAAAACATATTAAGAGAAAACAGTTATTTTTAAAAACTCTTACCAACCCCAAACTTTTGAACGTGGTGTATATTTTAGCATTTACTTAAAATTAATACTTAATTTTAATTCATTAAACTATTAACACTCTTCCAATAAATAGATAAACTATTTTGATGACAAGTGGCAATCTTGCAACGAATGCAAAAATTCCACTTAGTAATAAATACGCAATATATGAAGGATCACAACTGTGATGTAAACTAAAAGCTATAGGATATGTTGTAAAAAAAAATAAAAGAGGAACCTTTAGGTATGTCCAGCTCCACCTCTTATTTGAGTAGGAAGTACATAAACTTAAAGCATTTACTTCATAATTGGAAAGTATGACAAAAACTTCCCCTATTATAGCCTATATAACAAACCTCTGCACATTTTAATTATCACACGGATAGTTTGCTCAAAATCAAAAACTCATGTATAACTTACTTTCTTCTGTGGGATATAAAAGATGATATTATAGTACAAGAAAATAATAACACAGAGGCGATCCATAGAAATTCATACAGGTTTAGGAATACATGAGGGTGAGTTACAGCGGCTCATCTAATAAGAGTGCAGGTTTGAATCAGGTGGAATTGGTCGAACATTTAGTGTATAGGCCTATGAACACTCATATGGCACCCAGAAATGCTGTAGATAGCTCACTTTGTTGGCCATTTCTTGGTTTTATCTCAAAACCCAGTGAGCTGTCAACCTAGACAGCATTTTTGTCCATCCAGGGCATGTAACTCATAAAACACACGTGATACCCATAATGCTGTCTATATAGGGAACTCAGTAGGATTCGAGAGACAGCCTAGAAGTGACCAGCAAAATTATACGTTACATTTCCGTACAGGCTGCACAGATTTATGCATCCTTTTATTAAGAGACTGAGAAAAAAAAAAGACTAATTTGTTTATGTACTTATTTGACAAATGTGCAGCAGCACGCGAGCCACGTTTAGCTCAAGTCATTTAAAGCACGTAAATTACATTTCCACTCCGTGTTTAGGGTTAAGGATCGAAGACAGATTTCTCATCCAGAAAATCAACATGCACAACACTTTGATGTAAACGTCAAAGCTCAGAGTGGGAATTAGTGTCTGATTGTGATGTAAGACGGCTAACGTTAGCTTGCTAATGCTGAGCACAGTCCTGTAGGCCGGCAGCGTGACATGAGCTACAAAACCCGAGAGCTTCACTTGTTTCTTAAAGAAAAGGTGTCAGTGCTTCACCTGAGAGCAAAAGTATGAGCCTTGAATTCCGAGTTTGATGCAGGTGGGACACTGGAGCTTCGCTTCGCTGCAGCAGCCTTCCGTCTCGCACTCCCGTGTCTCCATCGCCGCCATGCTGCTGCTGCTGTCGGTCAGAGAGATAGAGGAGAGAGAGAGAGAGAGAGATGCTCTCCCCTACTACAGAGAAGACACGTTCTCCATATTAAAGGAAGAGACAAGCCACTTCCAGGCCCAGGGAAATGTGCTCATCTGTGGAGACCTGAACGCAAGAACAGGACTACAGCCGGACTTCACTGACACACAAGGGAGCAAATACATCAACAGCAAACTGACTGTTATTAATAACACATTCTCCCATATCCACAGAAATAACCATGATCATATAGTGAATAAGAATGGGAAAGATCTCCTGCAGCTCTGTCGAAGCCTGGGTCTGTATATCATCAACGGTAGGTTACGAGGAGACACTTTAGGAAGAGTCACATTTTGCTCACCTCTTGGGAATAGCACAGTTGACTATATGATAACAGATATAGATCCTTCATCTCTCAGATCATTCACTGTTAGAGAACTAACCCCTCTGTCCGATCACAGTCAAATCACTGTGTATCTCAAAAAGACTGAAAATAACATTAACACAAAGCCCAGTAAACTGTACAACATCAGAAAACCATACAGATGGGCCGAAAACAGCGCTGAAGAATATCAGAAAGCACTCAGCAGCCAAAAAATACAAGCACTGATAGATAACTTTCTAAATAACATCTATGCTCACACCAATGAAGGTGTCAATCTTGCGGTCAAAGATTTAAATTACATATTTGAAAAATCAGCAAAACAATCCAAATTGAAAACAAAATCTGGAAAAAATCTAATACCCAAAAATGACAAAAATTGGTTTGATCAGGACTGCCAAACTATTCGCAAACAACTGAGAACACTTTCAAATCAGAAACACAGAGATCCAAATAATACAGAGATCCGCCTTCTTTACTGTGCAACACTAAAACAATACAAACATACACTCAGAACCAAAAAAGCACAATACACCCAAAACCAACTCACAATAATTGAGAAGTCAGTCAACACAAACCAATTTTGGAATAACTGGAACAATCTGAAAAAAACTGATCATGAAGAATTGGCAATCCAAAATGGAGAAATATGGGAAAGTCATTTCCAAACACTGTTTAATAAAGTACAAACAGACAAAAACTGTAAACAAAACCAAACAATCAACCAATTGGAAAAACTAGAATTAGCAATCAAAGATAACCAAAACCCATTAGATTTCCCAATAACTGATAAAGAACTTAAAGAAAAAATCAAAAACCTCCAACCCAGAAAAGCATCTGGACCTGATGGGATATTAAATGAAATGATAAAACACACAAGCAGTCAATTTCAATTGGCCATTCTAAAACTATTCAATGTGATTCTAAGTGTAGGTCACTTCCCTGACATCTGGAATCAAGGCTTGATCACACCAATCTTTAAAAACGGAGATAAATTTGATCCTAACAACTACAGAGGCATCTGTGTGAGCAGCAACCTGGGAAAGTTATTCTGTAGCATAATAAACGCTCGACTATTAGACTTCATCACCACACACAAGGTACTGAGTAGAAGTCAAATTGGATTTTTACCAAATTACCGCACATCTGACCACATCTATACATTACATACTCTAATTGAAAAACATGTCAACCAAGAAAAAGGTAAAATATATGCATGCTTTATTGACTTTAAAAAAGCTTTTGACTCAATTTGGCACCAAGGACTGTTTTACAAACTTATTGAAAGCGGCATAGGAGGTAAAACCTATGACCTTATCAAATCAATGTACACTGAAAGTAAATGTGGCGTAAAAATCGGCACCCAACGTACGAGGTATCTTTCCCAAGAGCGTGGTGTGAGACAGGGCTGCTGCTTAAGCCCAACATTATTTAACATTTACATCAATGAACTGGCAAGCAGTCTGGAGCGATCCGCAGCCCCTGGCCTCACACTACACAACTCACAGATCAGATGCCTGCTGTATGCTGACGATCTGGTTCTGCTGTCTCCCACTCAACAAGGTCTACAGCAGAACCTGGACCTGCTAGAACAATACTGCCAGACCTGGGCCCTGACAGTCAACCTGAAGAAAACCAAAATCATGATCTTCCAGAAAAGATCCAGATCCCAGGGAACACAACACACATTTACACTAGGCACTAACCCGATAACACACACATCACACTACAACTACCTGGGTCTGAAAATCACATCCACAGGAAACTTTAATCATGCTGTGAATGAACTGAGAGATAAAGCACGCAGGGCCTTCTATGCCATAAAACGGCAATGCCCTATAGAAATCCCTATTAGAATTTGGCTGAAAATATTAGAATCAGTAGTTGAGCCCATTGCACTCTATGGCAGTGAGGTGTGGGGTCCACTGACCAATCCAAATCAAGATTTCACCAAATGGGAAAAACATCCAATTGAGACCCTGCATGCAGAACTGTGTAAAAATATATTACACGTGCACCGGCACACAACAAATAACGCATGCAGGGCAGAATTAGGCAAATATCCTCTAATCGTAAAGATACAAAAAAGGGCAATTAAATTCTGGAAACATCTGAAACTCAGTGACCCCCAATCATATCATTATAAAGCCCTTCAATACCAAGAGATGAGCAAAGAAAGCAGTCCCCTCCCTCAGCTGATCCAGAGCTTCAGTACTGATGCTTCACTAACATCTACTGATGCTCTGAATCACATCAGAATCAATCAGATTACTGCACAAATCAAACACAATTACATCACTCACTGGCAAACCCAAACAGAACAACAGAGTAAAATGCGATGCTATCTGACTCTAAAGAGAGAGTACAGTATGGCAGAGTATCTGTACACAGTGTCAGATCAGAAACTGAGAAGCACACTGACCAGATACAGACTCAGCGGACACAAGCTGAAGATAGAGACGGGCAGACACAGAAAAACATGGCTGCCAGCGGAGCAGAGACTGTGTTCACACTGTGATCTGAATCAGATGGAAACAGAACTGCACTTCTTAACAGAATGCTCCAAATACACGGACATACGGACAGGGTTCTATGATCAAATACAGCAGATCCATCAGACATTTAAAACTCTTCCGAACCAGGAGAAACTGCCGTATCTGTTAGGAGAACACAAAAACTGCTGTGTATTTGCTGCTCAGTATGTGTCTGCCTGTCATGATGTTAGAGAAAACACTCAACCTGCCCTGACCTGATGTCTCCAATGTAGATTATGTTACGCCATATTACTGTGTTGTATTACTTAGATGTATATTTTGCCTCTGTAAATCTAATACCATATTCTATTTTATTTTATTTCTAACTTATACATTCACATACACTAATTCACTTTGCACTACATGGTTAATACTTTTTATATATTTTATTATTACTATTATTCTTTCTCTTTCTGTAAATACATATGTGCACTATTTGTAAGCAGCCCAGCTGCCACTGCTTTGGCAATACAAATGTACAGTTTTTGTCATGCCAATAAAGCTCACCTAAATTGAAATTGAATTGAAAATTGAGAGAGAGAGAGAGAGAGAGAGAGAGAGAGAGAGAGAGAGAGAGAGAGAGAGAGAGTGCCCAGCTGACAGCATGAGAGGCCACACAACATGCAAGTACCTGCCTAACAATGACAAAAAAAAAAACTTAACTTTTTCAAACCACTATATTACATTAGAAAAGGATTACCTCTATTTTTAAAAACAAGAACAAGACAAGAACTCTATACCGTGAACTCTTAAAATGACTCTATGTCAATAACCCTGTGGGCTAAAGAGCTCAAACACTGAATTCCAGAAGAGCATCAAAGAGCTGAATATTATAATTCTACAGGAGACATGGAGCAGGGCAGACACCATCACCCACTGCCCACCCAACTACAGAGAAATCGTCCTACCATCACAAAAAAACTCAACACAGTGCGACAGGGAAGAGACTCAGGAGGACAAATAATCTGGTACAAATCAAAACTCCACCACCACATCAACACATTGAATAGATAACTTTCTAAATAACATCTATGCTCACATTAATGAAGGTGTCATTCTTGCGGTCAAAAATTTAAATTACATATTTGAAAAATCAGCAAAACGATCAAAAATGAAAACAAAATCTGGAAAAAAAATAAAATAACCAAAAATGACAAAAATTGGTTCGAGTCTCTGTAAGAGCAATTCAATATCGCCCCCTCTAGATGGCACACTCACTTTCTCAATCCCACAGAAGCGTAAAGAGGAAACATGTCGTGATTACGACAAGAAATGGGCAGAGACTGGATAGTTAACATCTTTTCTTCTAATAGAACTTTTATGTTCACTAATTCTTTGTTTTAGTTGACGTGAAGTTTTCCCCACATATCCCAAGCCATAAGGACACAGAATCAGATAAATAACATAGAAACACAAGTAATAACAGAATGGATACCAAATTTCTTCCCAGTTCTAGGATGACAAAAGATGTCTGTTGATCTAATTGGGGTTTTATCTAAAGGACTCTCAATTTGGCACCATGGACTTCTTTTACAAACTTATTTAAAGTGGCATAGGAGGTAAAACCTATGACCTTATCAAATCAGTGTACACTGAAGGTGAATGTGGCGTAAAAATCGGCACCAAATGTATGAGGTATCTTTCCCAAGGGCATGGTGTGAGACAGGGCTGCTGCTTAAGCCCAACATTATTTAACATTTACATCAATGAACTGGCAAGCAGGGAACACAACACACATTTACATTAGGCACTAACCCGATAACACACACATCACACTACAACTACCTGGGTTTGAGAATCACATCCACAGGAAACTTTAATCATGCTGTGAATGAACTGAGAGATAAAGCACGCAGGGCCTTCTACGCCATAAAACAGCAATGTCCTATAGAAATCCCTATTAGAATTTGGCTGAAAATATTAGAATCAGTAATTGAGCCCATTGCCCTCTATGGCAGTGAGGTGTGGGGTCCAATGACCAATCCAAATCAAGATTTCACTAAATGGGAAAAACATCCAATTGAGAACCTGCATAAAGAACTGTGTAAAAATGTATTAAACGTGCACCGACATACAACAAATAATGCATGTAGGGCAGAATAAGGATATAGAAAAGGGCAATTAAATTCTGGAAACATCTGAAACTCAGTGACTCCAAATTATATCATTATAAAGCCCTGCAACACCAACTGACTGCTCTCTGGCTGTTCAATGATAGCACTCACAAGACAAAGAACAAATTGTTCCACACACATACACACAGGCACTGCCAAAGTCAGTGAAACCAAACTGAGTCATTAAATGTCTTATGGTAATTAAATATTTATCCAAACTGACTGGTTCACACACATATATATATATATGTGATATCAAAGAGCAATCTGAGAGTCTACAGCCCTTTGATGGCTCACTGCATTCCTCCAGTGGAAACCAAATCCCTGTACTCTGATTAGTCCAGTCATGCCGGAGAGAACAGGTTGTAATCAGTGCACAGCTCTGAAGACTTTGTGTCATCATCACCCTATAGCACCCATTTCATCTCTCCCATAGGTCTCCAGAACAACACCTGGGTGTGTGACTGTAGACTTTCCATTTTGCTTGACATTAGTAAAGCCCCATAATCTTCTCTGGTCCTGTTGCATCGCTGCCTGAACTGTAGTGAACCGCTGGATCTTGCTGGTATTCCCTTTCAGAGCGTGGAGCTCACTCGCTGCTGCATGCCCACGTGGTGACCTCTGCCACCAAGATCAAAGCTCTACTGGGTAGCAATGTCCTTCTTCAATGTGATGCTACAGGACCCCAACAATTATGTGGATCAAATCTGCCAGACCCAACCTTTATAACCGAGGTATCTTCTTCTACACTCATATGGCAAATATCCTCGTATACACCAGTGTTGTTATTGTTAACTAAAATTATTTTTAAAAACAATTTTATATCAATTTTATTAATAAATTTTATAATTTTATATAAATTTTATAAACAATATATAAAAAATAAAAATCAAATAACAATATTAATAGTAGTATATAATAATAATAATAATAATAATAATAATACATTTTATTTATTGTGCGCTTTTCTAGAACCCAAAGCGCTACAAACAAATAAAATACAAAACTACAATAAATGCAATACATATATACACACACACACACACATATATATTCTGGGCATGTTTTTGTGACATATCAGGACACAACTTTGTATAATGACATGTGTATGACACAGGTATTACAAGGAGAGGATAACCCATGTCCCCATTTTTCAAAACGCTTATAAATCATACAGAATGAGGTTTTTTTGAGAAAGTAAAAATGCACAAAGTTTCCTGTGAGGGGTTAGGGTTAGGGTTGGTGAAGGGCGATACAATATACAGTTTCTACATTATAAAAACCATTACGCCTATGTGTGTGTGCGTGAATGTTTACTGTTGAATAAAACCCTTTTTTGTATTAAACATTATTTATTGAAATAAAGCTGAAATAAATAACATATAACATCTGGCTCAAATTTCCAAACCATAATTATTCAAAATTTTTCTTCAAAATGTAATGCACAGATGCCAAAGTTGGCATGTGATGCTCTTTGTTTTGGCCTGTCATGACCAAATAGGGGGAAAATTAGGAATAACTTAGTTTTTTTTTTAAGAGTTAGAAGTTAATTTGATTTTAATAAATGTCTACTTTAATAAAATATGATGGATATAAAGCAACATTTACTTTGAGCCCACAGCCGTCAATCAGCCAAATCAGAATTTTGGCCCTTTGTACAAAAAAATAAAATTAATAAATAATAAATTCACTCTATTGCTATTAAATTTTCTCTAATTTCCCTATCCCTAACTGACACATTTAATTAAATATAAAACGTCCCAGAAATACTAAAATAGTATTTTCTTACATAATCCAAAAATCTTTCTTTTATTTAAATATTTTTTTAACAGAATAAAAAATGTTGGCACCTCTGTTCTAAAGTATTTACAAACTATTTCCTTGCTGTCTGTGTATGGATGTTTAAAAAACACTCAAACATCTTTAATCGATTAAATAAAACTGCATTCAGGAAGAAAACATCGATGTGATATAAAGTTTAAACTAATAATCACATTATAAGTAGACATCTGTCACTTTAAATGTTAGATGTTGTGATTAAAGCTCCACTTAAAGCTACTGTAGCCTTTATGTCTGACAAAATTGTTCATAATTAACATTTGGAATCAGGATATAGTTTCCTTAGCAACTTAAAACAGCATTCCCCTGTTTTCCTCCGTAAGCCCCTTCCTCTCCTCATAATAACTCCTTCCATGTTTACTCTGCTTTCCCACGCCTCCCTCACGATTCTCTCTCTGATGCTTGTTTGGGATCATTCCCCTTTGACTGCTGATTACCACATTTTGATTTATGTTTAACTAAAGGGCGGTACAAATTCAGTCCCTGTCCTCTATGTATCAGCGTGAGATTGAGTGAGTGAGGACTTGCCACACTACAGCTTAAGCATCAAGTCCCGATGTAGACATTTTGACCACTGCATGGATGTAACCTTACAGAGATCAGAGCTATTTTTTAGACTGTGGTGAAACTCAACTCCTGCTTTTAACCTCTGTGTCTCCAATGGGCTGCCCTGCTTTAGTGTGTGGGTCTACACATTTAGGAATCCAGAAACAGCTGTTTTCTCTCTTTAGAGGCAGATGGAAGTGTAAGGATATTGTGTGTTTGTGTGTGTGTGTTTGGGTTCACCGGGAGAAAGAGTTCTGACTTTCTTAACTTTGAGTGATTGTACTTACCCTGACTCTGGGTCTGAGCTTGACGGCTCACCATGGAATGCCTGGAATTGGAAAATAATGAAAAGCGCTACTTTATCCGAGGCAAGCATGCTGCTCTCATCTGCGCCGTCATCATCGTGATAGGTGTTGCCGTGGGGCTCGGAGTTGGTTTGAGTCAGAAGACCTCCTCATCCGAAGAGGAACACAAACCAACACCATTACCTACAATACCACCAGACGACCGGGGTCCCTGCAAACCATCCAACAACACAAACGGCGGCTGGAACAACTTCCGCTTGCCTGACCACATGGTCCCCTTCCATTACGATCTGCATCTGGAGCCTGACCTCGACACGGACATCTACATCGGGAGCGTGTCCATCCATCTGACCCTGACGCAGCCCAGTCAGCACCTGTGGCTCCACATCCGAGATACTTTTGTCAGTGCTGTACCTTCTCTAGAGCGCAGCGGCCTCTCCGGCTTGACCTCTGTCCAGGTGAAGGAATGCTTTGAGTACAAGCCGCAGGAGTATGTGGTGGTGGAGGCGGCCGAGCAGCTGAGTGTCACTGGCCCAGACGAGCACTACGTCCTCACTCTACACTTCCAGGGCTGGCTCAACGGCTCTCTGGTTGGTTTCTACAGGACCATGTATCAGGAGAATGGAGTTACCAAGTAAGAGTCAAGACATCTATATTGTAGAAATTTATTTTTGTGCTGTGATTAGGCAGTTTGCACAGTTAGAGGTGTGACAAAGACTGAGAAATTATACTTGCAAGTATGTGTACTGTCACAATTTACTGAACTATAAACAAACAAACAAACAAACAAACAAAAAAGCTTCCACTATTTATAGTACACATTTAAGTCTCTTATGCTCACCAAGGCATTTATTTGATCAAAAATACAGTAAAAAAAAAAGTAATAATGGGATATATATTTAACTTTGAGATATTGTTTTCTGTTAATATTTTTTCAAATGTAATTTTTTCCTGTGATGGCAAAGCTGAATTTTACGCATCATTACTCCAGTCTTCAATGTCTACAAAGATGATCCTTCAGAAATTGATGTTTGATGCTTAAGAAACATTTCTATGTTTATCCATTATCTGTGTTTAAAACGTTTTGCTGCTTAATATTTTTGCGGATAATATAAATGTCTTTAATAGCCTTATTCAACATGGATGCATTAAATTGCTCAAAAGTGAAGTATTTTCTTAACGGCAACTAAAGAATATAACTGATCCCAAACTTCGGACAGTAGTGTAATTAGTTTTAGAGTGGTCACTGAGTCATTTGTCCAATGTTGCTTCTCTAAACTGGACGATCAGAATTATTTCCAAATACAGTTTACACTGAAATGGATGTCATTGGCAATAAAAGTTACCATAATTTAATTTGACCATATTGCAAGCTCAGTCAAATTCACAAAATGAGGACACATTTAAGTTGTGATGACCTGCAAAAAATGCTTGGCATTTCCATCCATCCATCCATCATCTTCCGCTTATCTGGGGCCGGGTCGCGGGGGCAACAGTCTAAGCAGAGACGCCCAGACTTCCCTCTCCCTAGCCACTTCTTCCAGCTCTTCTGGGGGGACCCCGAGGCGTTCCCAGGCCAGCCGGGAGACATAGTCCCTCCAGCGTGTCCTAGGTCTTCCCCGGGGCCTCCTCCCGGTGAGACGTGCCTGGAACACCTCCCTGGGAAGGCGTCCAGGAAGCATCCGAAATAGATGCCCGAGCCACCTCAGCTGGCTCCTCTCGATGTGGAGGAGCAACGGCTCTACTCTGAGTTCCTCCCGAGTGACCGAGCTTCTCACCCTATCTCTAAGGGAGCGCCCAGCCACCCGACGGAGAAAGCTCATTTCGGCCGCCTGTATCCGGGATCTTGTCCTTTCGGTCATGACCCACAGCTCATGACCATGCTTGGCATTTCAAAAGTCTAAATTAAATTTTAAAGAGAAAAAAAATATAATTTCCTCACAAAACAATTATTATAGCTCTCAGTCAAGTAAGAAACAAATTCCACAAATTAATCAAGTACTGCCAAGCTGTTCCCTTTTATTACATGCAATTTATTCTTATACAACTTACTTCTTATACAAACCCACTTCTTAGGATGTAGTATTTTTTGTTGAAATGGGTTAGTTGCCATCGATGAGATCATAATATAAAATATGGGAAATTTGGGAATTGTATGACATTTTAACAAGTGCGCTGAACTGAGGTGGACCTTCATTCCCTGGAACGAAAGCTGAGAGGTGCCAAGAATGAGAGATCTGCTAAAGCTTTGTTATTCTCAAAAATAAAGAGGTTTTAAGGTCTGTTACTTGCTCTACTTCAGATTCAGATCTGAGAAAATGAACAGCTAAACAAGCGCACAGTATTATATATCATATATGATTAACATATGATATACAAGGCTTTATTATCCATGATGAACTGCAAGATATGAGTCACACCACATAGGAATAGATTCTATCAATGTAATTTTTAAATGACTTTTTATTTTATTTTAAGCACCTAAATCAATTTAGTTGCACACACATAGAACTTAGTTTAGTTGTAAACAAACTTGATTAGATGTAAATGAAAATGTTGTTGGACTTTCCCCACATGAGGTTACTGAGGTGAATGTAAACCACTTGAGTTTTATGATCTTTTACAGGAAAATCGCTGCAACAGACCATGAACCCACAGACGCTCGTAAATCTTTTCCCTGTTTTGATGAGCCCAACAAAAAGGCCACCTACACAATCTCCATCACTCATGACAGTCAGTATGAAGCGCTGTCCAACATGCCTGTCGAGGTTCGTTCCATTGCTGCTTGAGCCTTCAAAACAGTTACTGAAGGTTTCAAAGTGTAGCTTAAACTTTTAAACCAAGACTTTGAGCATTAGTCTGCTTGTATGTTATGTGTGAGTGTGTGTGGTTTTCATTATGTCTCAGGTAAACGAGGTCTTGCTGCATTCATATGCTTTCTTTCTGTTCAGTTAATAGATGTGTACTATAACTCCTAACACTCTCTTTTACAGAACATAGAAAAAGTGTCAGACCAAAAGACAAAAACATCCTTTAAAAAATCAGTAAAGATGAGTACCTATCTGGTATGTTTTGCGGTTCACCAGTTCCACTATGTGGAGCGGTTCTCGAAAAGAAATATACCAGTAAGCTCTTTTTCCACGTTTGCTCTACTGCATCCAGAAATTGCTGAAATAGTTCCTGTCAGTCAGTACACTGAGACCTCTGTGGATTTTCATTATTTATTTCTCTTTATCTCCCTCCTGACAGTTGCGGATCTTTGCTCAGCCTTTGCAGATCTCAACTGCTGAATATGCTGCAAATGTCACCAAGATTATATTTGATTACTTTGAGGAATATTTTGACATGGAATATTCTTTAGAGAAACTTGGTAAATCAACAGACACATGCTTCAGTTTTGAACCATTTAACAAATGAGATGTATCATCATTAGTATTACTTACTATAATTATCTTTTTTATGAGGCAATGACATGATGCAGACTATTACTCAGAATTGTTATAAAAATATTATTCATACACATAATGACATGAAAACAGCTTTTTAAATCATGTTTAACTCTCCTGATATCATAATGAAGAAAGTATATATATATATATATATATATATATATATATATATATATATATATATATATATATATATATATATATATATATATAATAAAATGTAAATAAAATAAAAAATAATTAAATATTAACAATTTTAATCATTTTGAAAAATTGTATATGTATATCTTCTTATATGCAAGGAGTAAAGAAAATAATGTTTTCAACTAGATTTTAAAAAGTCTGTACTGTGGACACTCTTATTTGTCATTGACTCTCATACAATTTAAAACAGCTGTACACATTATGATCTTATAAAAAACACGGATTCAACTGATCAACTGATTTCTATCATGCCTATCTATAAAATAATTATCGTGACTAGAGATTTTAGGATATATTCTGCCTCTGTTGCAGATAAGATGGCGATCCCAGATTTTGGGACCGGAGCGATGGAGAACTGGGGCTTGATCACTTACAGAGAAACCAACCTGCTGTTCGATGAGAAAGAGTCCTCCTCAGTCAACAAACAGCGAGTGGCCAGTGTTATCGCACATGAGCTTGTTCATCAGGTTACGAATCTTATCATATATCTGATTGGTGAAAGAGGACAAGGTGTTACGCAGAGCGAGGACAATCCAGTATACAGTACAGTACATCGTCAATTACCCATCAGAACCAAATTGGCAGAACACCCTGTGCTGAGCATGCATCTCATTTTACTGTTTCCTGTAACTGCTTTTAAAAAAAGAGGGTGAATTCATCAGATCCATTTACAGTAACAAGGCCAGCAGAGAAAAATATGATTACCATAGATTATTATAACACAGTTACACTCTCTCAAAAGCATCCAATGCATTGATGTTTTTGGGAATAATGACTGCAGTCACACTACACGCTGATAAGATTATCTTTTTACGGCTAGGTCCAAGGTTGTTGGACAAAAAAGGGCTAAAAATGTTTGAATGATGATGTAACTGAATGATAGGAAATCATGATGTAATTAGATCATTTGTAACTTCTTTCCTTGTAAAGACATTCACTCAAAGCAAAGTATTTTGTTCAGCTTCCATCATGTTGACTGCTGATGCTTTGGTTATATAATCATGTTTTGAATTAATGTATTATATGACTTAATAATATGAGTAATATGACTTTGACTTTGCAGCAGATGTCTGACAAAATGTCTTTGTAAGAGAATTTTGTACAAATGTATTTATCCGAGAATAAACACGTTTTATAAAATGTCCCGTTACAGAAAAAATTTGGGGTTTTCCTTTAAAGGAACTGTTTTGTCTTTAATTTGCAGTGGTTTGGAAATATTGTGACTATGGACTGGTGGGACGACCTGTGGCTGAACGAGGGCTTTGCCAGCTTTTTTGAGTATGTGGGAGTGGAACAAGCTGAGTTTGACTGGGGAATGGTGAGCACATGCCTGAGTCATTCAAATACCTTCTTAAATGAAACCATTCAGTTGAGGCTGGATGTCATATTTATGCCTATTCATCTTGTGTGTTTCCAGCGGGACATCATGCTTATAAATGATGTGTTTCCTGTCATGGTTGATGATGCTCTTTTCTCTTCCCATCCTATTATCATGAATGTGTCCAGCCCTGCTGAGATCACATCTGTGTTTGATGTAATCTCATATAACAAGGTACGGTTAAGTCAGTGATGCTTAACCTTGTGTTGGTAATCTGTCAACTCTATTGGCTATGAATTGGTAACTGTGATGTCATTCTATTGTAGGGCGCTTCTATTTTACGAATGCTGGAGGACTTTCTTGGCCGTGACACATTTAGAGATGGATGTCGAGTTGGGCGACTTACTTTTCCCATATATTTTCTAATGACGCCACAGTTATATATTAAACATCTGATGCTGTCAAAATAAGACCCCTTTCTTTTTTTACAACAGCGATATCTAAAAAGCTACCCCTTCCAAAATGCCAAGACTGCAGACTTCTGGAAAGCCTTGACTGATGTAAATATCTTTTATTGATCATACATTGTCATTTGTATGTTTTTTCCATTTTTTTGCTCAGTAATATATTTAATATTACTATCAATAATTCAATTATTAAAGCTGAACTTTCAGCAGCCGTCATCAGTATCACATAATCCTTCAGAAATCATTCTGATATGCTGATTTGCTGCTCAGTTATTATCGGTTTATTATTGATGCTCTGTTATTAATAATGGTTCTTATTATTATCAATGTTGAAAACAGGGTTTTTTTCTGTAATATTGCAACCGTTAGATATTTTCTGCATTCTTTGATGAATATAAAGTTCAAAAGAACAGCATTTATTTTGAAATTGTTTTTTTTTTTTGCAACATTATAAATGCTCTTCCTGTCACTTCGGATCAACCTACTACTTCCTTGATGAATAAAAGTATTCCTTTTATATTAATTTCTTTTTTTGTGTGATCAACATTTTTATTCAGATTAATTTCACTTTCAGAAATAAATCACAAGTCAAGGTTCAAAAGAACTATGTACAAACAGATGCCATGAAGCCATCCACTTATACAGAGAAAGAGGAAGAAAAATAAAAGTGCTAAAAAATCAGTGAAGAATAGTAGGGATGTATCTTTTATATTAATTTACATTTAAACCGCAATGTATCATGATTTTCAAAACTATTTTACAATATTCCTCTTTTCACTGTAATGTAATCAAATAAATGTAGCCTTTGTGAGCACAGGAGACTTTATAATCGTAATTATTCTAAAATTTGACTGGTAATATATATTTATCTTGTGTCATAGGAGAGTGGGTTACCTGTGGCAGACATTATGGACACGTGGACCAAGCAGATGGGTTATCCTGTTCTGACACTGACAAACACAGACACTGAAGCTAAACTCACCCAGAACAGGTTTCTCCTGGACCCCAAAGCTGATCCCAGCCAGCCCACCACTCCCCTGGGGTGAGTCTGATTGTGCACGCCTCTCTTAACCAAAATGAAAATATCAATGGAATTAAACACTCTAATTCAGTGAAATTACCACGAACCAAACAGGCTCAACATTTTGCAAAACTAATTAACATGGCATGCACAGAAGCATATTCCATGAATTACTGCCAAGTGACAGTATTTGCACCAAAATACTGTTTAATCAAATGCACAACCTTTGATGTCAAGAACAAAACATATGGAAAGTGCTTTTGTACTCCTTTTTAAAAGTAGATAAGCCCATTTATTTAGCTTTCTGAATTCTTTACAGTTATTTGG
Organism: Carassius gibelio; assembly: GCF_023724105.1. Lineage (NCBI taxonomy): Eukaryota > Metazoa > Chordata > Actinopteri > Cypriniformes > Cyprinidae > Carassius > Carassius gibelio. The sequence continues at coordinate 17,330,343 of NC_068383.1, read as the reverse complement.
TTGATTTATCCTTACTGTCTGCAATCAGAACAGATCTTTGACCCGTCTATCGGTCACTGCTCTGAAGTATCCTCTATCTGCCCCCACTAAGCTCTACAACATGATCACAAATAATAATTTGCCTGATTGTACTGAATGATAAAGTTAAATTTAATGAACTGAACTCTCAACTATGATGTTTTTTTTTTGTTGATTTGGATGTTTTAACTCTTGACCCACAGATACAAATGGACCATTCCTGTGAAATGGAGCACAGTTGACTCTAAAAATGCCACTTTTCTACTTGACAAGAAAACAACAGGTGAATAAGATCATATGCTAAGACCTTTTTATTTTTTATTTTTTTTGCATTGAGGGATAGATTGTTTTTTAACTGAGGTATTCTTCTGTGTAATTTCTGTCATTGGCCTGTGTTTAATCAGAGGCAGTCATTGCTGGATACTCCCCTGTTATTGATGGTCTCATCAAGCTCAACAAAGATCACATGGGCTTTTACCGAGTGAATCACCATGACCATGTGTGGAGCACTATTGCCAACCAACTTTCTGTAAATCATCAGGTATTATTATTCATATTAATTTCTCTATAAGAACTAACTAACAGAACAGTACAGAAAAGTAAGATCTTCATTACAATGATCACTGGCTGAATTTGCATTATACAGGTGCATCTAAAAAAATTAGAATAGCATGGAAAAGCTATTTATTTTTTGTAATTTAATTAAAAAGCAAACTTTTATATTCTAGATTCATTGCACAAAATCTGAAACATATTAAGAGGGTTTTTTTTTATTCTGATGGTAATGACTTACAGTTTAGGAAAATGTTTAATTCAGTATCTCATTTGAAAAAATTTTGAATATTTTCTCAAAGATCAATCAAAAAAAGATTTACAAAACAGAGATGTTCAAGATCTCCAAAGGTTTAATTATGTACTTAATAGTTGGTTGGGAATCCTTTTGCAGAAATGACTGCTTCAATGCGAGTGGCATGGAGGCGATCACCCTGTGGCACTGCTGAGGTGTTACTGAAGCCCAGGATGCTTTGATAGCAGCTTATAGCTCCTCTGTATTGTTTGTCAGATGTTACTTATCTTCCTCTTCACAATACCCCATAGATTCTCTGTGAGGTTCAGGTCAGGTGAGTTGGCTGGCCAATCATGCACAGTAATATCATGGTCATCAAACCACCTGTAAGTGGCAAGGAGGTGCATGGAGGTGCCACTGTGGACAGGTGCTAAAGTCCTGCTGCAAAATTAAATTAGCATCTCCATAAGGCTTGTCAACAGATGGAAGCATAAAGTGCTCCAAAATCTCCTGGCAGATGGCTGCATTGACTTTGGACTTGATAAAACACAATTGACCACACCAGCAGACATCACACACCCCAAATCATCAATGACTTCAGAAACTTCACACTCGACTTCAAGCAGCTTGGATTCTGTTCCTCTCCAGTCTTCCTCCAGACTCCAGACCTTGTTTTCCAAATGAAATGCTAAATTGACTTTAATCTGAAAAGAGGACTTTCAAACATTGAGCAACAGTCCAGTTCTTGTTCTCCTTAACCCAGGTGAAATGCTTCTTACGTTTTTTGGAACCTAGGAATTTGACAGCTGTAGCCTTTTTCCTGAAGACATCTGAGTGTAGTGACTCTTGATGCACTGACTCCGGCTTCGGTCCACTCCTCGTGAAGCTATCCCAAGTTCTTGAATCAGCCTTTCCTGACAATCTTCCCAATGCTGTGGTCATCTCTGCTGTTTGTGCACCTTCTACCAAGCTTTTTCCTTCCAATCACTTTCTATGTACATTATATATATATATATATATATATATATATATATATATATATATATATATGTGTATATATATATATATATATATATATATATATATATATATATATATATATATATATATTGATACAGCACTCTGTGAACAGCCAGCTCTTTTACCAATGACGTTCTGTGGCTTAACCTAAAATAAAGACCTTTTCCATGATATACATTTTTTTTTTGAGATGCACTTGTAACATTTATTGCATTCCTACCGAATTAAATATATGGACGCAAAATAATAATTTGAGATTACATATAAATTATTTTATATAATTTTATTTTCCATTGAAATCGCTGATGAAATGTTGAAACCTTACTTCGCTATTAAAAAAATAGTCCACTACAACGTACAAAACAATCAGCCTTGCAACAAGACGAACACATTTTTTTTACTACAATCAATAATTGAGACGCTAGATGTTCTAGTGGCTAATATCAAGATTGAAAAATCAGTATCAAGTATTGCAGAGAGCCATGTAATATTTTTTCAGGTGTATGATGCAACTGACCGAAGCAGCTACATTGATGATGTATTTGCATTCGGACGGTGAGTGAGTACAAACATCTTCCAGCTGCAGACTTCAGATTTTTCATAGCACGCTTTTTATGGTTAGTGGAGTTCATAAAGAAAGGATCTTGACGTCATTGTCTTTTGTTTTGTTTTAACAGGGCAGATATTGTAAATTATGGACATGCCTTCAACTTAACAAGATATCTGGTCAATGAAACAGAGTATATTGTGTGGGACAGAGTATCTACTTCTATCTCCTATGTGAGAGATATGTTGGCTGATGATCCAGTACTCTACCCAAAATTCCAGGTTGGACCCCAAAGTATTTAATACCTTCTCAATGCATGAAAACCATCAGTGTTATGAAAAATCATGTACATTTTAACAATGTGATCTTATTCCCAGTGTGAGATTTATAGCTGATATGTTTTATGTTTTATATTTTTTTTATATATTTATGTTTTATGTTTTATATTTTCTGTTTTTCAAATGGTCTGTTACAAATTATGCCTCTGTTTAGAAACTCTTCCGTGAACATGTGCAGAAGATATCTAGAGAGCTTGGGTGGAAAGATGAGGGGACACAAACACAGCGGTGAGAATTGTTTTTTGGCAGCACTAAGTAAAAAAAAGTTCCCCTTCAGCAAGCCAAGGACACATTATTGGATTTATTTTCCTTTTAAACCAGATACATCGGTATTAAAATGCTGCATATATTTACATATTCTAAATAGTTTGCATGTGTGTGCCCATGTGCTAACAGTTATGTCTAAAATCTGAGACCACAAGTAAAAACTTTACTGTATATTAAAAACAAAAAATCATAATTTGATAGAAAAGTTAAATGAAAAACATGATTATTGTAGTATTGTTATTATTAATTTTATGTTTTGTTTATTCCTGTATAGGCTGCTGAGAGAGACAGTTTTGGGCATTGCATGTCAGATGGGTGAACAGGAAGCTCTCAAACAAACCTCTGCCATTTTCAAAAAATGGATCGATGGAACAATTAGGTAATCCCATTCATACTTAAATAACTTAAGTTGTACAATTAGAGTGTGTGTATTAAAGAGGCTCTTTTTCTCATTGGGGAGCAGCAGTGTGGATGTCAATTTACGATTGCTAGTGTACCGATATGGAATGAAAAACTCAAGATCAGTCCAGAGCTGGGAAATCATGTTTCAGAAGTATCTCTCTGCCACTCTTGCCCAGGAGAAAGATAAACTGCTCTATGGCCTGGCTTCAGTAGAAGATATCACTCTACTTAATAGGTAAACTTCCTCTTACCCTTACCAGGGCAGTGTTGTGAAAATCCATTTTCTAAATGCGTGTTAAAGATCTTAATGTGAATGATTCATCCATGTATATCCTTCATTTTGGAAAAAAAATATTTTGGCCTAGTAATATTTAAATCGGTGGTTGATTGCGATTTCACTTTTTTAACATTAGTTATGTGTAATGTTGCTGTTTGAGCATAAACAATTACAAAGCTGAAAGTTTGATGCAAATGGATGCAAATTGATGCAAATTCTGGCAGTTTTAATGACTACAAAAACAGCTGGTAGGAACTACAAGTTAATTCCTTGGTTTGTGAGGTGACAAACCCAGACAAACCACGCCCTCTGGAAAAGGCAGCAAAGAGGGCGAGGCCATGCTGCACTGCTTTAGAGAAGAGAAAGAGAAAACTAGATGTGCACATAAAAACTATTCGTATATGAATCGCGATTCTGTCTTCTAACAATTCTAATGGATTCACAAGTTTCTAAATCTATGTTCTAAAGCAGCTGTTCTTAATACTGTTCTATAGCGTCCCTCTGCTCTGCACCTCTCTCTGTCTCTCTCTCTCTCCATTGTGCGCATGTGCAGAGTGACTGAGGAGCATGCATGAGTGAGTGAGTGACAACGTTTCTGAGTGAGTGTGAAATTGACAGTGTTGGATAAGGATTACACCATCTTTATAACCACTGATTCAATGAGGTGTTTTGCGTGTGGAAAGCATGGTCATACCACGTGTCCTATGAATATGGACGCTGAACAACAGGATAATGGGAATGGGTCAGCCACTGTTAATGAGCGTGAGAATCACACTGTTGATGAAAACAATAGATCAGAATAGGAAAAGTTCATAGGGATAGATCAGCATTCTGGAAAAGTTCCTGATGGCCTTATTGAACCCAGTTCATCTGGTTTTGTCAACAACTCTGATGTGTCTCTTAATATTGAGGTACAGCTCAGGGAAGCTTTACTTCTAAACCAAATGTATGCTACTACACTGTTGAACAGTTTAATAATTTTCTTGATTCTACAAAAAATATAAACTTGAAATGTATTTTCCAAGTAAGGCTTTTCAATGATTCATGTCTCATTGCCACGAGGAAGGCTACTTTAGGAACTTGATCAACCGAAACATTATCGACTTGTTGTGTTAGTGTTATGTCTTTTTGATTTTCTCTTTTTCATCCCAATGACTTCATTTAATATTGGCTCCACTCGTATTGTTTTGAATGGGAGTCTTAAAGAGACTTTGTTTATTATTAATGGTTGTCATGCTTTGGATGACCGAATGGAAGGGTAGTGTACTTCTTAGTCATGTTCTTTTATCAAGGGTAAATGATCATACTTTTGTGTCTGAGATATTTCCTGGTCAGATTTTCATGTGGATGTTACATTAGAAGATTCAACATTTTTTTTGTGTTTATACACCAAATACAGGAAGTGAATGTATACTTTTTTTTTTTACTTTCTGAAGCTATATCAGAATTTTCTCAAGATAAATCCTATTGTGTTAGGGGGTGATTTGAACTGTACTTTAGATCAAGCTATTGTTAGTAATCATGCATAACCTCATCCTTGTACAGCTGAGGCACTTCTTTAATTAATTATCATAGTTTTATTGATTTATGTAGAGATACTTTTCCAGGGGCAAGTTAGTATACTTGACTTAAACAAAATACTAATGACATGTCAGGGGCGAGGATTGATAGGGTTTATGTGGAAACCAGTAATAGAGGCAGATTCTTTGATCTTTCCATTTCTCCAAATTTCTTGTCTGATCAACACTATATTTCTATAACTGTTTCTGTTTCTTTTACGAAATCTTATTCAACATATTGCCAATTTAATAATAGACTACTCCAAGATAAAACTTTTATTCACTCTTTTCACTGTTTTTGAAAAGCTTGGAGAGAGGAAAGAGATCGTTTTAATCGTTAAGTCAAGGACATAGGCAAAATATGTCCATTAATATCCATTGGGAAAAGATATGATTTGGACATTGTTTTTTTTTTTCTCTTTATCAAGAAAAAAACTTTGATAAGGTTGACCATTTATATGTTTTTAAGACTTTGGAGGCTTTTAGTTTTGGTCACAATCTGTGGTTCTTATTAAGCTGCAGTACAATAATATTTACAGCATGCTTAGAATTACTGGTTCCTTGACCAGATCCATTTTCGGTATTAAGACAGGGGTGTCCGCTGTATTTGTATGTATTTGTAATTTTTGTATGTTATTTCAATTGAACAATTGTTGGTTTCTTTAAGGAATAAGCTACACGGTGTGAACATTTCTAGTTACCCAAATTGAACCCCAGTAACACTTACAGCATATGCTGATGATGTCACTGTTTTTATAAGCAAGGCTGATTATATAAATACTCTAACAGCTTGTTTAAATAGTTTTCAAAAAGCAACATCTGCATGTATAAACTGGGATAAATGTTCCATGTTATTTATGGTAGAATGGAGGGAAAAGGGACTAGTTACCTCACCATTGTAAATGGACTCGAGATGGTTTTAAAATTCTTGAGATTTATTTTGGTACTGATGAGGACATGGAGAAAATTGGCAAGGACTTTCTGAAAGTGATAGGGAGAATCCAGGGATGTAGATGGATTCTTCCACATCTCTCGTACAGAAGAAGAGTTTTTATCGTTAACAATCTGGCAGCCTCAATGCTCTGGCATAAGCTCACAGTTTTGAGTCCTCCTAAAAGATTTTCTCATAAAGATTATAAAAGAATTGGCTGATTTCTTCTGGACTGGCCATCATTGGCTTCCACTCTGGGGTTTTGTACTTGCCGGTGGCAGAAAGAGGACAAGGACTCAAAAATGAAGGAAATGAGACTACAAACATTAAAAAATAAATTGTATTGGACAGACAGAGTATCTTGGATATCATTCAGTCTCATTCTGTTGCCAAATACAACCAATGTAAAGTTGGACAAACATTTGTTTTTAACTGAAAGGACATATGATCTAAAAACTCAGTTGTCTCATGATGATTTTTATGTATCCATTCTGAGAGTATGGGGACTTTTTAAGATGTTAAGAGATAAAAGGACATCATGGTATTCTTGAACCTCTGTTTTTTAATCCATTGTTTAATACTGTACTGAGTTCATTTGATCTATTTTTTTCTAAAGCAGGAATGGTAAGAATTATTGTTTTGCTTGATTCACACAATAATTAATGGAAAAGTGTTCAGACTCTTGTTGATCAAGTTGGTCTTAAATCTGACATTGTGTGTCTGCCTCCTCAACAATGTTATCTAGGTTATTCCAGAGTTTAGATGCTAAATAGGAAAAGGATCTGCCGTCCGCAGTTGATTTTGATATTCTAGGTATTATCACATTTCCAGAGTTTTGTGAATGCAGCAAACATGGAGGATTATAATGTAACAAGAGCTCGTTCAAATACTGAGGAGCTAAACCATTCAGGGCTTTATAAGTAATAAGCAAGATTTTAAAATCTATATGATGCAGTGTTGACAGGACCGGGCTAATATGGTCATACTTCCTGGTTCTAGCTGCTGCATTTACAAATGTATATATATATATATATGAAGGAAATGAAAAAGGTTTTTAATATAATGCTTTAAATGAAACTTTTTTGAAGGTCTTTCTCTCTCTCTTTCTCTCTCATTCAGCTGAGCTCCAACAATGAACTATTTCAGTTATACACTTATTTTTACATAGCTATGAAAAGCCATAAACATGCATGCACGTGCACTTGCCATACTGTATTAAAGCTTTAATCAGGATATAACCATATATTAAAAACTAACATATGGCAGTAGTGTTTACAAATAACAGTGTATCTAAAAGTATGAGACAATAACAAACAAAAAAACATAGGCCTACCATTAAAAGCTTGCTCAGGCTCTTCAATAATATCCTCTGCTTCTCAATCGAGCTCAAACATATACTCAGTTTTTCAAAATCCAATCAATAACATGGATAGAACCAAGTTTGCACCCCCCCCCCTTTTTTTTGGTAATCAGTTATTCTTGGATATACATCACAATACAGAAGAAAAGATCACTCTATAGATACTGATGCGGCTTCATCAACAAAAACACTTGACTAACTCACAGCCTTATTGCAAATGTTAAAAGAAAATCCTTCTCCCCTTCCATTTCTGATCCTTATTTGTCTTTTTTTTTTTTTTTTTTTTTGTAACAGGTTGCTTGAGGCTGCTAAAAATGAAAGCATTGTGAGGAGTCAAGATGTTTTTACTTTAGTGCGATATGTATCACAAAACCCATATGGCAAAACCATGGCCTGGGATTGGATGACACTCAACTGGGATTACCTAGTGAACAGGTTAATTCATCAGTTGAAAGGAATAAGTTGAAAGAAAGTCAGCCTTCCTTTTGAAAATAACATTATCTATGATCTCATGTCTTTTTTAGATATACTATTAATGACAGAAACTTGGGCCGCTTGCCCTCCAGAATTACTAGTACATACAACACTGACCTGCAGCTGTGGAAGGTGAGCCATGAAGGCTGTGTTCAGAATGGAATGCTAGCTTGGTACTTACTGATGTTTGTAATTTACTTTTGTTTAAAATATCTTAACTTATGATTTAATATTTTGGTCTCTTTGTAGATGGAGCACTTTTTTGCACTGAATCCGAATGCAGGAGCAGGTCAGATGCCCAGGAAGCAGGCACTAGAGACTGTAAAGAACAATATCGAATGGAGGAAACGGAACCTGGACGAGATCCGGGACTGGCTGAAGATCAATGTTTCCTAATTCAAGGTTCAGCATCAGAACAATTTTTCCACCATCCACTCAATTTGTTTTCCACATGAATTGCTCAGGGCAGCTTGGAAGCGAATCTTTAGATAAGAGCCACAATTAAAACACTCTTGTTACAACAAAGTCTTGGATTCTGTTGGCATGACATTTAAATGAACAAATATTATCTTTGCAACTAGGCATTAAACATTTTTAGGCACTGTATATTTTGTATTTAATGTGTACATTATAGGTATTTGTAAAATTTGTAAATGTGAAATAAATGTCATAAAGGATGCTTAAGTTATCTTTCTTGTTTGTTGCACATGTATGATGTCCAGTTTTTCTCTGAAACCATTTACAAAGTCTGCAAGTGTATAGTGCTTAGTTTAAAAAAAAATCTGTTCTAGTTTTTTAAAGTCATGTAGTTTATTCCAGCCTTAAGACATACATTGTAGAAATCTTTAAGACAAATCATGGTTGAATTGTTTTTATTCAAATTTATTCATTTTACATACAAATAATAAAAGGAACAGCAATTTCACAGGATTTGCAGTAGGCAGATAACAGGAATAACAAGCATCAGACTAAATACTATCAGACTAGACACTGAAAAGCAAGGTCAAAGGAAGTCAATGTCAGTTGCAGAAAGGACATTCATGGTAAACAGAATCTTTGCATTTATATGAAACTTCAAAGTAATTGTGCCCTAGTGGTGTTAAAACAGTGGAGCAGTCAGAAAGCGTCCAGCGCTCATGTTTTATGAATATTTAAATATCTGATTGTCTCATCATTTAGGGGTTGAGTGGCGTAGATGACGCTGTCATCGGAAGTTGGTTACTAATAGTCATTCTCTGTCGTGTTTGACATCGTAACATACCCATAATGGCTCTCCTGAACCTGCAGTCAACAAATACAACTTATTAGTAAAAAAAAAAAAGACAAAGTGACATATTATAACAAAGATGTAACATAGATGCCTTACTTCTTGTTGGCAATGACATAGATGCAAGGATTGTAAAAGGTGGAGGACTTAGCAAAGAGTGGGGCAATTATGGCCATTGGGGCTGGAATCTTTTTGGGGTCTCCAAATGATGCCCACAAGCACACAATCGAATATGGAGACCAGGCAACCAGGAACATCACTATCATCACAATAGACATCTGTACAAATAAAGGAGCATTCAGGAACTGAACTAAAGAGCACACAAAACCTGTCAAGCAGTATTACTCCAGTAATATTTATTATACTATTATTTTATTTATTAATTTTTTAATTATATATATACTTATTTTTAATATTTAATATATTTTTTTAATTATATATTTTTTTCCTCCCTTTTTTTATTTTATTTCAGCTTTACTACAGTTACCTGCATGGGTCATATTTCTCCAAAAAGAAAGAAAGAAAGAAAGAAAGAAAGAAAGAAAGAAAGAAAGAAAGAAAGAAAGAAAGAAAGAAAGAAAGAAGTAGAGATAAAAAGGAATAAATTAAATAATTAAATAAAATGTAATAAATACTGCTGGTACTACCTTGGTAACGTCCATCTGATCTGACCAATCAATATTGATGCTGTCCAGGCAGTTACTGGCTTTGTACCTCTTCACAGTAACGGAGACGTTGTAGTAACAGTAGAACATGACCGCCAGAGGAATGATGAAGTTGACAGTGATCACAGTCATTGTGTAGGACACAAAAGATCTGAAATCAAGCAGGATTAGTCCCACTCCAATCTTAATATTCACAATCGCTGAAGAAAAGATTTACAGAGCAGTAAATCTGATAAAAGAGTGGTAAACCAATAAGGCCTGTCATATCAATCTTGACTCACGTGTCATTGTTCCTCCAGTTGATGGTGCAGGTGGCTTCTGTGGGGTCAGGAGCATATCCTGCCCAACCAATGATGGGCATCGATGACCAAAACACAGCATTCAGCCAAGCAGCACCAATTAGAAGTGTGTATGACGCTGTTGTCAGCTTCTGGCCTGTAACAAACACATATCAGTAGATTGCCTAATGCACTTGGCCCCTGCCTTTGAGTAAGGAATAAAACACAATGACGTTAACCTTCCGCTATGACAATGATAGTCTTTAGTGGTTCATATTTCAGGCAGGTAGTTATATGGATACAATCATACCTATGTCAGGTCGACTTATGGTAAGGTATCGGTCAATGGCAACCACAGTAAGCAGTCCGATACTGGCCATACCGAAGAATATATTCAGGGCAGCATAGATCTATAAAAGAAGCAACAAGTTCTGCTGTAGTTTTAATGTAAGAATAGTAGCCAAAACTGTAAAAGTGTAATAAAATAAGCAAAAATGTCACTGTTGGCAGTATCTTTTTCTGTTATTTCTTTGGGGGGAAATAGCAATATAGAAAATATAAGGCAGGTTGAAAAATGTAATTTAGTGTGTTTCCACCCAAAACTTGATAATTTGTTATATTTGTTTAAAATAATACTCTAAACTTCCTCAAAAATATACTTATATAAACTGCACCACATAACATTTTAGAGCAAATATTACATTTATACTTTTATCGGAATAGCTTAAAAACAAACAAAAAATGAGTACAAAAAATAAGGTGTGCTTTATATTAGATCTTTTAAAAAGAATGAATCTTGTGTTTGCTAATGTGTTGGTTTGTGCACACCTGGCAGCCTGTGTAACCAAATTTCCAGCTCCCGTGCAGGTCTGAGGCTGCTGACATGGGGTAACCAATACCGGCTACGCCAATGTCAGTGACAGCCAGATTGATAATGATCGCATTCGTGGCTGTACGCAACTCTCTGAACTTCACAAACATCAGCAGCACCACAGTGTTACTAGACAGACTGACCACTCCTGCCACCAGAGAGAAAGACACACACACAGGGAGAACAGGAGGTTAAGACATCTGTGAACACACACAGATGTTGTCTCATAAATATCTCCATTCAAAACATTTCCCGGTTTCAGTTTTCCATTTTACACACGCACACACACACACACACACACTCCTTATGGTTACCTCAAACACTTGGCTGAATCTAATTTCAAGAACTGCTTCAAAACATGTGCTGAATCTAATAGTAGGCCTCATCCTGCCAACTCAAAAACCTGTCAATTGCTAAAATAGTTATTTAAAAGTGACAGTACATTTATAGCTGACTGGTAACATCAAATACATCAAGCACACACACACAATCTGCACCTTACCTGCCGTTATGAGATATGCAGCGACAATACTGTGTTCTGTTTGTGTGAAGGCGCTCTTTTCACCATATACGGTCTCAGCAGAAGCATTCAGGAATCCAGTTGTCATCTCTTTGTCACACATAATCATATATATATATATATACCACTCAGGCCAAAATTCACATCTGTTTAAACTAAGTTATCTGGCTTGAAAGAATTTGAAGTCCAGACTCCCCCTCTCTTACTTAGAAGCAGATCATTAAACTGTGGGAGTGTGTGTGTGTGTGTGTGTGTGTGTGTGTGTGTGTGTCTGTGTGTGTGTGTGTGTGTGTGTGTGTGTGTGTGTGTGTGTGTGCGTGTGTGTGTGTGTGTGTGTGTGTGTCTGTGTAGAAGGTTATGGGGTGATTGTGGGAATGAGGGGCTGGAGAAGCATTGGCCTGGATTACAGTATGTTCTCTAATTATATTTTCTGCTTGGTTTGTGAGGACTGAGGAAACCGTTGTTTGGTACTAATCCTCACATGAAAGCTTCTCATTCCATGCAACAGGAAAGCTTTCTTGGAATGTGGAGTGCATATCATTAACATAATTAACTTTTTTTTAAATAAGAAATGTGCAATAATACTGTATATTGATAAGCACGATTCAGACTATACAAACATTTAGTAACGTTGTGTAATGCAGATAATTAAAAGACGTCTTGGAGCATTATTGTTATTTCAAGAATGTCAAGTTTGGATTAAACAGCTTGTTTAAGATGAAGTGGAGTTTATGATCTTGTGGCCTATTAATAAGTACATTTTGCTCATTGTTATAACAGATTAAAACTAGAATTATGATATTTAGACTAAACACTCTTTTAAAAATAAAGGTTCCAAAAGGGGATTTTGCAGCGATGCCATGGAATAACCATTCTGGCAATTTTCTTAAAAAAGTTAAAATAAATTTTTTAAAGAAATATCTTTTTTTTTCTTAGTGTGAAAAACATTTTACTAATCTGAAGAACATTTTTCCACTGTTAAGAATCTTTTGTGCAGTGGAAAGGTCTATGGATGTCAAAGGTCACAGATGGTGTCACTGACATCAATGAAGTATTTTTCACCAGACATTCTATAATTTATAAATATAAATCTATAATTTATTTAAACAACTAAGACAACTAACTATTAAACTTTTACTAAGACCACAGCACCGTGATGCAAGATTTATTAGATTTATTATTATTAGAGAATTTTGAAATTCAATTCAAAGCCAAATGGTCATATAAACAGTATACAGCAGATCATGAAATAAATAAACAGGTTATTTATTAAAATTGACAATGGTTTATGAGGAAAGAAAAAGTTAACGTAACACTACGTACATTTACATATAAGCTTAGTCATAATTATAATTTAATATAATAATTTCCATCTCCTTATTATCAACACATTATGATTATAAACATTAAAATGACTATATATAAAAAGGGGCTGAAGATAAATTCTAATTACTAGTTTCAAACACCCCCCCTCCCCCCCCCACCCCCCCAAACTCTCTTTGACATAAACAGCAACTCCAACATCATCCACTAGATGGCCACGGACTCTCCGGGACGTGACGTTTCAACGGATATTACGTGCACGGAAAGGTTTTCAGTCATGTGATGATCGCACATAAACAAGCGAAGAACTATATAATAAAAGTGGGTTAAAGTGAAGGTAATGCGTACTATGATTTTATTGTAATTTACTAGATTAGGAATGGTGCATGTTAGTTGGACTTTGCTTTTTAAACAAGATGATGAGATGCATCTGTCAGAATTTTTTTTGTTATTTCGTGTTCTGTAACGTTACTCTTTTCGCTTCAGGGTACAGCAGCAGGGTGAGCTAACGTGAAATAGTCAATCTGATGAATATGGCAGATGTGAGTATATTTGTGATGCATTTGCTTAAATGTCCTTTTTTTCCTTGAAAATGTTATAATGGGTTTAATTTAATTATTACAGAATCTGAGAAGTTATTTGTATAAACAACTGCCAAGGTAAGGTTAAACATTTTTTTTTTTTAATCCATAATGCATTGAGATATTAACTGATTCTTCTTCTCTGTCATCAGTGTTGAAGGACTCCATGCTATAGTGGTGACCGATAGAGATGGAGTCCCTGTAATCAAAGGTAACAGCATCAGCTCTGAGCTCCAGGTCTGTTTGTGTATCTGCTAAATCTTCAGCTGAGACTTTGCTTGTTCTCCCTTTTAGTTGCCAATGACAATGCTCCTGAATATGCTTTGCGGCCAACGTTCCTATCCACCTTTGCATTGGCAACTGACCAGGGCAGCAAGCTGGGTTTGTCCAAAAACAAGAGCATCATTTGTTATTATAACACTTACCAGGTACTTTCTTTACAGAAATTAAAATACATTTGACATACTACTTGTTAAGAATTTCTCGTTTTAATATATTCTGTGATTTCATTGGCAGATTGTACAGTTTAACCGATTACCCTTAGTCATAAGTTTCATTGCAAGTAGTAATGCCAACACAGGTGAGTCGCCACAAGTAGTATGAAAGTCACTGAGCTGCTTCAGTAGTATGTTCATTATAATAACAGGTGAATGATCAGTTTCCTTATTTTTCATATTTAGGTCTGATCTTCAGTCTTGAGAAGGAACTGGTTCCTCTGATTGAAGAACTCAGGCAGGTGGTGGAAGTAGCTTAGCAGTTATTCATCTCAGCACCTAAGGACATGTGGATGAGGATAAAAGAGCCACGATCTATCACTCATCCAGTCTGATGTCTTGATGTCGTAGTTCATACAAACACATGTACATACATAATGATGGATGGTCTTGATGCTGTATGTCTTTTACGAATGTAACCTGTTCCTTTTTGTCCCCTCATTAATAAATGTATCTAAAGCTTTGGTTTACAAAAATAAATTGTTTATTGACTTCTTATACAATTCATTTTACAAAAGGGTCTTCTTGGTTGGATAATTTGTATTATGTACATGTTTCTAAACAACAGAAGCGTGCTCATTGTCAGTTTACACATCACATTTGAAGTAGAATTGCTACTTAGAGAATTTATAACTTTATTATAATTACTTTGGTGATCTGTAGAGTGCTGCAGGGATTAAGTATTTTCGTAGCCTAAAACCCAGAACAGGTTAGCATTTTTGCACTTTCAGTTCCATCATCCTGAAGTCAATGGGTTTTTGGTTTAATGCCCGAAAAAAGGTTTGTGGTGAACACAAGCTCAGGATTTATTCGTGTTTTGTTCCACAGCAGACGGCTAAATGGGTTTACAGTTGTTGGGGAAATGAAACGTCATTAAGCCAAACAGGTAGACTCGTCTAGTCTGCTTTCACAGCCTCGTCGTGTTGTATATAATCCCACTCCCGAAAACTAATAGAACTTTTTTTTTTTTTTTTTAAGAAAATATTTTTCAACTAAAGACAGAATGAGGTGTCAGGAGCTTAGTAGTGGTGATGTTTGTTTATAGCCTACTTTTTTTTTTTAGGTCTGGTGATTGTACTTAAGCTTTCAAATTCATAAAATGTGTTTATTTATGAAGCTTTCATGACGAACAAAACATGCACTAATCATTAACTTTAACATTAACACTGATCACAGAGCTTAATCTTTGCAATAATTAAAAAGCCAAAGGCCCCAAAAAAAAAAAAAAAAGCTAACTTCTAACTTCTGGGTTGGCTTACAGAAATATGTAATCACAGCAGTGCTCTATTTTGGGAAAAGTATATTTCATCCAAAAGTTTCAACGAAAAAGTTCATTTATGCTTACCTCATATTTGCAATGTAAGGGGGAATGTACATGTTTAAGAGCAGACACATTGTTTAGCTTGTGTTGGAGAAGAATAAGAAGAACGGAAACACAACACAGAACACAATATCTAAAATAAAAAAACTAACTATTGTCGATTGTAATTCCAACATTAGTAGTGCACCGCCTCGAGAAGTCTTTATAAAGCACAATAGCACGGTGCCTTGGGTGATTCATTGCCCAGAAGATTTCTTAGGTGTGATGAGCATCAGATGCAGTTAATAAATCCACTGTCTTCAGTAATATAAAACTGTGCACATCTTGCATTTGTTCCAGTACTTCTTCTCTCCTTGTTGAACATCATCGTCCTTTCTTTATCTGTGACTGGAAATGCAGAGTAGTCATCATCATAGAGATAAGGCCAACAGAGAGACACATTTAAGATTAGACTGGTGCAGTGGGGTCAGATGAATTTATTTCCAATGGAACAAAGAAATAATACTCTATTTGTCACTTTGTTAACTGTTACCTACACTGATTATTAATAGTGACTGTTCTGTCATGGTTAACTTACCAGTTTCCATCTTAGTATCTTAATCCATTCATCTGCCTCAGCACCAGATTTTGCACAAAAATAAAACGTCCTCTCGGGGAACACCAGACTAGGGAGAAAAAAGAACATTTTAATAAAGAGTCTTATCGTGTAGTATAAGGCTGAAATTAAGCATGCACTGGAAAATATGTGGGCAGGAGGAAGTCCATGCATAAGAGTTTCTGACTATACTTCCTCATTACTGAGAATCACTTACATGTTGGAAAATACTGTATTAGATACACAATCGATATGAACAAAACAATATTAGGATTTTTGACATCCAATTGTAATTATTTTCTATTATAACCTCTTAGTATGTAAACAGACAGCGTGAATTTGTATTAATGCCATTCACATTGTCTAATGCTGATTTAGTGAGTACAGGAACTGTGAGCTGTCAGCCACTCATTTTCAGTTACCAAAAATAGCCAGTGATTTTATGGTTGGCCAACTGGAGAAGTTTCAGATGTAAAAACAGATAGGATTAGATTAGATTAGATTTCCCTTAACCCTTAGTTATACTTTTAACTGTAGCCACTCTTGTTTCATAAAAACATATAGCATTCAGAATTAAAAAGTGCTGGCCTTGTTGATTACAATTCCTAAATTTGAACCATGAACTACGCACACCAGTTATTAACGTTAAATAAATCTAAAACCAATTAAAAAAAATGCATTACTTGCAATTAAACATGAAATAAAATTACAAAAAATAAACATTAACTGAAATAAACTTTCAATTTTGTTTAGTTTAAATTTAAGTAGAGCAAGAGACGTGCATAACGTATCATCATGAATTATCACTTTATTATAAATCTCTCACCAGAAGCAGTTGACCCTATCCTGACTGTAATCAAACTGGACAGCAGAGCACTCCGTCAGATCCAGGGTTCGTATTGGCTCTTCCATCTGAGGAGACAGTTTTCTGTTAGATGAACTATCAGCTTTAGTTCTTAACTAATTAAAATCTTATTGTACAAAAGAGAAAGACCTACCATTTTATCCTTGAAATATTTAAATTCATATCGATTCAATGTGAACCATCTTTGCTTCCAGTTCTGCCCAGAAAGTAAATAGAGGTTTAGGTTTGCTCTACATCCAGTTTAACCCAGTTACAATTTACCGTATTAGCTTGAAACAGGCATTTACCGCAAACACTGGTTTGAATTTTTGATAGTCTATGTTTATAACTCTTAGTAATTTTATAACCATACCTTGATTACCGCTCCTTGTTTAACCAGGTAACCTTCTTTAGTGCCAAGCTGTTGACAACATAAAAACACTTTCGATTTAGGAGCTCAGATAAAACTAAATGCACAGATAAATTAATGAATTTGATTATTATTAAGATTATTATTGTCTTTCCAAGCCACATTCATACACATTCATCTTTTAAATGCAGTATGTGTATGTGTGTCCAAATGGGTCTGTATAAGGCCACTTTACTTACTGCTGGAGCATTAGGCACCAGGTCGTTTTCATGCCGGCCTGTGTGCATGGCCGTATGCACACACACCGTCTCATAGATGGATGGCTCTTCCACCTGCCGTGGGTATGGGAACCGCAGCACTAACAGGTTTCCTTGGTTAAAAGAGTGAATTAGGAAACAGGGTCACTGTGCCAGAGAAATGCTGAAAAGCAATTTGTGAACTGTAAATAAAAAGCACATAGCTAACCTGTCTCGCTGCCTAGCAAGGGCTGATTGGCAATGTGATTGCAAAAATCCTGAAGGCAGGGAAATTCATTGAATCCAAAGGAATATTTGCCGAACTGCCGCCGGACATGAAAGTGTTTCACTGAATCCTTAGCTCTGGAAAAGTTTGGAGATGAAAAAGGGAGTGAGGAAGTGCTGTTATGCTGTGCCTGAAATCTCAGTATTGTTCAGTGTTAAATTGTTTTTGAAATGTTGCATAAAAGTGACATCACACCTAGTTGTATTGAAATAGGCAGACAATAATTTGTACACGGTCACACACTATAAACAATAATAATCTAACATTTAAGCATCGGACAGAGTCACAGTGACCCAGGAAGGTTACTGTCTCATGGCTTGTGTGAATCAGTTTGATATTTATATATTTCAGTAGGAGTAAGAATAAGTTGTTTTGCTTTAAAGACACAAGACTAAGTGAGGTTCACAGCTGATGCATCGAAAAGGGGAACTGAAAAACTTAAAGCAATCTAAAGAATCTCAGAAAATAAGAGAAATGGAAAAAGAAATAAGGGCACTGACAAAAACCATATTGGCTGATCATTTAACTTTTTAACTTAAAAAAGTCAGTGGATAACAGCTCATTTTAGAAATGACGGGTCTCTATTTTGCTACAAATAGCTTTCTATTCACCATAGAATCCTGAAAAACATGTATGATGGTTTCCACAAAAATAGTGTCGAATTAAAATTTGTCTATTGTCCAAAGTACACTTGCATACATTTTGTAATGATAGCTTTTGCAGGTATATTTATCCATAAATTAAACGGGGTGCACACAAGGAAAATATTCAAGTGTGCTTGTGTCTGAGCATACTGCACTTTAATATCAAAATGATTCAGCTGAGTGGACCAAGTACTTATAAACTTTGATCCGAAGTGGACATTTCTTACCGGACAGACAAAGCAAAGCAGTCACGTCCTTTGTTGCTGTTTCTGAGTAAAAAATTCCCATCTACCCCATTCGAAAGGAGAAGAGCTTCAGCTGCATGGCGCGACAAATCATAATGATACCAGCTAAAGACAGAAAAAGAATGGGGTGCTTGAACACAAAGCCAAGATGTATGGTTATATCCACTATTGACTGTTAACATCCACACAGTAACCAGAGCACTTTTTTGGAAACTGTCATATGGATTAGGCAACACAGTGGGTATGTGTATTATATATTGATGCACGTGTATGGTTACTTTTACAAGGAAAACACAGCACTGCATTGTCACAGCAATTATAAAGCTGATTTCATTTGCATATTTTACTTGAATGGAAATACATTTAGGATTGCATTTCGAGAAAAAAAGCACCAGTCTGTTATTAGACTGATATTACAGAACTGTGACCTTAATACAATAACCCGCAGGCTGTCTTGTGTCATTTATTTACATAATGTGGTTGCATATTTGCTGTTGTCCCAGTATGCTGGTATTTCTACGGTGGATTTATCCCGCATTATGCATATATCAAGTATAGCCTTAGCATAATGTTATGGGTTAAATCTTATTATAATGCTAAATTGATAGATAAATAAAATAAGCTTAAATGGTCAACTATGTTCACATTCAAACAATATTTGTGGATGGGATGATTTTCATGACTGTATTAATAGTATTCTGACAACTGAAAGCTGAATGTGCTTACTTGTCATGAAAATAACGCCACAATGCAAATAAACAAACAAAAAAGCAAACAAACAAAATTATTTGACCTAAAACAGGCTTCTTTTGGGGTGAAATATAATTCTGACTTGATAGGCATTGTTGGATTTGTAAAAAGCCTTTGTTTAATGACTGAAATGTAAAAAGAAAAAGAAAAGAAAATACACTGGGGGGAAAAAAGAAAAAAAAAGCATTACATTTGGTTTGCAATGTTGCACTTTAATAAACAAAAAAGTTAAATGACATTAACACTGAATCAGCAGGTATTTTATTCAACACTTTCATTCACCACAGATGAATGAAATGATTAGAAGTATTAATAAAAGTAGAATAAAAGTATTTCCTCATTCTTTCGCTGACGCCGCTATTAACTTCAGCAACAAACAGGTGCAGCGCCAAATCAAATAAACGCATTAACCAGACAACTGTTTGCTCTTCATCAGCCTATGTTTCTTTCTTTCTTTCTTTCTTGTTTTTATTTTCAGATTTGCGCATAACGATGTAAAACAATATGATAAAATACTTTCACAAAAACAAATTTAGGTCAAGAAACATAAAAAGAGGATCTGAGACTTATAGGCTGCACACAAACTTCATTTAGAGGAGGTCAAATAAAAGAGTCTTAAGGTTACTACTGTCCGGTATAGGATATTATAATTTCGTGAGAGCCTAATATGTCTTTAGTAAGGTCCAGATAG
Source organism: Carassius gibelio (assembly GCF_023724105.1). NCBI lineage: Eukaryota > Metazoa > Chordata > Actinopteri > Cypriniformes > Cyprinidae > Carassius > Carassius gibelio. Next base: position 17,310,382 of record NC_068383.1, on the reverse strand, counting down.
GTGAAAGAGCATAGTCTTGGTTGATCTCACCTAACCGACTCGAGCTCGTCGATGTCTTCCCCGCTGCTCCGTGATGAACCGACACTCATGGCTTGATCTCAGTGACGGAAGCAGATCCTCAGTGATGCGGCTCGCTGTCAGTCAGTCAGCACTAATGTCTGCTCACGTCGAAGTGAAACCGTTGCGCACCCTACAGCTCGCTACCATCGAAAGCGACAGCACAGGGAAGTAGTCGAATAGATCCGCCCACAGAGGAATGTAATCTGTCGTTATAATTTAGGGGAACTAGATGCTGATTAGCACATGTTCTCTTATACAAGACAGTAAACCAGCTCCAGCATGAGCGAACGACGCGACAAAATTTAAGTCGCGACAAAATTCCTTCTAAAAGAAATTTAATCAACTTAGCCAGTAGCCCAAGGTGCGTGTTGTGTCATCATGTCTCTATTAGTCATTATGGCTGAAGGTGTAAGACCAGCACGACGGTTACAACATATTAAGGACACAACATTTCATTTAACCTTGAGTTGGGAGTGGTTGGTGGTTTTGTAGTAAATGCCAAAAGCGCCCAAAGTAGTACAATCCCAAATATCAAACCTCAAAATAGGTTTTGAATTTCCATACCTAAAATACATATTTTAGTCACTGTTATGCATACTGATCATAAACACAGCTAAAAATCTTGCTAGTGGCCCTCCTTCACGAAACTCAACATCTAGCACACACAGAATCAGGGTCGTAGCTGGAGTTTTCGAGGCCCTGGTGCACGTTGTACCCATGGGCCCTGTTTGTTTCTCGCTCAAGCTCACATGACCGAGACGGCAGAAACCGCATCTAATTTGCTTTAATTATTTTAAGAAAATCAACATTTCATTATTATTCTGAGTGCACACAAATAAACATAGAGTATTTACGGATTCTAAAGATTACGGAGTATATTAAGAGCAAGTGAGAGCACCGGTGCCTCCATCTGTCCTGCTGTTAGCGCGCTGCTGTTCAGTTTCCACACACACTTCAATAGCAAACATTTCTGTAGGTTTACATTAGATTAAGCAGCCAAGTAAAAGTTGTTACTACATACATCTTTTAGATGAAAAGCTATGTTTGAGGTTGACGAATGCTAGGTGGGCTTTCGGATGTCCTGTCCGATGTATGCTAGTCTACTGTATTAGCCCACCACATAGACCAGCCATTAACAATCTGTCCGTCACGCGTTGGTCATTCACTTAACCAGCAACACCAAAGCAAACAGGAGGAGAGCATAAGAGACAGGGCAACTAGAATTGAGTTCAAAATTAAAATAAAGGCCTACAGATTATTGTTTATTTATTTAAAAATTAGGCTATATTTGTGTATAAAGTTGGGGATCAAAGTATTATTATAATTCCCAGTCCCGCCCACTCCCACTGACATTTTTTCCTGTCCCAATACCGTGATTAATGTGACCCGGGGGAGTCCCGAAAAAATGTCAGCCTCTACCGTGGACCCCTATCACCTTTCACCCTACTCTGACGAAAACCTTTCATACCTTTTATGGACCTTGACACTGTTATTTACTTGGCAGTCTATGGGATAATCTCAAGCCTCCAGGTTTTTTATCCAAAATATCTTAAAATTGTGTTCCGAAGACGTGTTTGGAACGACATGGGGTGAAGTGATTAATGATAATTTTAATTTTAGGTTGGAGTATCCCTTTAATGAGGTAATAATAGTAATGTAAGTTATTCTTTTGCCACCGCTATTTGGTTAGAAAAAAATAGGTGGGTACTGAAATCACTATACTTTTTTATTTTTTTATTTTTTATAAATACTTTTATTTAATCCAATACCTTTTGATGTTATGTGTGAATAACACCAAGAATTGCTACTTAATTGCGTTGTACTATGTGTAATGACATTAAAAGGAATCTAAATCTAAATTTATTTGTAAAGTAACATAGGAGTCTACAGTGCTATGGCTAACTCTTGTTTAGTCCAAGTGGAAGTTCTCAGAAGTGCAATGCTGCCATCATATCGCTGTCAAATGACCCTATAAGAGCATGCTGTCCTTTTCAATGCTCTCATGCAAAAGGGTCATGTCCATTCAGACAATTTTTGAGCGAAGTTTGCAACTTCTAAACAATGGAAATTCTTTAAAAGCTGTGGGTAAAAAAAGTTCATTGTCTATGGACTGAGTTCATGACCTCTTCAAGACTTTCAAGAATAAAAAAAAATCTTGCAAACTTGCATACCAGCGGATGTTCCAAAACGTAATCTATGCCATCTTTTGAGTTAGAAAAATGACAATGGATGAGTTTATCTTAAATTTTACATTTAGGTCTCCAGGTAGAGCAAGTAAATTAGAAAATTGTGGAGCTGGATGTAAGAGAACTTATATTAAAGCAAGCATGTCTTTCACTATCTGCTATTGAGTGTACATTATCACTTATTGTTATGCCAGTTATACAGCTACAGTGGTTTATAAAGGCTTTTAATGGACAGTCTGGACTTCTTTCCTCTGCTCTGTTGTTTATATTTAAGGCCTACTGCCCAAAATAGGATATTAAAGCTAATTATTATCTCTCAGTAAAAACAAGTGCTTTACAAAAACACATAGGCTAGGGTACCTGTTGTGTATATGATCATATTCAAGCAGTAGTCAAGTTTTCAGTGTTTTATTGCAAATTTTACAAATACTACAAATGGCTCAAATAATGTAAAATAATGTCAATAACTGGAAATCATCTTAGAAGATCATTCTGGATTATAAATTCACATTTCCAAAATTCAAGCATTCACTTTTGCAATAAAAAATAAATTGCAGTTAAGTATAAAAAGCAATCTAGCATTTATCACAAAATACTGAACTTGTCTATGTGTAATGCATGGTGTCGGCATGTTCACTTTCAGATTGAACACACAAATTGACATTAAGGCCCTTGGGTCACAAATACATTAGCTCCTATTAACGTTCACCTAATTTTATTCTTAAACAGGGAAAGTTCACTTATTGTAAAGTTCTCATGATATTACAGTTCCCCATGATCAGATATCAAACAGACAGTCATACTTCTCCTAATTATTAAGAGATAACAAGGAAAGAAAAATCATATAATCACCTATAGTCTCAACCAGTGAGATCGTCATTTGCATTTCGCATGACTGAAACATGAATATGGGAATTTGTGATTTACGCATATATCAGTGTTAAGGGAAGTGTGCAAGCTCATTTTCTTATGGTCTTTGCAGTATTGCATTAAAGTAGTAGCAAAGTAGCCATCTTATCTTGTTATACACTATCCCACAATTCCCCTCACAACTCTGACGTTCTTGCATAATGCTGGAGTGCATTTGTAATTAAAAATGTCACAGGCTCAGCCTTGTGGCATGTAAACAATTCTCTAAATATCTTTTGTATACAGAAGCCAGACAGTATATTCGGCGATCACTGGACTGGAATGAGTTTGCGATGGAGTTCATCTGTAAGCTCCACGTGGAGCCCAGGTACAGTACTTCACTGCCAAAACACTTATTGGGCAGAAAAAAGACAGATCTGGCTTCTGACTGGTCAGAGCATCTGCCAATCATTGAAGTACAAGGATTTTGAAGTCACTACTAATGACCATGTTTATATGATCGAAGGCAACTCTCTAATTGGTCATGAAAGAACAGTGCCTGCTTCAGCCATACGATCTGTTAAATGGGGCATGTCAGCATTCACACTGAGTCTCTGAGGGACGTGTCTGGAGGACAGTCTTCGATCTTCGAGCAGCTTTGTTCTCCTTCCACTGCCGTAAACTCATGGAATAGTCTTGTGCTGAGAGTCGCTCTATTTTCTGTGCTCTCACCAGGTCAGATGGACAGATAGTGTTACAGAAGGCGCGAAACAGGATCCTGTGAGACAGAAAAAGCCAATAGTTAATTACACTTTCTCGTTATGAACTACCTTTAAGAAAAGATACAACCATGAGTGACTGATTCCAATAAAGTTCAGCCAGTCTTTTTTACCAGCCATCGTGGTAATCTATTTTCTATGTAGATAAAAGTCATACAAGAACAGCTGAAAACTAGTTTGTCAAGATTTCATTTCAATAACAGTTCTTAAATAACAATGTAATTAATGTTGCTTCTTTAGCTTAAATTACACTATAGAATTTTGTGCATGCAGGGTCTTCACTGTGATGGATATATGCAGGATTGCCTTAGAAATAGGTAAAACTAGGAATCTCAGATTGAATCTTTGTGTCGGAAGTGTTTCCTAAGGTTGAAATACATGACCTTGGACAGATTTTGTAAAATCTGTATTCCTGCATTTAACATGCCATCTGGGTGATCAGGTCACTGGGTACTGCAAACAGTAACTACATTTAACTAAATTTACATGCACCCCCATAAACTTCCTGACTTTATTCTAAAGTTTTCCCTCCACTTCAAATCGCTAAACGAAACGTTTAATGGCTAAAGAAAGCAGTTACAGCTTGTGACATTACAGTAAACATCTTAATAAAAATTGCATTATTGGCACACATGTAAACATAGTCAGTGTTACAGTCTGTAACTGTGTCTGGTATGTAAATGAGCTGATTCAGATGTGTGTGTGTAATACCTAGGCAGCAGGGCCAGGACTGTGGTAAATCCACATACTAAATAGTAGAGTGGCTCAGACATCATTTTTGTCTCAATGCCATAGGGGTTTGTGGGAGAACTGCACGACACACATGTAATGCTCAAAAACAGGATAAAAGCATAATAAAACAAGGCACTGAAGAGCAGCAATGCAGCATGTATCCATGTCTGGAAGAAAAAAAAAAATCACACAAGACCAGCATTAGCAGAAGATAAACAGTCTGCCATAAATAAAGACATTAAATATCCTGGTATGGTATGAACATTTTGTGACAAGAATCACTCGATACTGTGTGGTTACTGTGGTGTTTTCTGCAAGATGCAATTTGTCTGTCTGCACTAAATGATGATGAATGATGACATCATTTATACAGCCAATCAAATACATATTTAATCTGTAATGTACAATTTTGAGAAAGTTATATCTTGGGCCACTAGAATTTTACAGTGGGTGGGGCAAAACCTCCAATCAAGCATTTGGAATAAAATGTAGTTTTTAAAATTCAAATCAGCATATGAGACTGCTGTAAAAAAACAACAACAAAAAAAACAGGAATAACATTTTACATTTTTACATTCAATTTTAAAATATATTAAAATAGAAAGACCTTCTTTTAAATAGTTATTTTTCATTGTAAATTTACAATTATTGTTATTGTAATTCTGATTAAATCAATTCAGCATCAGTGAGCAAAACATACGTCTTCCAAAAACATCAAGAAAACTCAATTATTACAATTAAATAATGGGCTAATTTTTATTTTGGGGTGAACTGTCCCTTTAGGAGATTTTACAGTCACACTTGGTGTTACAATAACTGTTCTAAATATTTATTTTACATATTACACAGCATTATAGATGAGAAAGAACAACTGTGATTGGCTCACCACTGTGCGACTCTCTATGAGCTGATGCAGGAGGATGATGAGGAGGGCGGAGCCATTGATTGGAGAGCCAAAGGAAAATACCCCAATATCAGACCCTGCATATGCCTTCATAGCATAAAAACAACAATACAAATTGTTACATGTGAGCACTACTCTGAAAATTAAACATTATGATAGTCAGTAAAGTGGAAAATTTTAAAATGACCTACAAAGTAAGGGATGAAGAAACACACAAGGCTTTGGTAAAAAGCATCAAGAATGTTCAGCCAGAACGTTGACGGAAGATAGGCCTGGAAATCAAGCATCACATCATGTATGCCATCATACCATGTACAAGACACTGCAAAACAACACAATGGAATGGCGAGTGAGACAGGATGCCCACCTGCGAGTTTTGTCCATACTTGTAGAGATCAGGCACTTTTAGGAGTATCTCGCCAGACACATCTTTGTCCAGCACGCCATATACGATTGGAGGGACGGAGGTGAAAAGTAGGTTGAAGAAGATTAAAACCCACGAGTTGGTCATTGTGTTGCCTGAAAATCCACAGAAAAACTGGTACCAGAACAAAAGGTTCACGTACATCTACATGAAAAGAGAAGAGAAGAGGAACAAGTCAGGACCACACTGATTCATAAGATAATGAGGAACTGAGTAAATGTGTGTATTACTCACCACATTCTTGTAGAAGAAATAGAGGATCATGTTAGCCAAACGAGCGTAACACCAGTGACCGTGAACCAAAATGAGCTTTCTCAGGAATTTAAATCTAGAGATAGCAAAGTCACTGGACATCACCGCCTATATATGGAAAAGAGATGTTCTATTAGATGAACTACAAGGTTTTAATTAACTAAAAGGAAAAATTGTGTATATATATACACACAATCAGTAAAAACTGGGACTGTAAACACATTATATTATTTTACACAGTTGTTCTTTCTCATTAATTATATATTAATCTATCAAAATAAATGATCCAACATGTGTGAATATATTTTCAGAGTGAATTCTGCTCTAAATTATTTTCTTTTTTCCCAAGTATGCATGAGATGAAAGGAAGAGTTTGATATAATAATAAGAAATATTTCTTGAGCAAATGAGCATATTAGTGACACTTAAGACTGGAGTAATGATGCTGAAAATTCAGCTTTGCTATCACAGAAATAAATTGAAATATTATATTTAAATAGTAATAATATTAGCATTTTACTGTATTTAATAAATTCCTGTGTAATGTTGTCAATCCAGTTTAATCCAGATTAATTCACCCTCATTAAGTGAATTCTTAATTGCTGAAATTTGCCCCACCCTGGTTTCTGCTTGAACTGTACCTGCATGCCCTCCTGGCCCGAGATGCCGATGCCAACATCTGCCATTTGAATCATACTGACATCGTTGGCTCCATCACCTGAATATAGTAAGCATCGCACATTTCAGTTAAAACAACATTCTACACTGACATTGAACCGTACACCTTCATCAGACCTTTCACCATCCTTATTCACCTATAGCCAGGGTCATGACCTTCAGCTTGTCTCTGACGAGCCGCACCACTTGGCTCTTCTGCAGAGGGGCGGATCTGCAGCATATGACTGAGCGACAGCAGCATGTAAGGTCCAGGAATGACCCCTGTAGCTCCTTCTGCAGAGCGTAGTCCAGCGTACGGCCGTCAATGACCAACACACTCTCAGGACTATCATCTTCAGATGTGGCTTCCTTTGTGACCTGTCTGATCTCATGACGTAACTCCTGAAGTCGAGCCTCACAAGTCTCCTGCGGGACAAACCACACACACACACACACACACACACACACACAGAAAAGTAATTCAGATTCCAGTCATATATAAATTGCAACATAATAGACTGAACATATGGATGTCTTTGCCTTTGTTTTTTTGTGATATTTTTGTTGGCATTTACACCTCAGCTTTTGTGTGTTTTCCAGTAATATAATATAAAATCTAGGTTGGCTATAATTTAATTATTAACGCAATCCCCAAAACCAATACAGATGGAAAAAAGTCATTCTGCTCAATCTACATTTTTACATTTACATTACAAATGACTAAACTGGAATTGAAAAAAAAATCCCTGGGAATCAAACCAATGATCTTGCCATTGTTAGCGTCATAATATTGCCATTGCTTATCTAATATGAAGAAAATATTACAAATACTTATTCTGGTAATTTAAGTGTGCTTTAACTTACTGCATATTATTTAAATTGACAAAATAAATTATATTTAAATATTTGATAAATAATTTAAATTTGTAAATTAAATTTTTTGCAATTGTACAGCTGTTACCTTCCCATAATTGTACGATTAAGATATGAAATGTGTATACAAAACAACAGGGTGATATATATTTGTATTAATTATATTACATATCATATAATATTCCATATTGTGTAGCATATGAAAAATGTCACAATGATATGGTAGATGTTTTCCCGCACATAAGCATCACCACACAAATTATTTAGAGCATGTTCACTATTCTTCTCCTTTGGTTGTTATAATAAATGGCTAAAAAATATTTTCTTTCATTCTCTTTCATCCACCACCTCTACTCACCTTGCTGTCACAATTGGCCATCAGTATGTGGTCTGTGGGTCTGAGGAGTTTGCAAGCAAAAGCAATATTAATAGCTGTCTCTTGTTTGTCCCCTGTGAGGACCCAAACTTTAATCCCAGCTTCCTGCAGAGCCTCAATGGTCTCAGGCACTTCCTCCTGCAGGCGGTCTACTATACCCGACGCCCCTGGAAGCCAAGACACAATTAGGCTAGGACAACCAATACACAATGTAGCTTTAAGGCGATTTAATTTTCGTCTTCACTGTCTTAAGCCCATTTCACAAAGAGTTTTGATCTCGGAAAATTGTTTTGTGTTGTGAAATGTTTTGTGAACGAATGCAAACACGTTTTCCGGGATTGATCCTGTGAATGATCCCGGGATGGGGACAAAGTAGCGTTGCTGGGATCAGTCCTGGAACGAGCCCTGCGTGAACATGTAGTGATGATGCACGATACCATGTGACTGTTTTACCGGGTGTTTTAAAGGCAGATCAATGTTTATGATGAAAAAACATGCATAACGTGTCTTTATGGGATCTTTACAGAATGTCTGCGATTGCACGCACAGATTCCGGAAAATCACTGGCAGTGTGAGTGCACCAAAATCAAATGAACATTCTCCATGTATTTTCCAGAAGAAAAGAGGCTTTAGTATCTCACCCAATAATGTGAGATTAGTTTCCAGTCTCTCGGCAGATTCAAGCAGAAGCTCTTCTCTGTTTTCAATGCTGGTTTCTGCATACTCATGTCTCTTCAACCAGGCTTTGTATTCCTGCTCTTCCAATACCTGTCAATGTGCCAACAATTTCTTTCAAGACTCAACATCTATGCAGAGGTATTTCAGTGGTGTATGCAAACAGAAGATATTCAATGTTACAAACAATCGAAGTGGAAGATAAAGGCTTACTTTTTTAGCAACACAGAGAGTGCGCAGTCCATCTCTTGCATACTGGTCCAGGTGTCTCTGTGTCCGTTCATTGATCTCCCTAGAGAAACCATCTTCAGCTGCACCCCACATGCACAAACAGTCAAAACAAAGACATGAGTTTATAGAGATCATCACTGCTGGGGCAAAAATACATCTAAATTTACAACAAGAGGGGTTGCACAATTAAATACTTAATTGCCTAAAGCTATGGATAAGAGGTAATAATGTTGTAAAAAATGTTTCTGGCACAGACTAATTGTTTTGCTTCATAGGAGCCACAGTTTCTAATTTGGTGTTTTCTGTATCCGTTTTACCTGTATTTGACTGGCAAAGTGATGGCATTGACTTGCATATTATGAATCACCGGGGAGTTTAATGTTCATGTTAACCTGCATCTTGGATAGCCTCAGAGTAAATTAACAACAATTTGTAATTTTTTCTATCCCTTTACTTGACTTAAATCAAAATGGGATAAACCTCTGAAAGGACAAACACATGAGTGGATCTTTTCACACTTGATTCTTTTCAGAGGTCTCAAGGCAGTCACATTGCAGACACTTTGATGAAGTTTCATAGGCAAAGAATTCCCAGTTGCATAGATTTCTATTGAGATGACTTTCAGCGTACAAAGGTAAATGTGACTGCACCCTTTTAGAGTGGTTACATACATACTACAACAGTCAGTGGGGACAAGGAACTGCTTTGTTACCCACAATCTTCAAAATGTCTTCGTTTACATTCCACAAAAACAGGTTTGGAACAACTTGAGGGTGAGTAAATGATTACAGAATGGAAATTTTTGGCTGAACTATCCCTTTAAATGAATCTTAAAGATTTAATTGATTATAAAATTATGTCATTCTGTTTCTCAAGTAAATATATCTTGATGTAAGAATGTTTTTACATATTTGTACTGGGAAAAAAGTACTGGTTTTCTCCAACTACTTTCCACTACAGTTAAGTACCTCTGTGCTGATTTAATCTAGCGGGTCTATTGCCTCATGTCATGAGTCCAATGACGCAGGTAGTAATGATTCCCTCCAGCCAATCACTGATCAGCAGGGTTTACACCTCACATTTTATCAGATACTTTACCCATTGGAAAACCACCCAAGAGCGAGCCGTGCCGTAACATGTAGTGGAAAAGCGCCATGACAGTTGTGTTTATCAATAAACTAAGCCCAAAAGCTGACTTTACAATATCTGAAGCATTTGCATTGTTTAGTATCGTGTGAATTAACCTTAATAAAAGACGCCTCCTCACATACCTGCTTCAGCCAGCTCCATAATGACATTATCAGCTCCTTTTGTGTAAACGACCACCTCTCCAGTGAGGGGATGGCGCACCACCACAGACATCCTCTTGCGGGCAGAATGAAACGGCAGTACGTGAAGCAGAGGGATGGACAGCGGCCCAATGCCTGGAACAGCCACAAGGACTTGCTCTGGGGACCGGCCCAGCAGAGTACACCCATAGGCCTTTGCTGCTTGCACCAATGCCGCCTCATCCGGGCTCTCCGCCTCGTACAGCAACTCTTCTGCCTTATCTCCATCATCACTCTCTGACTCATCAGCAGAGTTATCTTTTGCCTTTTGTTTGTCGTCCATGTCCTCGCTCCACGCCCCACTGGACAGCGCTGGAGGGACGGGAGTGGGTGGGGTATCTGAAGGGGTGCCAGAGGGTATGGTGGGGGACTGTAGGTTTGTGACGGGTGTCTGTGGGCTGCTGTTAGGGAAGTAGGAAGCCGAACGACCCCGGGTGAAGAGTTTCTTGGTTAGGCTGGGAAGAGTGTCTGTGTTTCGATTAGGTGATGAGGGAAAGCGAGGCAGACTCAGCTTCTGAAACATGGCCTTCATCTCCTCTAGAGAGCGCAGGGGGGTGCGAAGCATGGGCATCTGAACCTGATATTACAAATGAATATTATTCACATATTCACAAGATTCAAATAATGGAGAGATCCAATGTGAAGCACCTGAATTCAACAAAGTACACATATGACTAAACAAGTTTAAAGTCAGATGAAACAGCACTGACAAATAACAGAAACACTGTGCACAATGATACAGTCAGAAGGCTATACATACAGTACGGAACTATATTATTCATGTAGGCATGTATTAAAGGAGCAATGGAATATAATTACAGTTTAGTTATAGTGTTTGTGCATTTATACTAAATGTATTTAGAGTACTGTTTTTCATACAAACATGAAAGACATGTACAGTAGTTACATTTTTACCATTTATTTAGGCGCTACATGTGGTTTTAACTGTGGTTATCATTGGAAGGCCAATGGTTTATTTTAATAAAACTCAAGCAGTTCTATAATTACATTTCACTATATAAAAATAAAGCTGTTACAGTTTCACAGATGTCACTTTTTTTGTTAACGAACATAAATTTACAACTGCACCCAGAGTCAAGCAACTGCTACTGTCAACTCAAGCTAAATGTGCGTTTTTAAGAGACAAAAAAAGAAGAGAAAAGTAATATTATTCATATTGCGGCCTGTTCTGCAAACTTCATGATTTGAAACAATCCCTCATTAGAGCACGCAGAAACTAAGAAATTCATTTTTATAATAATGTATTCGTTTTGTTAAGGAAAAAATCATGTTCTGACCATACAGAGTAAATTAAATCCACTGGTTTCTACAGCTTTCACTAAAAAAATCTGCCTTTAACTAGCATGAGTTTGAGACTCAGTTGAAAGATTTGGATCATACCACATGTCTTGGCTGAGTGGGTGAGGAAACTACGACAGTGTTGCAGACAGTGAGGGCAAGAAAGAAGTCCAGTATGTGAGAGATTTCAGCAGCTTCCTGTCGGAGAGGGGAACTCGTGGGTGAAGACAGGGTGTTCAGCTTGGCCTGAAGCTGAGGGTCTGGAACAACAGCACACTCCTAAAGAACAAAATCACAATTACATACACAACTTCATATACGTGACAATAAATTCTTCAGGTGCATGTTACTGTAAAAATTAGTAGATGACTAATACAGGGAATAAAGCAATAAAGACATGGAAAAGTAGACAGGAACAGTAAATGTTGAAGATGAGTCTGTTGTTTTCTCACAATGGTGCTGCTGAAGGCTCCAGGTGTGTGTCTGCGGAGTGTGTCGTGGACTGAGTGTGTGTCCGACTCTGCAGTGAGGGTATTGAGGGACACTGAACTCCGGTTGCAGCTGAGTGATTTACAGCTCAGAGACTTCCTGCTAGTGTGTGACCTCAGGGTGAGAGAGTGATCGGCGTCGCCGCAGCCCTGCTTCTCATACTGTTCCAGAGAAACACCTGAAGAGGAACAGGCAAACATGAGCATACGCATGAGACCAGCAAACATTAAATCATTATGATTAGAACACTACCAAAACAAACAGCACAAGTTATTTAGAGGGAAAACGTAAAAAAGAGATTAGTGAGCTGGACAAAATAAACTAATTTTACTCAAAAAAACACACATTTTGTGTGTGTATGTGTGTGTGTGTATATATATATATAGAAACTCTATAATACCATTTATGGCTGTAAATATAATATTATTACAACTAATCCCATGCTTTATTTCCAATTTTCAGAGAGCAGAATAAAAACCGTAAACCATAATGTGGCAAATTTGCCAAAAAAAAATCTGTTTTAGAAAAATCTTTATGGATTAAATCAACTGTATTCTTAACCACTATTGAGATCAAAAGTAAGCCTGTCAATAAACTGAACATTTTAATTGAAAAGTTTCCTCTTTTATTCTCATACACGGCACACCCACAGAATCAGTCAGTATATTTTGAAGGCTGTTGTGAAGTGAACGGACCGTTCTCATGGTGAGGGTACTCCGTTCCTGCAACAGTGCACCGGCGGAACAGCATGCGGTTCTCTGTGAGGGTTCCCGTCTTGTCAGAGAACAGGTACTGGATCTGTCCAAGATCTTCTGTGATGTTCAATGCTCTGCACTGCACTCCTGTGTCTAGTACTGGGTTATACAGATCTAAATCATTCTGAATAAAATAAATCTGTCCCAGCTTCACAATCTCTATCGACACATAGAGGGAAATGGGAATCAGCACCTGCACCACAGGGAAACAGAGGCAGAGCAGAATCAAAATACAAAATAGTTTAAAATTGTAAAAATGTTTCACAATATTACTATTACTTTTCTATATTTATAATTAAACAATCTTGGCGAGCAAAAGAGACCTCTTCCAAAAAAATCAAATGCATGTGTTTGTGAAGGTATCAAATGTTTCGGCCACTATCACGCACCTGCAGAACAATGATCATCGTCCAGAACATGTAAAAGGCAGCGAGCGCAGGGTGTGTGTCATCAGGGATCATGAAGATGGGATTATATAGTTCACTCAACCAAAAACCATGACCTGTAAATCACACCCACATTTTTACTAAACCCAGAAAAATAACATTAACCTTGTGTTAAAAGTTTAAATCCTCTCACAAGTGTGTCAATGACCATGATACTGACCAACAGCAGCAATAAGACACATGAGAAGCAGTAAAACGACACACCAGAGGACGTCCATGTTGAGTCTGCACTCCAGTTGACTTCGTTTGTAGCGCGGCCCACTGTTATTCTGCATTGCTTTTGTCTCATGACCTGAAAACACACACACAAGCTCCTTTATTGCTCAGTCGAGCTCTTTATAATGATACAATGAGTTTATCCTATCTGAAGTTGGTCACTGTGTGCAAAGATGTGAAAGTGACCTGCATAGACCACAATGCCAATCACAGTCTCTGTGTTCCTCACAGTGCAGCTCCTCAGGAGCAGGTTTTCACTGTGGAGTCCAACCCGCACTTTACCAGAATGCTCCCTGTGTAAAAAAATAAATAAATAAAAAATACTATTATTTTCATTTTAAAAAGTCTTGAGCCTTGTTCATTTTGACTGCTTTACTCACATGAAAGCTCTGAACCGTCTCAAGTCATTATTGGGATTTTCGCACTCAATCCGACTGCTGTAGTTTTCTGGAACAAACTCAGATCCCTAAAGGGAGATCACATCACATTTTTAAACAGTTTTTTTTTCATAAAGATTTAATGAAAAATTATTTCACAAAGTAAAGAAATTCAGCATTTCATCAGACATTTTCCTTCATAATGAAGGAAAGTCACACCCTACATAACGCCTACATAATTCAGAAATTCTAAATATACATGAAATGCCACCACAGCTCATAGTAAATCATAAAAGCAGGTGCATACGGTAGTTAAAAAGAAAATCAAACAGACCAACAAAAATAAACGAATTCCGCACACTTTTGTAGCTTGTAAATCATAACCTGCAATTTTAGACCTTCACCAGGAATTGTTCAGAATCCTTTTATTTTTTTTAACAACTTGATAGATTTTAATTAAAAAAAAAAACTCAGAACATTTTAGCAAAACTTCTTTCATATTTTATTTAATGTATTTTGATGACGATGAAATGGATAAAGTGGCCACTCACCTGCTGTGGCAGGTCACGGACCACCTGCCTTTGCTTGAGGTTGGTTTCTCCATCCAGGTTGGCCGTCTCGATGTGACACACTCCATTAGGATCAGACGAGTGCAGCAGCACCATGTCAGCAGGAATGATCTCATTACAGCAGAGACGGATCAGATCACCGACACACACCTCTGCCCAACGCCGCTCCACATACCGCTTCTGCTTCCTTCAACACAAACACACACACTCTCTATTTGGATTCACTGTTAATATCGGATGAACAAAAGGATTCAAATATCGATTTCATTGTCAAGATTTGAGACAATAAATAAGAAAATCACATAAGCAAGTTACTGTAAAAAAAAAATAACATTGAAAAAATTATTTTTCTAAAAACTGACACATAACACAGACCAACTTAACTTTTCTAAACGGCCATTTTCAAAAATAACATTGCTAAATTTTACATCATTTTTCAGAAAAATTTGGTATCAAAATAAGTTTTGTGCATGGAACAAAAAAATGCAAATATAGTGTTTAGTGCTCTTATTGGACTGCAGACTGATCAATCAGAATACAGTACACCTGAGTCATGTATAAACATATAAACAGCCCTCACAGTAGAAATGGCACTCAAATTTTTTTGCATTGTCTTGCATGTGGTTTAACTGAATATTTGCACAACCATTGCGAAACAAAGCACTTCATATATACTGTACATGATGCACCACCCTATACAGGTAAATGCATTTCACATGATGCTTTGATTCTGTGCATTGATGTGCAATATAATTTAAGCACAACACACACACACACACACACAATTCAAACATTACTGCTAGCGCCTGCTGAACTAAACACACCAGCTTCAGTGCCATAGTAATCAAGCAAACGCTGCGCGTCATTATCACCAACAGCAACGGCTCCATAACAGGAAAACGAATACGACCCCGTGTGGCAAGACAATCACAAGGGAGCCTTTTTAACCTGAGCAGCATTAACAGCTTAACTAGAGTCAAATGTTGGACAATTCAACATTTTGATACAATATTTGTCAGGTCATTAGTGCATGAAGGCAAAATAAAAGCAGTGTTTTCATACCTGCTATTTCAGACAGTTGACTTACACTGTATATAATAGCAACATGCTAAAAAAATACACCCATAACCCTTTAAAACATAAATATATGTTTAGATTTCTGACCCTATCAAGGTCATAGCACGATTCTAAGAAATCACACTATGCAGTCTTTTCATGGAAAGTACAAAATTTGAATCAATTAATTATCTGTGAAATTATGCCATTGTTCTCACACACACACACTACACATGAGATACAGAGAACAAACCTCTGATCAAGAGATATTTGCTCAATTATAAGGGACAACCAGTTCAATAACAACTGTAAATCATATATACAGCACAAATACAGATTAGAAATAGACATACGAGCCCACCAACTATGGTTTAGCAGTTTTAACAACACAAATGTAAAGAAACAGTGTAGCTCTGACACTTTACCATGCAAATCCAAATTGACTGTATTTTGAAAAATCAATGTTTACTGGATTTGGCACAATCTAATGAAGTTATGAAGCCACACCTCTCACTGTTCAAGAAACAAGCCAGTGTTGGGATCAAGAAACTGTCAAAAGTGCAATATCTGCGGTAAGTCACCTCACAGCTCGGTTAAATAATACCTTAACTATATATGCACTATACTATGATCCACTGAGAGAAGATATCAGCTGCCATGCCACATGGTAAAAGTACAAAATGTCGTATGCATCTGTAGACTGTATAATATTCAGAAAGTGTCATGCGTTTACCTGTCAAAGACCTCACATAAGCGGTTATTGACCTGTTGGTCAGACTTCCTCCGGCGTTGGTCCTCCCAAAGGTCTTTAACAGCAGTTATGGACATCACGAAGATAATAGGAATGATCGAGATCTCTGGCTGGAACGCATTTACAATAGGCACAAAGTTCAACGCCCCCAAAAAGATGAAGTATACATTGGCAAAACGATGAAGTTGCTCAAAAAGATTCTTGGGGATGAAGGATAGAAAGGTGTACTTGGTTGTCCGGACCTTATTCCTGCTGTAAGACTTTATTTCTTCATCTTCAGTCCAACTTGGCATGACAACCTTTCTGTTTTTGGCCAGATCTTTTGCCATGCCACCTTGATCTAGCTCCAACTGCTGCCTCATAGCAGCTGGACTCTTCCGCTCCAGAGACACAGTCTGTAAGAATGGTCCAGACAATTTAGGCAGATTCTCTATCCCGAGCAAGTCCAACAGGTCTCACCATCACTGGTCAAATTCATGTTTCTGATTCTGTCCAAGCCAATATCAACACATGCTAAATCTGACACCTGAGAAACATTATGCTCTTCCAAGCCTTTGTCTCAACAGTAATGTGTGTTGCTCAGAAACCTGTAACAATCTACAATATGCAGACCAGGCTGCTACTTATCCAGGAAACACTCCCAGGCATCATAAACAAAGACGTAGAGCTTTTTGTGACTCAGAGGCAGTTTTTAGACAAGAAAAAAACTGTGGGCTGGTAAATAAGTGACCAGTTGGCAGTGTAATGTTTATCCCAGACAGGCAAGTCATCTATCATCTAAGGAGCTCTGGACCTTTAAAGACTAGATTGTTATTATCATCACTGATACTATTACAAGTATTACTTTATCTAGGCTAAATTTTAATTGCATGTTGTAGATATGTGTGATATTTCTAGTGTTCTACACTGGTTATAGTCAAATAAGATGTCTTGTTACAAGAAATGAGCACTGGCTATAGGGGGTGGGAGGGGCTTAGCTGTGACATTATACATTTTCACAACTACATTTCAAATTTCACATCAAGACATCAGAGCTCATTAGCATATCCCTCCAAGGTAATACCGAAGCATTGTTTAACAAACAGACCCTTTATTAGCTAACATATTTACATAGAAGACTGAAGTTGAAGGAACAGAGGAGAATATTTAATTCTAATGGCTAAAGTCCTTGACAGCATAGAAGGAAGCTTTGCATAATTTGGGAATTATGCAATGCTATTTCTTGGAAATGACCTCCTCATCTCAGAGGCAAAATGTTTGGAATTTAAACCTGTTTCAACAGTCAATACTTTGTAATGATAATAACACTAGGGAGATTCATGTTTGTGGAATAAAACAAAAGTGCTGGTGGCCAAGGCCAACTGCATAAAATTACTAAAACTATCATTAAAACAAAAACCTGCTAAACTTGAAAAATAAATGTTAATTAAATGTTTTTATAAATAACATAATAATGTATAAATAATACTGAAATAACATTTATTCCAAATGGCTTCATCAAATGGATTGTTTAAAGTAACAAAATTAAAATGAATTCACAGATGGCTAAGTGCTCTCATAATGTTGTATATTATGAATCACTTTGTAACTATGAAAATTTTCGCATCTGCAGATTTCACTGCATTACTTTTATCCATCAGTTAAATAGTCATTTTTATTTTCAATGTGAAAAAGACAACAGACAGTGGTCTTGCAAATCAAAATCAGTTGATTTAACAATCATAATGGATGACTTAGGCATTTTTACTGAAACAGCTCATGATGCAATTTGGGGAAAATACAGGCCAATAACCAAATAAAGGTTGTTATGTGCATTCGTCTAATCAGACGAGTAAGGAAGTCACAAAACTCACCCAAAACACCCACACACAAACAGAAAGAGTTTCACATGATTATGAAAGTCTTATCATCGACCACATCATATTAACAGGGATGAACACATACTGACCCGCTGTAGACATGTGTCAGTGTGTTGTTTATTTTCTTGTCATAGCGGTAACGTCTGTAGTCCTCCATGGCATCTTTGAAGGCAATGACGGTGAGCACCACGGCTAGAGGGATCATTGTAATCTCCTTCTGAAATGCTTCCACTACTGGGACCCAGTTCAGCAACACCAGAAACAGGAAGTACAGATTTGCTGCTCTGTTGCCAGAAACCAAATGTGTAAATGACACACACACACACAACAATTAATTTAGATGATACCTGATTCATTCAGCTTGATATCTGACCTGTGAAACTGCTGGAACAGATTCATGGGTATGAAGCTGATGAGGGTGTACTTGGTGGTGCGAATGCTGTTGTCTCGAAAGCCCTTTGAGAAGTTGTGGTACTCTGCTTGGCTGGGACCACATCGTGACACCACCACTCTTCTCTTTCCACTGAGTCGCTGAACCAGAGGGTCCTGAGCATCCAGACTACTCTTAGGGGGAAGTGAGTCCCAGCCCCTCCTCCTGTCTGTGGATATCAGCTGCAGACATCTGTGGCGAACCCAGTAGAGTCGCTCCATGAGGATGACCAGGAGACAAAATGGAGAAGTCCCCGGGTACGCTACAAACAGCCCTCCTCCTGAACACACAGAAACGCACGTGCACAAATAAAATTACTATAAATCCATATGGTGTATTACCTGCAACCTGCCATTTCTTCTCTTTTTGAAAGTATGAAACCTGTTGAACAGGCTTAAATTGCAAAAAAGCAAAAGGCAGAAGCTGTGCGTGTAACTAATAACATTTCCAAGTTAACCTCATACTTCCTTATAACAAGGGAAGAGGAAGAACTGTTTGACTAGTTTCAAATTAGCCATTTTGTTTTCCACATAGGCCAGAATTACAGCGGTTTCATTCTGTGGCAGACATACTGCACAAGGGACAAATCCCGAAATGAAGAAGGAGAAAAATGTCACCCTAAAACAAGAAGACAAAAACGACTTTATAAAAACACAGTAAGAAGATTACAGGTGGCCATAAATATGTTTTATTTAACTGGTTTTGCAAATGAAATCTTAGAAACAAATAAATGTAAATTAGCATTAGATGAAGACTTTATCTAGCTTAACTAACATAGAACTAGTATATTCTATCCTCTACCCACTAAAACGAGTCACATCAATCTATAGCAACACTTTTGCTCTTTGCTGCCAAATCAAAATTATAATTTGCTATAATTAATCATTTTTTTATCCCTTTAAAGATATTAATATTTTTTATATCTTTAGATAATATAATATAAGATAATATTTGTTTTGATATGGAACAGTATATTAAATTGTTTATTATTAGGCAAATTATTTTTAGGCAAGTTTAAAAATAGTAACAATTACAACAATATTATTGAGGCCAAAAATTGAGCAGAAATATGCAATTTGGTGCAGTTCCTGTTATTTATAACGCATACAAGTTACCGGTAGATGAAATTCTGAATTCTTGTAAAGTAAAACGATGAGATTTGTATAACAGCATAGCAGAGTATATATGCACAAACATATCAGTTGTTGCTCTATATGTACAAATAAAATGTATTTAGTGAGATGATATTTAAATGCAGCTAAGTTTTGTGCAGTTTTAAGTGTGGGGGCAAAAATGCAATGCAACACAATGATGACTGCAAGATGTACAAACAAATGTTTCTCAAAAGATTATATCGTTTTTGATACCAACATTTTAAAATGATTTTTATAAAAATGTAGTAGCTATTATCAAGTAAACCTAAGTTGCTTTAGTCCAGTGAATGTTGTTAGAATTTATTCTAATGCATAATTAAAAATAAAATAATTAAAGATTTCATTGTAAAAAGACACATGCCCCTCAACCTTTTACATACTAAAATAATATAAATAATATAATATAAATGAAATGTCATTCAGAGGGCAGAAGGCATGTAGTAAGTTGTGTAAAACAGTTTTTTTTCTTTCCCAGCAAAGTAATACTGTAAAATGAAGCTCACATGTATCTATGACAAGACACTAATTACACATTCATTACTATGCACACAATTTAACATATTATAAGCTTTTCATGAAAACAACCAGATTTAAACAGATAAACAATATTATTAACGTAAGTATATATTACATTAATGAAAAAAATGAATAAAAAAAGCAAAACACATACGTTTTCAATATAATTTATTCATATTAGCTATTGATTATTTACATAGTGCAGTACAAGCTAATATTTTTTTCTTAATTATTTATGTTTCGTTGTTAATGCGCACTGTTTGTGTTACAACGAAATATTAATGCTATATGTACATCAGCATATCTTGTGCTGCTCATGATCGCAAAAATATCAAAATGAAAGTATCTTGATGCTTCTAATTTTGGTTTTAAAATGAGACACACACATCCGGAAACACAGTCGCATTTGAAGCGTGTACAGTAGATTTGTGTTTGTACTCGTGTGAATGAAGATCAAAACGAGTGCTAAATCATAAAATGTTTATGCCCCGAGAGTACATGCACTTTAAAGGACCCAAACAAGTCTGATACGTCAGGATGAGAAAGACAACAGCCAACGCACATTTAAGATAACAAAGCCTTACACTTACCGTCGACTCATGAACTTGGCCGAATTTCAGAGTAAGCTTCTGTAAAAATCATGCATCAGCTTTTTATTTATAATAAGGGTTATATGAGTCATATGTCTCACAGTGACCTGCATCGGAGACCGCGCGAGCCCGTCTACGAGGAAAACTTGGAGGATCCTGCGCGCGCACTGGTCATCATCATCATTCACTGGCCACACACACACAACCCAGATAGCAATGAGTCGGCGGACCGCCGGCGGCGCTCCGGCGGCAGTAGAAGCGTCAGAATAGCGTAATCGCAAACACGTTTGACGGTGCACCGCCGGCGGCAGCCGCTTTTTAGAAGCGGCAGCCGCCTTCCTACCGCCTTCGTTCCGCGGCCGGCCCGCGGGCCAACCGCCGTCCCGCCGCCGTTATATCAAAGGCGACCCTTCCGCGGCCCGTCGGAGGCAAACGCTATTTTCGAGCGATCGGTCGCCGCTTGCTTATTTATTTATATATATATTATATATATATATATATATATTATGCAGTTTATCAAGAATAATGATTGATCAAACCAGACAAATTTCCATTTGACGTTTTAATTCCACATTTCAAAGTACAGTAACTGTCATTGAAACATGATGTCAGATCCCTGAAATATAAATAACAGAAAAAAAGAGAAAAAAAAAATAAATAAATACACACACACACACACACACACACACACACATGCAGGTTTCCAATTAAATTGTAAAAAAAAAAAAAAAAACAGCCTTAGCTTTCAAGCAAATTATAACACTTACAATAATTGTTAATAATATAAAGAGGTCAGCTCTGGCATGAAAAGAATTACCAGTAAACATAAGTAATGAGTATATCTGGTACCAAAGAATGTGCAGGACACCAAAAAAAATTCAGGTATAACATCACATTTACAAGCCATTTCTAACAATAAGATAAGTGGTAATAATTTAGAATAAAGCTCTGGAGTAGAATAGACCATTATAATGGCATTGCTGACCTGGGGTACAAGATGTCTCTTGTATCTGTGATAAACATCTTCAAATATATATAAAAAATACTGAGGTAAAAAAAGTAGTAGAACAGATATAACTGCAATGCTGACCTGTGGCACAAGGATTTACAAGCTATATTTAACAATATAATAAGTTAAGCACTATGATAATATCCACAGTGAACAGTGTGGATTGGGGGGTGCAGTCTGACACTTCTGGCTTCTTTAGGAGTCTTGATGTTACTGACTGCAGGATAAAGAAAGGGTTCCAGTTGTCAGTGATGCTGGGATGTCAGTAGTCAGCCTAGGTTTAAGGGGTCGGCTGTGGGTCCCTCTCAGCTGTGCGGCGCCTTTTTCCGCCTTCACGCCAAACTCTCCAAGACGTCGCAGCATTAAGGTCTGATCTGCACCTACAGGGGTTAAATAAAATAATAGTCAGTCCTGGTCCCTCAACTACTAAACTATGACATTTATATCTAGGTCTACTACATGTATAGGTGGCCCCAGTGGGAATTAAACCAACAACCACAGGTGTTGTTTGCAAGTTGTACCTGATTGCCCAGTGCGAGCAAACGTCTTCAACATTGTCCCAACTTGCTTCACCTGCTCTTGAAGTGAGCCGCTGTCATCCGAAGCTACAAAATGAAAGGCATATGGTAATTTTGTACATACATCACATACTCTTTCCTAAGTTTGACTTTTTTGTGCATGTTCTTACCTGCTCGTGCAGTGCTTTCCCTCAGAGCTTGGTTCTCCTCCCTCAGAGCTTGGTTCTCCTCCCTCAGGGCTTGGTTCTCCTCCCTAAGGGCTTGGTTCTCCTCCATCACGGCTTGTTTTTCATTCTGGAGTCTCTGGAAATCTACATTAAAAAACAAAACAACAACAAAAAAAAAAACACCTAAAGGCACTATTTTCAATACTTTTAAAACACTGGACACTAAGACATAGGCCTAAAATATACCTTCATAGCTGAAAACTTCATGCTGTACACGAGATGCCAGGGGAGTCCAAGGGCCAATTACAGAGCAATGACTTTCTCCTATTGATAATCATTGACGTAAAAATATGTTTGAAGTTATTGCATACATTTAATGAATTGGACTTAAAATGGAACACTTAGTTTAGCGCAACATATTACATACCTCCAGCGTTTTCACCCATATGCTGCCAGGGTAAATTTGCTGCTGGGGGTGTAAAGCTTAGTACTTGACGAGCTGGAAGAGCAAACATAACAGCTTTAACTTCAGTGCAGAGTATTGCATATTCAGTAATGAAACTATAATTGAACTGTGCAATGCTAATGGAATGTACAACACACCTCGACACCTTTCATCCAGAAACTGCTGCGGCGAGTAACCAGTCAAGTGTCCTAATGAAAAACAGATTATGATTAAAGGATTCCTTATCTTAAATAGAAGCAATAGTTTCCAAGACAAAAAAACGTCACAAATAACATCACTTACTTGTACTCAAACTCTTGGCTCTGTGAAGTGGAGTCTGAATTTCTGGGGAGAAACCTGGTTCTGAGAAAGAGGAAACAGAAATTTGAAAATCTAACAAAGGGTATAGTTTAGTGGCAGGATCACAAATCATGCATTACAGCAATTTTACATACCACCTCTGAAGTCTACAGATGGCACAACATTTTCCTGGTTTTCTGGAATCGATGCAACTTCTGGAGCATCGGGCAGCACTGAAACCTTGTTACCAGGAACAATGTTTTCAAAGCTCAAAAGAGGTTGTCCAAACGACAGCACTGCTGGTGCATCTGGAAGACTAGACTCCTCTTCATCAGAAGAGGCCTGGGGTCTGTACTTGGAATTTGAGATTCTCTTTCTCTTTCTCTTCTTGTCATCGTCCGTCGTTTCAACGCTAGAACCTGTTTGGAAGCGCACCAAATATCTCATCGCCTCTTGCCAACATTCTAGAGCAGGGAATAATGAATGAAAGTCAGTTATCCACCATAAACAGACAAAGAAAATACACAGATGAAATGCAGGAAAATCAAATGCATAAGTCAGAACCAAGCAACATTGCTTAACCTCAGTGTGTAAGTTACTGTAACAAAGGCACAACAGCATGTGTTAGCTAACAATTGCTAGCTGGACTAGCAGCTACTTGTTCAGACAAACAAAATCATTAAAACACTAGATGTAAAGCTTTTGCTACGTACTGAAGCTATACACATTTCAACATGCTTGAACTGTGTAAAAAAGGCGAAACAGCATGTGTTAGCTAACACTCTGAACTAGACTAGCAGCGTGCGTGTCGGAACAAACAAATGAAAACAACCTAACGTTACTGGTATCATCATTCGGTTTAGTTAGAAAACAACACAAGTTATACTGATCAGTCTTGTCGTAGATTTTGCTACCTACTGCTGGAACCACATTACCACATGGGCGGCGGCATAATTGTCCATACAAGTAACTGTAGTTAATTCGACTGACCAAAACTAACTTAAAACACATACGTACTCACACTCGTATAAACATACGTATCTTAGAAGAAAGAAAAACTCAACGCCTGGAAGAAACAAAGTAGCTATTACAGAAAGTTAATTGTAACATGGCGGCAACTTTGTAAACAAGGCTAACTTACTTTAGCCTTACTTTAGCTTGACTAGTAAGGCATGAACAAAGATGACTACAGATTTTACAAAGATAAACTAAAAACAATGTAAACATAATATTGCGTTAAGGAAACATGTACTTACTTAAACGATGGTAGTCCACAGAAACTCGCGATTGAACGGCGAACTGACGCGAATGTGTGCTCTAGTTATGTTGTTTGGGGAGGGGCCAGGAGCTCAGTGGCTCCAGTGCGTCATCGAGCCACCGTTTTAGCTCCGCCCAAAAAAAAATCCTGAACACAGCAATGGTGAAAACCTATACTTTCTAACATTTATAATGTGTTTACATTTTTTTAAGTGTTTTACTGTCTTAAACATTTGTACAGGTCGCAATTGCAAATTAATCCCTTATACATGTAAAAAGTCAAAAAAAAAAAAAAAAAAATCGAGGTTGGAAAAAAATGAAAGACATAAAATGACATTTCCTGGAATGGCAGAAAGACGAAATATTTCTAAATATTTCATAAATCTGCCAGTGCAGCTGTGAAACCAGAGGAGCTTTTAGATTTTAGTTTATCCTTCTGATCAGGTCAAAACAGAGATTTTCCTGTTTATGATAGGCTATTACCATGGTTGCAAATTAATAAAAAATTATAAAGTATAGACCTACCCAAGATTTTGGCCATGTTGCAGATGTCTTTCACTGTTCACTGATGTAGCCAGGCATTAGTGAAAAGTCTAACTTCATCAATTTATTCAGCTAAATTGTTCATACCATGAATTAAATATCTATTTTAAAACCTAATCAGAATCAGAAAGATATTTATTGCCAAGTAAGTTTTACAAAAGGAATTATTTTTGGTTTATGCATGTCTCAATTGTGCATAAATCAAAGAAATGTAAACAATTTTCACCTAAGTGCATAAAATAATTTTACATATAGCCTATTAGGCTACTCTATCGCTTCAGAGTTTCAAAGTAATTTAAATGTAATTTCCTAAACCGTACCTTATCATGGAATCAAGAGTCAAGAATAAACCCTAATGGCTTAAAAAAATAAAATAATAATAATAATAATAATAATATGGGATTTAATTCACATATAGGCTATTATGATTTTATAATCGCTTCAGATGTGAAAAGTAGTTAAAATGCTGTCAGTTCCACTTCCATTCTAACTCCCAACATGCTAAACATAGCCTTGGCTGCTGGTCGATTTTAGTAGAAATCCTTGTATTTCAAAGCGGCTTGCCGCCAGCCGGCCGCGGTCCATTAGACGGAGGCAACCGCCAAAGAAAATGAAGCAGTCGGCCCGCCGGCTTTTCGCCGGCGGCATCTCGCAAGAAATGGGAGTGACGTATTCGGCGGCAAACGTTTCATCCCCGCCAGCGGGACGCACCTATAGCCGACAGCTTAGGGCCGGCGGCAAAAAGAAGCCGTGCGGATATTTTTTGCTAGCTGGGAAGTTTCTCTTTCACACGTATTGTCATGCTTTGGAAATCAAAACTAAACCTTTTTATTTGAACGTAAAATGTATAAAACGTAATTAACTACCAGTGCTTTCAAATTATTTTGAGAAAAAATAAATAATTTTGGGGTATAACACGAAGACTAAATGTAGTCTTTTTGTTTAAAGATGTGGAGAAAGTTTATGAACAAAACCTGTCTTTCAGAAAATGCTTTAGTTCAGTTGTGTACAAAATAAACATTGATTTATTTAATGTAAATTAGGATCCAGTTTCAAACGTATATCTATAAATCTATACAGTTAATGCGTTTACTGTTCATTTATAATTAAGTTATTATATTGTTATAATTGTGAACTTTTAATTTGAAATGTTATACTTCCGGGTGTCGTTTTAAGTTGATGGGAATGTGTAAAATGTGACAACATTGGATTAGTTTGTTAGACTTTAACACGTAAATGTAATGATCAGCATGTAAAATGTATCATTAGTAAATCCCAGAGTGCAGCGCAACATCCTGAAGAAGCGTCACTGGCAGAAGATGAAGTCACGTGACGCTCGATCAGCTGACATCGTGGACACTGAGGAAAACGACTGACACCCATGATAAAATTGCTCGAAAAATTACCCTCTGAACAATGTCCTAAAGTAAGTAACGGCAGATTTCTACACATAAAACTATTTATATAATAACACATAAGCACAAATAGATGTAGTGATCTGTTCTCATATGAGTGGCACAGTTGTACTCCTTAATCATAGTTTAATAATTGAAACAGTCTAATAATTTTAAAAAAAATTAAAATAATCATATTTTTAGTTGTATATTTACCAGGTCAACCACACCTGGTAAATGAAAATTATACACAATTATGCAGCTTAGCATGCAATGCAATATTTATGAAGTTTAAGAAAACTTTTAGCATTGTTGTGCTTTTGCAACATTACCAAATCTACAATACAGTAGTTAACTTATTACATTCTTTGACAGTAAAAACAAAAACTGTCAAAATCATTGTCGGCTAGAGAATCTGACTTGCAACCCAAAGGATGAGGGTTCATTTTTAATAACGGTAGGAAATGTAGTTGAATGAACATCGCTGTCTTCCACCCTCATTACTGTGGTGCACTTGAGCAAGGCACCGGACCCCCAATTGCTCCGGGGTGCCACAAAAGTTTGCCCATTGCTCAGGTGTGTGTTCACTACTCACAAATTGGGTATGAGTATGGGTTATCATACTTGGCCTATACGTCACATCGTCACTTGAGTAAAGCACAATAAATAAATAAACAAATACATAAAAAAAGACCCAAAAGACCCAAAGGTGCATTTTTATTCATTAACTTGGGTTAAACTAATTTTACTTTGTTGGATCAGCAGCTATGCTAATGATGTCTGTATTTTGTTTCTATGTTTCGCCTAGGATTTAAACAAGCTCCAGTCTGGATCCAGAACACCTGAGAAGAGATGATGCTGCTGACCCTCAGAGGACCCCAGATGATGCGACCTTGAATCAACAAACAGAACTAACAATTATTGCTAAATGTGTCACTGAATCATATAATAACTTAATCAATAATATTGATAGTTCATCGTCCAGCTGACTACGTCTTATATTATTATTATTATTATTTTTATTTTTTCTAAAATCCTGTCAAATGTGCACAAACTACTAGCTACTACTTAATATTGTAGAAACATAATTTTCTGTAAAGTTGATTTGTAACGATTTATTTTGTAAAAAGCGCTATACAAATAAACTTGAATTGAATTGAACAGTGCCAGAAACTGGTTATTATAATATTTGTTCTGTTAAAACTTATATGCTTATTTGTGACCCTGTAACAATATTTTGCCTCACATGCGTACCTGGTAGACATTATTTATTTTTAATAATATTTTGCACATTTGTTGTTTAATTTGATGGAACGACTTTACGTGTGGGCCACAGAAAAAAAATCTTACTTGTGAATTTTTTTTTTTTTTTTTGATGCACCCTAATGCACTGGGTACTATTATTATATTATAAATATAGTATGTTTTTTGCATGGCTAGTTTTAATACATTAAAGTTCATCTTATGTTTACCAACTTATTGAGCAGGGACTTTACTGACCCTTGAAGTATTAAGTATTATGTCATTATAAAAATTGCATTTCATTCCTTAAAGCAGTTGAAAAAAGGAATGTAGTTTCTTCTTTTGATGTATCAGTGATAAAGCTTGTTTATTATTTGTAGAGGTTTAATAAAGTAAAAAAAATAAAACATAAAAAATACTTGCAGGGGCCCCTCACCCAAACTCTGTCAACAACAGGGACTCCCTAAAATAAATATGCTGTATTCTTTGTATCTATAATATCTTCAGTTAATATCAGTTAACATAGATTACTACACATTTAATGATCGTTTTATACTATTATAAGCCATGTTGAATGATCTAAGAGTTTTTGCTTATGTTTATAAATTTCACTACAATTGAAATATTTTAATACATTGAAACCCAGTATATTGGCACATCAGTCTATCAGTGAAAATCTGTGTGTGTGTTTGTAAGAAACTTATTCACCATTAAGCCATTTTTATCTTCAAACCATTGTTTTTGTCCAAAATACGAGTCCTATATCCATATTATTTCTTTCTTCAATGAAGTCTGAATTAGGAGAGAAATATGCAAAGATAAGGCGCTGTTTACAAGTGAAAACAATTCTAAACAAATATGTGAGAAGAAAACAGGCTGTCCTTTCTCGCTGGAGGAAGCGTTATTATATACATGGACTGGTATTTTGGCTGGAAGCAACAGTCTGAAGTTAAAAGGACCTTAATTGTGGATTTGTTTAGCTTTTTTCTTCAATATATGTTAAAGGATTGGAATTGAGTTTTTAAAATGTTAATGGACTGTAAATAGACAGTAGTGGTACCCACACTTAACTCTCCTGCATGGCATTTTGTGTCCTATTCTAGGTTGTGTTTCAATTGAAATGAAGATACCAACCAAAGATGGTTCTGTGCCATCATACTTTCAAAGAGAGGATTTCTGAGGTCTGTATTATGAGACGATGCCTGCATGTGGGCAAATGGAAACCTTACGGATAGAACCGGGAACCTGTCAGTGTTCCCTGCCTGAGGTGTTCATGAATATTATTGTTCAAGCTCCATCATTATGGACTACAGTTGACTTGAAGTTGTCTAGGTAATGGTTGTAGGGTCGTTTTGAGGTGGAGTATTTTGCACAATGAAAATCTATATGCCTGCCACAGATCTTGCTTTCAGTTCTCCATGCAATGCATTTTGGTTTCACATCCCAAAAAATTGCCTTTGTAAATAAAGTATCTAAAAGCATTAAATTACAACACTTGTGTTGTTCTTTTTTTGATAATGCAAGTTAACATAATGACTAATAGGCAAAAAAAGGCAGAAAGCCTCAGACTTTTTCATGCGATAATGTGACACATGACTCCCTTGTTATCCTGATTAATAGGTTAAAGTTTAGATGTCCAGTCTGCACATGTTGAAGTGGATTAAATCAAGTTTGTAGTATGAATGAAATTTTGTCTTCATTACTGTCTGATCATCCTAATAGTTCAAATTCCTGAAGAGTCAAGGGCGATTTGTTTATGAGAACAATTAGCCCTTTTTTCCAATCCTCAGTTAATTCAGCGTCCATCATTGACTTTTAGACTTTCCAGCTCACAAAATGCCAATGCCATGTGGTTATGCAACAAGAAAGCAATATAGTACAAAAAACAGCTCTTCACATTAAGCTTGGTGAGATATTTTATTTAAATTCATTCAAAATGTCTATGATTTAAAATAAAGTATCCTTAAGAACAACTGTGGAAGCAGTCCCAGCCTTAAATACATAAACTCAAATACAAGCATCTTGTCTCATTAAGTGACAGCAAATTATCCATCAACCCACTCCACTGGCCAATAGCATGAATGCAACTGCAGAAATCATACACCTGTTTACAAAACACTTTTTTTTCTTTTGGCATTTGCTTTTGTAGGCATCCCAAGCCAAAACACAATGTATAAGTGATAGATAGCCTATAAAAATATCAATATAACTTCACTCTTATGTGTATGTGTTTGTGTATTCATGCTGATTCTGGTTTGAGCATATGTGAATAAGCTTTGTTTTTACATTGACACTCTTGATTAGCTTTAATGGAGAATTTCATAAAGTTAATTTACTTCTGGACAAAAACAAACCAGATGATGCCCCAGTCAACTTGTCACTGAAACAAAAAGAGTGTTGCAATGCAAGCAATTCACTTACTTGCCAAACGCATTTTGTGTATTTATAATATACTGAATATTAATGCAGGGCATTGGAAAAGGCCTTGAAAGTACCTTTGCTTTTGAATATGTGTGCTAATATTACTTTTATAGAACAGTGGAAATCCATTCAGATTATTTCGACTCTGCTGTTGTATGCTAAACCATGTAAAATACATGATTTTTTCTTTTTTCTTAAAAGGCACAAGTTCAGCCGTAAAGAAGGAAAATCTAATTTGTTAGTAAGTCCTATCTGCCATTTTGGTGAGCTTGGCTAATATATAACTCGCAGTGAATAGTAGTTTAAAGCTAAATGCAAATGTGTTAAATACTGTAAATACTGTGAAGTCACTTCCTATATAAACAGATATAATAACTGCATCCATAAAACACTGCCCATATCTAAAATCATAGCTACATTTCAATCACAATCGTTTTGGGAATGCTGTGTCAAATACTGAACAATGGGAACTAATATATCACTTTCCTGAAACCACTTTTGCCTTTTAACCTCTTGCTAATGAATTAAGATTTTATATATTGGGCTCTACATAAAACACAACTTCTGCTATAAATGAAATAGGCAGGATTTGTTGGTTTAAAAGAAAAAGTAGAGAAAAAGATGACGACATCATTCATCTTTCAATACCTGATATATTTTTATGTACAGATTTTCCTACTGTGTGGACGTTAAACTCCCATCCTGCTTGTCATCATGTGTTGTTATACTGATGCAAGGACATCCGTTCCTGGCAGACTGACTACATTTAATAATAGAGAACAAGTGTCTTCATATAGACACACAAGCTGCAGACAATATATATTTTTAGATGTACTCTAAACTGAGCCCTATAAATACTGTAACTCAAATTATGAGCTTTAAACCCATTTCTTGGTAGCAGAGTATTGCTAAAGTCTTACTAAGACAAACTACAATATGTGATGTGTCTAAACTGAGGAAATGCTTTTATGAACAAACTTACACAGACGGTTTTGATTTTAAAGTAATGTTCCAGGTTTTCATTCAAGTTAAGCTCCATCAACTGACTATACAATAATTTTTGAAGAAATTACTGTTTTAGGTAAGGTAAATTAACTTATATTGAGCAACTGTAAAAGTATATGATAGTCTTGTAAGTGGAGTTTGCTCTGTGTAAGCAGTGTACAACTGATACATCAATTTCAGGTCTCCATGAGCATATAATCCTACAATTTTTCAGGTTTACTAGCATGTCATGCCAATATAAATTACTTATGTTGTGTAGTATTATTATTTCAATTGCCTGGCTCATGTACTTCCCCTGTTAGTGTCTTACAGTAACCTCAATTAAATACTAATACCACAAATACCGAACAGAATTAGGCTGATGCTTCAAGACTTACTAATCTTCCTAATCTTGTGCTGGGGTCACATTGACCTCAAAGAGAAACCGTTTCACTATACTGAATAACTATTGGTTTTCTAAAAAAAAAACTAAATGCTTACATTGTTGCAAAAAAAGGGATTAACGTTTAATAAAATCTACATGGTTTGAAAGCACCAGATAAAAGTAACTTGCAATTATTTATTATAAAAACCTGAGGCATGAGTTACAACTATTTTCTGTGGTAAAGAAATGTATGCCACAAATGTTGTTGATAGAGCTTGTTATAAACCAAGAACATCCCTTTAAGGCCTTAATGGGACAGTTCACCCAACAATGAAAATTCTGTCATTTACTCACCCTCTTGTTCCAAACCTGAATGAGTTGCTTTTTTATGTTAAACATAGAAGATATTTTGAAGTTTGCTGGTAATCAAACAGTTGGTGGTTCCCATTGATTTCCATAGTAGGAAAATAAATACTATGGAAGTAAATGGGAACCACCAACTGTTTGATTACCAGCGATCTTCAAAATATCTTCTTTTATGTTCAACATAAGACAGCAACTCGTACAAGTTTGGAACGACATGAGGATGAGTAAATGAGTACATTTTTGGGTGAACTATCTCTTTAAAACAACTTCCAAATGCAGTTTTAAAGATTTAAGCCTGTCTGATATAGCTGCAGTGCAGTCGTCTCTAAAGAAAAGCCTTTTTTTTTTTCAACCCACTGTGAATCTGTAGTTTCAGCAGTCAGTGAAACTGATTCTACTAAAGCAAAGTGCAAAAATCAAGTGACAATTTAAAAATAATATTTGCAACATCTACATTAAACACCTTTAAATGTTGGGTAGTAATTTTTTCTTATTTAAAAATTAGAATATAGATTTAAATGATATATTCTTTATAGTTTAATCATTTACAGAGAAGGGTTACCTACAGGATGCACCTTTTCCTCCCGTCTGACTGACAGTCAAAACCAAGAGGAGGGTAAGAGCCTGACCTGATTTGTGAATGGCTGGGTCGAGTCAGTGCTGCTCCCTAGTGGACATAATACAACCAGTATACTAAGTTAAAGAAGGTGAAGGTGATGGGAAAGATGACACGTGACCACTTGTCGATGGAGTTTACGTCTGTCAGGTCGGGAATCTTCACCCTTAGCTGAGCGGCTCGCCTCCTAAGACGACTCTTTTTTCGTGCCACTGGCCTCTCGACAGAGGCAGTGGGCCGGCCGTAGAGGTCCCGACCTGTGAGGGGCTTTCGGTATTGGATGCTGGCACTATCATAAGAGAACATGGTGTTCCTTGGGTCCCCAAGAGCACCTAACATCTCTGCTCCACTAAGGCGCAGGTCAAGGTTTGTCAGGGGAATGTTTCCACGGAGATCAAACTTTAATGAAAAAACAAACAAATATATTAATAAATATTAATTAATAAAGTTAAGAGGAATGCTTTAGAGATTCTTCTCACAAAAAGGTTTATACATTGTACATTATACAGTGGATATTTAAATTGAGGCAGATAATTAATTTCTTGTTATGGCTAATATAATTTAAAGAAGTGTAGGTCAACAGGTCAAAGACCCACCTGAACTTTGTTACTCTCCATGCGACACTTTTCATTGTTGCTTTTTGTGGCTTTTTCTGCCACTTTCTTCTGCAAGTGTGGACCACGGCCGAAGAATATGTAGTTGACGAAGGCATACTCAAGCAAGGCCAGGAACACAAAGACAAAGCAGCCCATCAGATAGATGTCTATGGCCTTCACATAAGGGATCTTGGGCAAAGTCTCCCTGAGATGAGTGTTGATAGTGGTCATAGTCAGCACGGTGGTGATCCCTAAAGAGAGTCAGAGTTAGAATGTTTCAAAAAGCTAAACATTTAAGAAGCATTGGAAGAAGTAAGGTGAAGCACAATGAATGTGTATGACTTTGGACGGTGTGGAGTACTGTGTCTACCTCACACACACACACACATTTGTTTTTGTGAAAAGTGGGGACATCCCATAGGTGTAATGGTTTTTATACTGTACAAACTGTATATTCTATGGCCCTTCACCAACCCTACACCTAACCCTAACCCTCACAGGAAACTTCCTCAAAAAAACTCATTCTGTATGGTTTAGAAGCGTTTTGAAAAATGGGGACATGGGTTATGTCCTCATAAGTCACCCTCTCCTTGTAATACCTGTGTCATAGCCATGTCATTATACAGAGTTGTGTCCTGATATGTCACAAAAACATGCACACCTAGTGCAACTCTTGCAGCGGAGGCATCATAGTTGATCCAGAAAGAGACCCAGGACAGGATGGTGATCAATGTTGAAGGCATGTAGGTCTGAAGGATGAAATACCCAATGTTTCTCTTCAGTTTAAAACTGAGAGACAGACGAGGATATGACCCTGAAAGTGAGAAATGAAAGTACTGTCAGTGTGGTACACAAACAATTCAGATGGAAAACCTTACAGTACACCAGCATTCAAAAGTTCAGGGTCAGTAAGATCTTTTAATGTTTTTGAAAGAAGTTTCTTTTGCTCAACAGGGCTGCATTTATTTGTTCAAAAATGTAATTTATTCATGTAATAGCAAAGCTGAATTTTCTGCAGCCATTACTCCAGTCGTCATAGCCACATGATCCTTCCGAAATCATTCTAAAATGCTGTTTTGATGCTTAATTTTTTCATGGAAATATGGATATATATATATTTTTTTTCAGAATTCTTTAATGAACAGAAAGTTCAAAAGAACAGCATTTATTTGAGATAGAAATCATTTGTAACATTATGTCTTTTCCGTCACTTTTGATACATTTAATGTAGCCTTGCTGAATAAAAGTATTCATTTATTTTTTTTAAATCTTACTGATGGTAGAGCATATAGTATACAGTGTGGTTGGTTGTTTAACATGTCCGTCAATCAGATTCCTTTCTAAGTGGACAGGTCTTGACAAAAACAAGCTGTAAATTGGACCAGACTTTATGTAACAGCCAGCTCTTTCTTTCTTTAATATCAGAACAGCATAGCTACACTACACACATATCATTTTTTCTGTGCTTACAAATAAAAAACAACTTCATTTGAATGATCCAGGTTTGAAGGCAATCTTGGCATACAGTAGTTCTGAAGGACAGAGGAGTGCTGACTCATCTTTAAAGATGAATATTCATCTCATGAACATGCAGGGAGAGCACTGCACCTGTGGCAAACACCGCTTTCTTAGACAGTGTTTTATAATCAATAATAGAGAATTGCGGCAGCTCAATGTTGTCCACCCCCGTCACTGAACTTCCTCCCTGCCAGTAGAACTCAATGTCATCTGTGGTGTAGCCATCTGAGAGACAAAAAGAGGGACAGAAACATTCACAAATACACATATAGTCACAAAACAGCACGCTGGCTCAATGGGAAAGCTGCTCCTCTCACATTCCCACAGTCTTTGTTGTCAGTGGTGTAAATCAGCATGTGACTGCAGTGAGAACACTTGTGTGAGAGGTCTAACTGACAAGATTGTCCCTGCAGACTCTCTGCGCTTATCTCCAGGAGAGCACAGTACTGCAGAACATTAAAGCTTAATTAGAGGATGAAGTCTTGTGATAGTGAATTCTCCCTGTTCTTTATTAAGTTAAATCAAAAGAAACATCAGCCTAGAGTCCTGAGTGACTGGAGCAACGCAATAATCCTCTTGAAGGTCTACTGGTGTTTGATTAATTGTCACTGTTTTCTACAAATAGTAATACACTTTGGTTGCATAACCTAAATTGATATTCAGATCACTTGTAGTAAAAAAAAAAAAATTAATAGTAAGTTAACCAATGAACGGTTCCACTTTTTGCATTAAGCCCTGTTACATGTTTATCTTTATTTATTTTTTTTAAAGTTAAAAAGGGCATTAAATAAATAAAAGATCTATCTACATCCATCTTACTAACTGCCCAAATAATTGTATGAAAAAAATTATCAAATTTGTTTCTATATATTTTTTCATTAAATATAAGCTTATAAATAACTACAAATTTCGATTATAAGCTAAATTATAATTATAAATTATAAACACTGTTACCTGGCACATTATGTTTATATTGTTTTATAATAGCTTGGAATGATTTAATGATTATTCCTGAGCTGTACTGACATGTTTACTTTTGTTTTGTAAAAAACAAAAAGTTTGTAAAGGTGGCAAAATCAGCGTCTTAAAATTAAATGCACCTGACCAGGGGTGTGTTTTCCAAAACCATAGTTGCTAACCTGTTAGGAACTTAGTTGGTTGGCAATGGGAAATTGCATTGCAACCAACAAAGTTGCTAACTTAGTTTGGGAAACACACCCCTGATTTGTTTAAAGGGGTCATCGGATGCCCATTTTCCACAAGTTGATATGATTCTTTAGGGTCTTAATGAAAAGTCTGTAACATAGTTTGGTTAAAACTACTCAATAGTAGTGTAAAACACCCTTTTTACCCTGTCATAAACAGCTCTTTTCAGAGCAAGCCATTTGTAGCATTTTCCTTTAAATGTTAATGAGCTCTGCTGACTCCGCCCTTTTCTTCCGAGCCACTCCCTGAGGGGCTGTTTACTTTAGCAGCATTTATCGTGAAACTTGCCAATTAGCACATTATTAGGAAAGGCCATTTGCAAAGATTCATTAAAAAGCTTTATACTCACTTCTGTTGGTGAAGCTGGACCATCAATGATTTGAGCGAACATAGACACATTTATGTAGATCAGGGGTGCATTCCCTTCAGAAACAAATTTTATCCACTTTGCTTCAGCGACTCAGATGTCGGGAGTAAATGACACCTGCTATATTTATTATTACATCCAACAACAGAACACCTCAATAACTTAGGAGCCATTCTTGTCTACATCTGCTCCAGTGGTAAAACAATGGTGAACTGATGAATGCTCACTCAGGGCGGGTCTAAAATAAGATAAGTCTGTGCTAAAATGCCACTGTCAATCAAACTATCGTGGGAGGGGCCTGTCGTCAGGAATCTGAGATCGGCTCGTTATGAGGAAGGGGAAATGATTTAAAGAGATAAAAAAAAAAAACACTGGGTGTATTTTTATCATGTGTACACACACATTGCCAACACTCATTTCAGTTCAAACAACTTGAAACATTGCATGTAGCATCCGATGACCCTTTTAAAAGGATATTCTGCCCCAAAAAATGACAATTCTGCCATAAATTATTCAATCACTAAGATATTTTGAGAAATGTTTTGAGAAATTGTCCATACAAGTGAAGTCAATGTTGATAACATTCTTAAAGGAGCATTGCGTAGGTTCTGAAATTTCTAACCATTACTGACACCAGTGGCCGTTAGAGGAACTGCATCCAGTCTCATGCTCGTTCTCAGTGCGCACGCTTTTTTTTTTCTTTTTTTTTTACTTATGAGGAGTGTCTGTGGGTGTCTGAATTGTGCCGGAGGCTGGTCGCTTCTTTCCATCCGCAGAGTCCATTTGAAAACACTATTGCCGCTGCTTACTATAATGGCTGGTGTGCCGTACGGTTGTAAGCCCAAGTAGAGGAGAACGCGCATGACGTCACATTTTGTGAATTTTCGCGCCAATTCGGGCCCCGACTCCTCCACACACAATTGAGCCTACAGGCTGATAGAGGCAACCGTGGTGGACAGTCGAGGTGTCATTCTTTTTTTTACATCATGGTTGGCTCATACCTCCACATAGCTCCTTTAAATAACTCAGTTTTTTTAAACAACACAACGGTAAGTAAATGACAGTTTAAATTTTTTTGTGAACTATCCCATTAAGAACACCCTATTTTTCCAACATTACATTGAGTCTGATCTTGTCCCATGGATGATGTGCATGTGGTGAAGGTGACATGGTTTATGTCTGCTGTGAT
Source organism: Carassius gibelio (assembly GCF_023724105.1). Taxonomy (NCBI): domain Eukaryota; kingdom Metazoa; phylum Chordata; class Actinopteri; order Cypriniformes; family Cyprinidae; genus Carassius; species Carassius gibelio. The sequence continues at coordinate 17,273,026 of NC_068383.1, read as the reverse complement.
GCTGGTGTTGAGGTTTCTCCTTCATGCTGTTATATGCATCTCAGAGCTCTGACATGACAGCAACCTCACAGGGCTACGGCTGTCTGCCCAACAGAGCAGACACCCAATTACAAACACTGTCTGTCACACCGAGAGACAAACTATAAGAGATGGAGTAGAGGAGGGGAAAGAGTGCAAAAACAGAATAAGAGTCGCAGGGACAAAGAAAGATGAAACAGAGACATTAGTCAGCATTCTCTGCAAGTGTTTTTCATGATAAATGAGATGATGCATAAAATCATTATGATTACACAACTTATTGCACCAGTATTTTTGCTACATTGTCACAAAACTGTTGCATGCAACAGCATGCAATAAAGAAATTTCAGCATCTTTATGTAATACTTATAGTGAATACTGGACTAGCATGTTTGGTAGGTTTTCTCAGTTATTACTGATACAGTATATGTTATAAACTGTGACTATACATTCAAGCCAGCTGAGTCATTCACAAACAGCACTTACAACTTTCAATCTCCAGCGTGCAGTTCTGCTCATCCAGCGGGTATCTCCGCAAATCCATCATGCATGCAGCTGTGGTAGTTATCCTACAGACATGAGGTAAAAAAACAACACAACGATCAACAAAATTACAATAAAGCAGAGGCTTAGAAGGTCTAAAGTACCGGTAAGTATGAGTCTGATTTTCAAACATACTTCCGTTCTATTATTTTAGAAAATGTGAACTCTTGTCCAGATGTCAGAGGTGGTAAGCGAAACATTTAAGTTGTACATTTCAGAGAAGATGGTGTTAATACAGCCACCTGCTTGCACCTGTAATGAGATTTATATTCAAAGCATTGGCTGCTCAGGAAAGCTTTGCTGAACTTTAATTCATGCTGAACTACTGCATCAATGATGCTGGAAACATCAGTGCAGAAACACTGCGTTCCTTATTCCACTCTCGTGTGTCATCCCTCTTTATTCCACTGCTGTGTAATTGCCTTAACGCCATCTCAGTCATGTCTGCAGCCCCTTTTTAAAATGCCTATGGCTGGACCTTAATTACACAGAGCTTTAATTAACATGGGGAAACACACGCGGTGGCCTTTCAGTGCATGACCGCTGCACTTTTAGACAACTTATGATGGAATTGCTTCTTAACTCCCTAAGTGAATTTTGGTAAAAAGCACTTTTTCTTGACAAACACACAGTCTCCACCCTTACAAAAACACACTTTTGGTTACCTTGTTATACTGTATTGTTTTTCTGAATGGCAGAGAGATGGTTATCTAATCAGTTGTCACATATATTTATGGATACACACTCACAGGTGCACAATGCCATAGAGTAGCACATGTCTATACCTCTCAGGCATAGTACATTAGATATAAATAATGCAGTACTGAGCAAGATAGAGAGGGAATATCCGTCAGATAAAACCTGCACATCTAATGTCACACTCCAATGTGTAGGGAAAGAAAGATAGGACTGCAGCATTCCTTCTGCAAAAAGACACTTGACTTGAATTAATATTTTTATTTAGTTTTGACAAATTTAACAGTGACTACTGAAAGTTATTTCTCTTTTAAAGAGTCTTTAACATACCAGAACTGATGCACCCTTTTTCTGTAATAGAAGCTCGACAAGCCCAATTGCATAAGATATCAAAGCATATTTATGTTTCTTCTTCTTAAAAAAAACAATAATACTTTTATTAAACAATGACTCATTAAACTGATCAAAATATTTTTTTTCCATCAGTTTATTCATCAAACAATCTTCAAACAAATTATGACTTATACAAAAATATTAAGGAGTACAACTGTTTTCAACATTGATAATAATGTTCAAATCATCATATTAGAATAATTTCTGAGGGATTATGTTAGACTGAAGACTGGAGTAATGACAGAAATAAATTATATTTTAAAATATCAATTAAGAAAACTGTTTAAATGTGATAATATTTCACAATATAGTTATTACTATATTATTCAGACTTCTTTAAAAAACTTGAAACACCCCCACACTTTAGAACAATTGTATACAGTATTTACCTGTGGTTTACATTTTCGGTTCTCTTACATATCTGTTTATAATTATTTAGCTTATTTATTTATAATTATGATAAACAATTTGCTGTCTGGATGAATCCAATCCAGGGTCCAGATCCAAACTTTGCTCTGATAATTACTGACCTCTATCTTAGACAACTGGCTCAAAAAGATCTGTGGTCCCATGAGCAAAAATGGAAAAATTTCAACCTGTGTTCTTCCATAGGGCTTCTGCACGAGTCAAGCAACTGCCATTGAGATGAATAGGATGCAAATAGAATAGCCTGGTTTAACCAGGACAGAGACAGTCTCATCTTTCTTTGCTAAACAGACCTTAATATATATTCCCTGACTGAGACAGGATACACATCTCTCACTGGGCCTTAAATTCTAAAAAAGCACCATCAGGACAGCCAAGGGAATAGGGTCAGCCAAAAATAAAGCATACACATGCAGACAGAGATAAATGTAAAGATGCACATTCACAAAAGAATCAAACATTAATATAATGCATGAGAGAGAGAAGATAAAAAAAGATGCACAAACACAAACTCACTGACCTGAGACCATAGAGCACAGTCCCATCAGGATGCAGACGAATCATGCGGTTCTTCACTGTGACCCCATGGACAAAAGATTTCTTGTCATTTATAAAGTAAGTATCAGGCACCCAGAGTTGATCAGCCACTCGGTTATCCAAAGTAAGATTGAGAGGAATCCCTGTGTAGGACAGACGCTTATCACGCCAAGACTGCTGGAAATACATGGTGATGGTATAGTCCTGAAAAACACACACAAAAACTGTTCATTTCATCCATTCCACACCTCAGACACATTTATGCCAGACTGTCACAGCATTAGATACAAAAGATGAAAACAATTGGCTTTTATTGTAAAGAAAGACAGCATAAGCACATATTTTAAACAAAACGTGTTAAAGAAAATGTAAAATTAATAATGAAGAAAAAAAGTGTTCAGATTCTTTCTGGTTGTCAAGTTCACCACGGCCTTTAAGGGTACTGTCCATGGAAAACTCGGACCTCCTAGTGTGGCATTTATTATTAAAAGAAGGCATGCATTCAAGTTAGAAACAAGGTTTATATTGTGAACAAGAAACCAAACTGTATGTCTGAATTCAAAATTAATTTCTATCACTTATTTACACATGGAACCAAGCAAACCATGAGATGAGAGATAAGTTATATACATCACAGCTTTAAAATGACTGAAATACAGCATATCAATACAAATAACTTTCAAAATCATTCATTATGATTCAATACAGACTTTATATATATTGTTATTCAAAGTATATATCTATACAGAATAGATAAGTGTTTTCAGTAATGTATCAAATAAACTTGTCTTTTTTTTAACATAACAATTCGGCAGCTCTAGTTTCCCACTCATAAATATGACTGCTCATGCAATGACATTTTTAAGTGTTACTTCAGAGTATACACATAAAAAGATAAAAATTTAAATGAAAATTGAATGTTTTCCAGTGGTTTTAACAGTTAAAACGTGAATGCTTGTTAGCACATGCAAACACAGCCCACTAACATTTAAAGTAAATATGTCACAAACTAAAATGGACCACTGCTGTCCATCTTGATTCCCTTTTCTGTCTGCATTTGTAATCTCAGGGAAGACATCTGTATCCTTCTCTGACATATCTGGCATAAGTGGATGTTAACCACCTTGAGGCTAAGCTTCACTTCCCCATAGCCAAGACCTTGCTAACCCTGTTTTTCTCAGCTGAAGGTCATACAGCCACTGCCTCCGGATGTGTAAAATCACAAAGTATCATCCAAGATGACAAGCTCTCATTTGCAGACAAAACAATTATAACAACTTTGTGGCCCTGGTGCTTCATGCTCCACAATAATATAAATAAATCTGTATTCATCAATGCTTTGAAGTCAAGTTTACCAAGTCTGAAATGAAACAAAATGAGATCCAGTTCCAACAGTACATCCAGATGTGAAACACTGCTCTCCTCTCAGTAATTGCCACTTACATGACTATGCACTTCATTTAGGTTTGCTCTGAAAAGGAAAGAGTCTCTTAAGATCCCAAATGTGTAGGGACTAACAGTAAAGTCAAAAGTTAAACTGAAAAAAGCAGTCACATTTGCACAGAGGCTTTTGCTTCAACTCCATCCCCCAGTCGCCACGTTTCTCAGCTGAATAAGTGGTGAAACAAATTAAGTTGAGATCCCATTAAACCAACATGATAAATGAGAGTGAAGGTTAAACGGAGTGGATTCTCCCTGTCTCTCAGACACTTACAAACCCCTATAAAAAAAAATCATATTTTAGACTATAATAAAACTTATGAAGCTAATGCAGTCCAGAATCAACTTTATTCAGCTTTTAAAACCAACAATGATATAGAACAAAAAGACAGCACAATGACTTCCGACATCGTTAAATAAGAATTATAATTGTGGACCATGACTTCCTCAACTTTTTTGTCAGACATAAAATATTTACTCAAGTCAAGATTTTTCATTAATTGGTTATTTAGGGTTCACTGATGATGGTTTATGTTCACGTGACATGCAAGGTAACAAATTAATATTTGATCAGCTATTTTATTTTACTTTGCAAGTTTAATTGTCATGTGGTGCTACGGTGCAGGAGCACACAGTTGTAGGAGAATTTTACCACTTTGATTCATCCAATTGAAACAGGGAACCACACATAACAATGCAGACATAAACAATTACAGACAAGGGAGGACACAATGGGCTAGAACTAAATAGGGTAAATTAATGGGACACACCTGGGAACAATGCAAACTAATTAATCAAACACAACTGGAAATGAATTCACATGACGAGGACAGGAACAAGAAGGACCAAATAAGCAAAACAGGAACTTACATGTGACATTAATACTAATGTCTTCAATTACTCACTTTCTAATGTTGATCCCCTAGCTTATAACATTTCAAGTAGAACTATTAAAACAGAAATGTTGAAAAGTATGCGGATGGAAATAAAGAGAACCTTGTGCACTCTGCATTCCCAAATTTGCGATAAACTCCCTACACATGCAGAGACTGAGTTTGTGAGAAGCCATATCACATCTAATAATCAAATAGTGGAGATTTAGAAACAATAGTGAAAAATTTACTTTTGACTATAATATTTTCTTTGTACCTGTCCATGTTGACATTATTGCTGTGATTGAAACAGGACAGTTCCATCCCACACAAATCTAGTTTCAAGAAAAGTATGAAATTAGCGCTGAATGCCATGTGCAATTTATTGCCCGACAGTTTAAGATACAAACTGTGTAAAATAACACTACAAATTAAAGAGACTATCTGAACTGATGAAGCTAAAATAAAATATTCAGAAAACATTATACTAAATAGGCTTAATGTTTTTAAGTAATTTAATTTCTGTAATTTTCCTTTTTTATTTAAGCATTTGTGCAATCGAGCTGGTCATATTCCTACGTTTAGCCCAAGATACTGTTTGCTGCAATGCAGTAAAATTTGTTTCAATCAATATTAACCCAGGGACTATGCAACATACTTCATTAAATAGGAACAGCAGTGATGATTAAAAATGATTATTGAAAATAATTTTGATGAAATCAAAGTAACCTCCATATGTGTGATGTACTAAAAGCACTTCAGATGGTTCAGTAGCCCTACAGGGGTGCAGGTAGGTCCTGTCCCAGCACTAATGCTCCTCCAAACTCATCTGTACTAGTCTCTGTTAAGATTCTTCTCACAGAGCACACGCACATCATCCAGCACAGTTTGCAGATTAAAAAATGCCTATGCAATCACTTCATAACATGCCTTTGGGGGTAAAAAATGTCCCAAAAAATATTTTTATTCTGAGACAAAGTACTGCATATATCCATGACCCTTTAACTGAATTTTAGAAATGCTACTATGACTAAGAGCTTGTTAAAAATAACAAGTGACAAGAACTTTGGGATCCTTCAAGAGGGACAGATGATACATGCAGTTTCGCCCACATTTGGCATTAAGTATCTACCATACTTTCTCCTTATAACCTCACTAAATAGTACTTTTGACATACTTTACCATACTTTACCATTCAAAAGATTGGGGTTGGTAAGATTTTTTTATGTTTTTGAATGAAGTTTTCTTATGTTCACATAAATTGCACTTTAAAAATACAGCACAAACAGTAACATCGTTAAATATTATTACAATTTAAAAAAATCAGTTTTAACATACTTTATTAAATGATGTAAATGTAATTTACTGCAGACTTCAGTGTCACATCATCCTTCAAAATTCATTCTACGTTGATTTGCTACTCAAGAAACATTTCTTATTATCAGTTTGAAAACAGTTGTGCTGCTTAATATTTTTTGTGGAAATTGTGATTTTTGTCCAGTATTATTTGATAAATAGAAAGTTCAAAAGGACACCATTTACCTGAAAGAGTCACTTTCTATCAATTTAATGCATCCTTGCTGAATAACAGTATCATTAATTTATTTTAAAAAATCGTACTGTCCACAAACTTTTGAACAGTAGTGTGTTTAAAATAAAATTATGTTTATTAAATGCATTAATATTAGTACTGTTAATATTATTATTCTATATTTATGTGTAAACACTTCATACAATGATTGTGATATTACACACATGGTCTTAATATCTGGTTTGGATTGTGATAGTTTTTAGAGTTTTATCTGTGGCTCAGTGGTAGATCATTGTGTTAGCAGTGCAAAAGGTTGTGGGTTTGATTCCCAGGGAACACATGTCAGGTAAAAAATTTTGTCCTGAATGCACTGTAAGTTGTTTAGGATAAAAATGTCTGCTAAAATGTGTGAATGTATATCAACAGGTAAAGGAAATGATCTTTCTTATAATATCAACCTTCATTTATAAATGAAACACATAGCTGCTCTTCATACGGGAAGGATGCAGCCCCATGAAGATGACAACACATGAGTGTATTTATGTGAGTGTGGCAGAAAACAGAAGACTGAAAGAGAGAGAGAATGGGTGTGCCTCAGGTTCACTTAGGACAAATGCCTCCTTCAGCTTCTATTATTAGAAGCAGCTGTTGCCCCTGACAACCGCTTAAAATCAACACTCCAGCACTTCAACTTCTTCACAGAGCACCCTGACAGACACAACATCATACACATATACACAGGATGAAGGCCATACTTACTGTATCACAGCCTTATCTGACAGTATAGTCTAAAAGGAACTAATTTCTCTTTGCCCATCACACTGAAGACATCGCAGAGGAACAGAAGAATAGAGGCTGAGAGAGAAACTCACTTGAGAGGATCACAACAGGATTAAAAGTAGCAAATAAAATAATAAAGAAAGAAAAAAGAACCTGAGGCTGAGGACAAGGACAGCTGGGGGGAAACAATCACTGGAAATCAATCTGCTTTGGTTTGGTGCAGGTTGCTGCAGCATTAAAGTTCAGGGAATTCGATTATTTAGATGATTGCTTTTTTTATAAATTGATGGTATACTGGGGGAAAAAAATTGGTTTACAAATAATTTTCACTCAGAAACTGCTAGTAAATTTCACAAATAAATACAAAGAAATGGCAAACTGCACACCGAATTAAACATGGAAGTCTTAAGTAGAGTTTAAGAATGAAAGTTTTCTTGTCAAGATGTACTCCAATAATCTTTTTACTTGCTATTTACTACCTCGAAAAATTTACTTAATTTTTAGGAACTGGTATGAATCATTTCAGAACCTGAATCTATATAAAAAAGAAAAAAAATGCATATTGATTAATGATTGCATAGACACAGCCCTAACTAGAATGAAGTTAGACCAAATGCAAGTAAATCAGGTTATTTGGTTATTGGATATTGCTAAACAAGCCATCTGGATATTGGTTAACATTATCCACCCAGCTGCTCCTGCAGTAACGTTAATGGAAAGTTTACTCAGTTATCGGGTCTTAAATGTTCTGAAAACATTCAGAAATAACATTTCAGACAGGTCCACTTTGTCAAAGTAGGTTTATTACAATTATAGCATACAGTTAGTGTTGGTGGTATGGTTCTGTTCAGGGCAAAACTCCCCTATGCCTGTCCACACAGCCAAGTCAAACCCTCCTGGGGTCCAGAACAGATGCAGTATATGCAAACATAATTACAATTCACAATTAACATGAGTTGTAGAAACTACAAAATACATGATAGAGAATACTTGCAATAAAGTGTACTGTATACAAAGAAGAAAAAAAATCAGATTAGATTACAGGTTCAGTTATGCAGAGTTGGGGTTGGAGGAGGGAGTTGATTTGCAAGCAGCGATGCGATAGAAGAGATGCTGGAGAATGGCATTTAAATGGACTGCTGTGATAAGTGTCACAACTGGATTGGTACATGTCAGGAACAGCTGACTATCAGCTGATGCGAGCTTGACTGACGTGGCCTGCCTGAAATAACGCAATGCTTGATTTTCATAACTTCATAACAGAATATTAGCAAAATGTTTCTTAAGAACATATTTTTGTTAGCTGAGTATTAGGCTGCATGGCCTAAGTGACATAAAGGATAGATGAAACTATAATATTTGTTATTAAAAAGACAATAATTTACATTAAGACCCTGAATGTGTACTGTCAAAGTAAAAGTAAATTCTATTTTCCTAAAGTCCAGACCAGTTGTTAAAAATAACACCAGCATCACACTGCAGTCAAGAGTCCGCATCTCACATCAAGCAAACTTAACATGTATCCTCACACTGCAGTCACGACGTGGTGAGTGAGGGCAGCTGAGGTAACCAGCGGTGTAAATTAACAATCAATGCAGGAGTGTACAAGAGTTGGCTATGCGACAGCACTGAGAACAGCTGACCTTCTGCAATATTCTTAGCGAAGCTGCAGTAGATTATCTTTTAGTTTAACGTCATTCTGCTTTTTCTCACTTCTCACCCAAATCACCTTCCTGTTCGTGTGATAAGGTTTGCAGTGCTCTCTGAACCTGGTTTTCTGTGCTATAAAAAGCAAAGCAACAGAAAACACATCTGCCGATATCTCTATTTCAAGCAAACACAAGCAGGAGAAAGGGGATGAGAGAGTTTGAGGGGAGGTGACTAGAGTTCAATTTCTGATTTCCTAAAAGCACTTGGGATGCACTGATGTTAAAATTCTGTCTGATAGCAATAAGATGATGATTATTTTCATTTAATGGACGATAACCAATAAATCACTGTTATTAAATGTTTATGCTTATATGCTTACAATTAAAAACAAACTAGAAAATTCTAGGCACCACATTATAATATTCAGAAAGAAAAAATAGTATTACTAAATTATTAAAGTTCCCACAGATTAAGTGAGCTTTAATCTAGATGTATCTAATGTAAAAATGAGGTAATCAAATTTCCAATATCGACTAATATATTATTTTTTATCAATAATCCATAAGTGATCTGATAAATAAAAAATTGGCATGGTAGCCTGTAATAGTGTTAACCTGCAATTTCAATTTCTGCCTGATCAAACCTTTAAAATTATTTTGTAGGTGTAATTTCATGCATTTATGTTAGTCCACTGGTTTTAAACAATATTAATGGCTTGATTAAACACAATATAGATGTGGAATCATATTTTGAATCATTTTTTTCCAGCCTACCTCCCTAAAAATCACAACAGATCTGAATGAAAGCTACACCTTTATGCTAGTCCCTGCAGAAACAAAAATGACAGCAACTACTTCACCAGACTTGACTTTTGTTTACATTACATTCAAACAAATCAAAATCAATTCTTGTGAAATTCACCATTGACCTGCATAAAAAGCAAGAATGGGAAACTAAGATCGAACTTCAAAATGGTGCATATGAACACTTCAAGATATCTTTGATTCCTTCTGTCCTTTCAACAGTGCATGTAATCAACTCTACATTATAAATCATGACTCGTCATTCATTTCATACTCCACCATAACATTTGTGATGTTTTATTGTACCCTGACTTTGTCACAAGAAATGAAACTCAAGTAAAATGCTCTAGGTTGTATGCTTATATACATTTAATCTAATAATTGTATATTTTATTTAAAAGTATATTCCTAGAGAAATATCTGTTTTTAGAGAGTCGTGAAGCAGCTGTTGCAAATGCTGAGTATCTCTCTGCTGCACCTCACTATCTCCCACCACCATGTGTCCTCCCTGAAAGGCTCCCACTTGCTAAAATAATTAATGTATGACAAACCACCACAGAGATGGCTTTTGTTCAGACCCGTTATCCATAATTCACAAAAAAAGCTTTTTCTAGCATGGCCAAAGTGACACACTGTCAACACAACCTCAACCTTAGACCTAAAGTATCCTAGAAAACTGCCAGAGTGCATCAGCCTTCAGAGTGGAAATGCATAAGGCTACACCTGAAGTTTATTTCAAAACACATTTTACTGTTATTCTTACTACTATTTTATCCCTTTGAAGAGAAAATGATTGGCATTAATCTCCAATTCAAGGCCATTATGAGGGAGTGGTTCTCAAAACTGGGGACTGGGGTTCACTGGGGGCCTTCAGCAAGCTTCCAATCACAGGATTAATTACATTTTATAAAAAATTAATTATCCAAAAAAATAAAATAAAAAAGAAAATATGGCCACTGATAAATAGTTTTTTTTTCCTCTCAATTTTATCTTATTTTTTATTGAAGAGCAAACTAATGCAGAATCTTTAATCTTATTGAATCCTATGATAAAATAATTGTGGTTACTTATTTACATCTACATGCCTAGAGCTAGATTTACTTACAACATTAACATTACATTTCTGATGTTAAAAAACTACCATCAGGATTTACTAAGGACACACAGTGAATTGATGAGCAATGAAAAGTTGTGGAGTGGACAGTTATTTTTGCGACTGACCTTATTGCATATGCATTTGTAGGAGTTTCCCTTCCAGATACAAAATGTATGGGAGGAGAGTATACAAAAGAATCATTCAAGTTGGTTTACAAAGATTTGCGGCCGTCAGTTTTATTGGTTTTTGCATCCCCAAGAATATCTTAACCCATTTTGCAACTGTGTTGTCAGTAGTGGTGGAAATTATGATTCTTTCAAGAGATTTGTTCATTTTCAGTTCGTTCACCAAAATGATTTGTTCAGATTCTTTCAGTGACCATTTCTTTCTTCGTATTACAATAAATATGCCAGCAGGTGGCGAAAAAGAGTGTAATATATGTTATGTGTTATGTGTTAAGTCAACAAACGTATTCATTTGTTACAAAAACTGATTTGGCTTTATTAATATGTGTGCATAATCGCTTTCAATATATAAAGTCTATTTACGTTTTTCAGATAAACAAAGCACAAGGTTTTCTTGCATTATTAGCATTTTAATTGTTTGGTCAGACAGTTCATATATTAGCCTATATATTCACATTCATAAATCGGGATTAAACGTGGAATTATGTTCTGTACGCTTAATATGAAAACAAGCGTATGTGCACAGAACCTATAACTTGGCTTTGCATTTTGTGAGATTGACATGCTAAATGGCCAACTGACCCAGTTTACTCTCATTAATTTTGTTCACGAACCAGATAAGCTATGTACCAGTTCATTCAACTCGTTCGCGAACGAGCTCTCTAGGGCTGCCTCCGAAAACTGAAAAATGCTGCCTTCGGAGGTCCCATTGCAAGGCATCAAGGCTTGTCCGAAATCAATATCAGCTTCATTTCCTGTCTCCTGAGATGCCTTCATCTGGCCGGTTTTTGAAGGCAGCATAGTTGTATGCTTCGCTGCCTTTGATATCCTACAATCCTGTGCGTTCCATTCTGTGACAGTTAAGCCAAAGAATAAAGATGGCGTCTGAAAGTTGCGGTAGGTGGTCAGTTTGTGTGTAAATGTATGTTTCTGAACAACGTTTTCCACTTTTTATGTAATTTCTAGCGAGAAATTAATATAGCAGTAATAAGAAATCCACTTAGTTATCACCAAAGCTCTCTATATTTTGCTGTAGATCATTAAAACATTACTCCGCCTCAGAAGCCTGTCCGAAATCAGTTTCATGAGGTGCCTTCGGGCAAAAACGCTGCAAAGTCATTGCCTGATAAGACAGTAAGGCAACAAGTCACCTGCCAAAGTTTTCCGATGCAGCATATATCTTGTTCAGACTAATGAAACTCGTTCAGTGAAGGGCGTATTCGTTCAATACATTCAACCAATCACATGCTCCGTCACATATCATACTCGAAGGCTATTGGCTTGAGGTTGAATAACTCTTTGACAGGATGAAACCCGGTTCACCAAGCTGCGCATGCGCTGCTAATAGCGCCGCGCTGCTGTGGAGGGAGGAACTTCAGTGAACGAGAAATATGAGTCAGTGGATTACGTGAACGAGAGCGCTTCGTTCACCTAAAAGATTCGTTCACCTAAAACATTTATTCAAAAAGAACGATTCGTTCACGAACGACACATCACTAGTTGTCAGTAGATTAACCGCACCTGATTATCATCGGCTCTGCTTGTTTTTGACCCTACAGTAATTCATGCCCACGCACCGATGGTGCAAGGACCCTATTGAAATTGCTCCGTTTATTATTTGCATTGCTCTTGGTAGACTGGGTTAGTCATTATGACTGCATTTGTGTTCTTTAATTTGCACATGGTCAGTAGATCACCAGTAACATTTTCCACTCTCATTTGTGTTTTTATGGGATTGCACTCTCACACTAATTTGCTCTGTTTAGTAAATCTGGCCCTTAGTTTCTGTTAATAACAAGGTTTACAATAATATGGTAGACAATTGGGGGAACCCCTAAGTCAAAAAATGTTCTAATCTATAGTACAGTATACCATTGGACACTGGCCAATAAACGTAGGCTAATTACACATCCTAAGATCCACTGACCATCATGATCATCTTCACAAAAATCATCTTCTATTTAAGGGTCACATTAAAATCACTGTTGTGTTTAAGCATCAATTACTTCTACCTACTCTAGCCTGTGGGTGTGCATATATATGGGGTCTTACAGTATGTGCATATTCCTATCAAAATTGTTTATTTTGTCCTTCTTTGCTGAGTCAGAGTAAAGGCTTATGTCAGTTCAGTTCCAATGCCAAAGCAATCATAATGCAAAATGAACACTATGCCTCTCTAATCTTACAGTCAGCTGTGCTTGTGTGTATGAGAGCAGGAGAGAAAACAGTAGCCTGTAGCTTTTTCCTGAGTTGACTACAACAGTAGAATCTCGAAAATATCCCACTTAATTTATCACTGTAGCCTTAATAGGTTGCGTTGACAGATGTCATTTTCCTTAAAAGCCCACCATCTATTAAACAAACAAAGAAGCCTGTAGACTCACCATGTTCACTTCTGACACCATGTCGATACTGGAGATGTCGATACTCATAACGACATCAACCGGAGGACCTGCAAAGCAAGCAGACACCACAATCTCTCCTACATGGCCTGATGACAGTCAATGATCCATCACAATGGTCACATCCATTGGCGAGAAGGGAAAAGTGTTTTAAATCAATATAAAGCCTTTACCTCCAAAGTCAGGCCTGAGACGGATGTCGTAGCCTTTGAGTAGTTTATCCACAGTGACTTTGACGTATGACATGTTGCTTGGTTCATTTACACTGTGGAAGAATTGTGTTATATTTAAGAAATTGTAACCCAATCGTGCCAGAGAAATCAGCTTAATCTTAAAATTTGGATTTGTGGAATAGCCAAGCTGGATTTAACTGTCTCCTAGACTAGCCGGTCTACCAGCCTGGTCAAGCTGGTCTTATCTGGTCTTCCTCAGCATAGCCAAGCGCGTGCTCATCTGGCTTTCAGCCTCAGCGTCTGAAAAGTCCCCAAAACCTCTTATAAAACCAGCCAATAGGCTGGGAGACCAGCTAAACACAGCAAACCGTTAGGCTGGTTTAACATGACTCCGCAGAGAATGCAGACAGACTGATCACACACAAGCACGTTATGCCTTACCTGTGCGCTGGTGGGCTGCGACCGACCGTCAAAGCCACGAGCACTAGGAGACACAAGATCCCCGCGCGCCAGTGATCCCGAGCGACCAGCATCCCTCTCATCACTGACCGAGAAGCAGTAGCTCAAAGTCTGAAGAAGCACTCCAGCAATTTCAGCTACACAGCAACGCATGCGCGACGACGAGACCAACATCAAAATACTACAAACGCAAAGAAATGAGCAACTCTAACGAAAACCTAAGTGGCGCGGCGTCTGTCGCGCTCCCCGGTGCTGACGCTGCTGGCGGAGCGTATCAGTATGCCGGTCAGATCCCATTGCCAGCGGGTCACTGGACACGACAGCTCATTGCAGTACTTCGCGTGTCTTCCTTGGAAATACAGAGGAGCTGAACGTACTGTCGCGCACAGATTATACGCCTAGCGTTTTCCCTGAGTGCGTAGTTTTTGCGGGAGGAAATGTGAGCACCTGAACGCACGCGCCGACTCAAGTGCTCTTTCGCGCCATCATTCAATTTGCAGTGCATCACGCGCCCGAGACAGAGTGAATAATTTGTTAGAAACTCGGAAAACGCATTAAGACACCGAGCACCGTGAGAAAAACGCATTAGGTAATAGCCTACCTGGAGACTGTGGGAATAATTAATGTGCAACGACAGAAAGGGCGCGTGGCCGCTGATTCGAGGAAAAAAACAGCCAACTGTGCTTTTGAAACATCGCTCTATATGCCTACCTGTAGCGATATGCTATTCAAACAGCGAAGTCAAACTGATTATTAGAGAATACTTTCAGCAATCATATATTATGAACTGAGACCAATTTATACACAAACCAGTTTTTTTAGCAATGTTTGTTGGTTTCAAACACTTTCTTAACAATATAATGTGAAATGAAAAAAAGATATCATGAAAACATTCAACATCATCTGTCATCATTGATAAAGTCGCTTTTTCTCATGAGATCGGGTTATGGTACAACAGGGAGAGATTCTCTGAAGCAGGTAAATTTCCAGCCAAAAGTGTCTGCTAAATTACAATATAAATAACTACATTGCTGTCATATGAACTCCTTTGCCTGTCAGGAACTAAACTACATGTCTTGGCCTTCGGGAGGACGATTAACTGTTTATTGGAGCAAAGAGTTTGAGACACGATGGCAGGCTGCTGTATTTTCATCCCCTCTGGACATTAAGCATTATGCCTGGATGCTCAGCCATGGTGTACAATAGAGAATAGGCTTGAAGTGCCTTCAAGCATTTTGTGCTAAGCTGAGATATCATGATGAAGAGAACAGGTATAGCAGGGGAGCCAAGGGGAATTGGGGAAGTTGTGGCCTAGTGGTTATAGAGTTTGACTCCTAACCCACGGGTTGTGGGTTCGAGTCTTGGGCCGGCAATTAAGTCAAAAAAGCAACTTTCAAAAAAGTCTGACATGTGAGCCAATTTTTCCCTTCAAAAACAAGGTTGTGAAGATTTTTACATCCTCAACACTCAAGCTACCGCTGCTGTCAAATGTCTACTCTACTCTTTCTCTCTCTCTCTCTCTCTCTCTCTCTCTCTCTCTCTCACACACACACACACACACACACACACACACACACACACATATATGTATGTACTGTATGTAGTAGTCTTTGTGTGTATGAAGCATCCGGCCCCCTCGTGTGTTTACATCATCAAATTTAACCCCCTTTAAAAAAACGTTTGGACACCCTTGAGATATAGGAAAGTAGGTTTTTGGGATCTTTAAATCCTCAAGTGCACAAGGTTCAGGCCGTATGGGAATTAGGTCTTGGAACAGCAGAAGGATCCATGCATCAGGACAGTGGAGCGAACAGTGCAGAACAGGAACTTAGAAGGACACAGAATGATTCAGAGCGCTGACAGAATGATGCCAGAATTCATTGCAGCTTTGAAGCTTTGTTTCTAGTTTCCATTAAACCATGTTAATAATGTTGTATATTTTTTACCATTCATTATACTCATCCCTGTGATTTTAAAATAAACGTACTTTCGTATGATAACATTTGTTGGTGCTTTGTAGCCTCACCACTTGTAAATCTTTGTAAATCTTTTTCAAGCAAAACTGGTTGAGAACCACAGTCATTTAGAATTAATTCTGTTTTAAAGTACCCAAGCATTTAAAGCAGCTGAGGAAAGAAACTGCAACATGCTTATAATAAACAGTGCACTGATTTGGAGGCTAGTCTAATGTAAGTTATCACTAGTTATTTTTATAATTATCATTGTTAGTGTGAATGGCCTTAAGACTCTAGTAAATAATATCTGCAATATTTATATTGCCAAACTAGAAATGTCTCCATCTATAGTTTTTGTACCACTGGCACTCACTGTGCAGGACTGTCCAATACATCTGAAGCATCCAGAAAAAAGCTACTAATTATCAAAAGACCTAGTATGTGTGATGTGGGAAAATAGTGACTCTAATTCAATGAGCAGCCACACCAACTGAGCTCTTGCACACACTCACACACACACACACACATACACATAGACATCACATCAACCTAAACAAGAGCAAAGAATCAATATTGAGTCACATTCACCTCCTACACCTCACAGTGTGTGTCCATCATGCCTTACTGATAAGTGGCTGTCATACTGTGAAAACCACAGACTGCAAATACAACAGCACCCTGTTAAAATACCATTCTCATCATTTACCTGCTGCTTCTCCTCACTGGCTTTCAGTAGGCTGTTGTGTTGCAGAGTCAGGGACGCCTGTCTAGGGATCACTGGAGGATTATAACAAAGCTAAAGAGTTCACAGCAAGCTCAGTGTCAGTTTCATCCGTTTTCATGTCACTTTCACTGGCAGATTTTTTATTTAAAAAAAAAATTCACTGTTGATAAAAAGGCAATTTATGAACAGTAGGTGCTTTTCCAGGATGATAAACCCAGCAGGTCTGGAGCTTTGTACATATCACAAATCATGTAGGCTACTCTGCTTAACTGAAAAATTTTTTTGTATGCATTATACACTCAATACTCTTTGCACTTTACTAATTTCAATACTCAAAAAAAAAAAAAAAAAAAAAAAAAAAGGAGCGAGACGAGAGTAGGAGACACAGCTTGCATTATTGTAATGCAGCAGTGGTTGCACTAGGGTGCGCTACTCAGTAAATAATGACTTGGAAATGTTTTCACAATTTAGAAACAAAAAATACATTCTGACTAATACAAAGGCTAAGATCAATGGACAATATTAAAAAACGGTATAGACATATACTAGTTGCATTGAATCAAACATAATTAAGATCTAGAAGCAAAATATATATTTTCACTGTTGTAACCTTAGCACTATGGCTAATTTGTTCAAATAAACTAGAAGAATTACAGATGCTTTATGCTTTCTGCATTAACATTTTATATATATATATTTAAAATTTTACATGGTTTACTTATTTTTTATGTGAAATTTTACGTTATTGTACCCATACACTACATGACAATAGTTGATCCTCGTATTGGTTCGTTAGTTTTAACTTGTCTAAGAAGATGTTGTAACATGGCTGTGCAGATTAACTCCCATTCAGACATGAGCATCAGTCTCACTCCCTGTCAGCATCTGAATTTGTCCCAGAGATGTTCAGAAAGGTTTAGGTCTGGGCATTGTGCAGGCCATCTTTCTTTGGGGTCCTAAGATAGTGCACCTCAAGCATCACTGAGCTCTTTAGGACACCACATTCTACTGACATTTGTCAAAGAGGATTTTATGGCTGTATGATTTGTTGATTTTATGCACTTGTCAATAATACCGATCAAGTGCATGACTGAAAAAGATCATATCCAATGCATAACTAAAAAAAATAATAATAATTTTGGCATTTTTTTTCTGGTCACAGAGAGCTGAAAAATGTTCAATTTTGGGTAAAACGCAGCGATTATCACAGTCATTTTTTACCCAGCCATCCAGTGAAAGTGGAGGAGTGGTGGGACAAAAATCACCAATCATCACATTCTACTTGCACAAGGACTGAACAGCAACAGAGCAAAAGTAAATATTCCTGTTCGCCGGGTATCCATTTCTGTAAGCCTACCAGTTCAGGAATCAGATCAGTTTTAATCATAGACAAATAAAGTTTTAATATACCTGACAAAGACTGAGAAGGGTTAAAATACTGAGTTTGAGAGTATTGAGGCAGCTGAAATAGTCAAATCTGAAAGGGGGTGTCCACACACATTTGGCCATGTGGGACATTTATAAGATTACTAGTCAGTGCTATTTTTAAAGATGGTAAATCAGAAAATCTGATTAATTTTTTTACAAGATTTATCATATGGCCATACAGGGAATCGTTTTATCATCATTTACTCACCCTGATGTATTTCCAAACCTTTATGACTTCAGGCATTCACTCTGCGTAAAGACCCAGTGGGTGGAGGCTGGACATTAGACCTCTGGCTGTCCTGTACATGTTTAGCCTCTGAAGCCTGTGCTGCTTAGATGACTACACAGACCCCCTGTGACCGACTTTGTAGGGCCTGGGCCGAAAGGATGTGCTGTCCATAATTGAAGACCTCCCCTGTTGAGTTTAAAGGACATGTGTTATGTTTGTGTGTCTTATGAAAGACATGTGGATGGCAGTACTAGCTGTTTCTATGGCAACAGTGTCAGTGGTTTGTTTAGGGGTTGTCTGACCCTATTTCAAACCATTATTACACGTATAAAGATACATGCATGAACATACATAAATCATCAATCTGTATGATGCCATTAATACTGCTGCTGAGATCCAACATCAAAAAATGTTTTGGATAATAGATGTGATATGATTAATTTGTGCCCTGACTGGAAAAAATGGAAATCAGAAGTTATTTGGTATGGCAGATGAGTGCTCACAAGCTTTCCCCAAAGCTTCAGACTGATAGTTGTGTCTGTTTTTAATAGAAACAGTTTTCTACCCTCAGTGTAAAATCACCATCTGCAAATAAAGGATCAGAGCACATGCTTCATCATTCCTAATAGTGGGTTGTAAGTAAACGAGACTCTTAGTTAAGATTAATTACTTGCCACATAATATGAAATCATTCATGCAACACACTGCTCTAAATACACCAGGGTAATTGCTAAACTGTCTTGGTCAGAACGAATTGAAGAGTATTGCAATATATAGAATTGGATCCCAGAGGTTGTTAGTCATATGAGACGACTGCAATATTGCCTTGTTGGGTTACATCCAAAAAGAAATAAAACATAGAGGACACATCTTACAAAGGGCAATGAAACTGCACATCTAAGCCAAAAAAAAAAAAAAAAAATCTCTCTATATATAAAAAAAAATATATATATATATACATATTTAATCTATTACTCTTTGTGTCGCTTGTTAATTAAAGTATATTACTCTTTCAAGCCATTAATGTTGTGAGTCAGTTTTGTCATCATTTACTCACCCCTGTGTCATTCCAAACACGTATGAGTCTCCTTTCATCAAAAACAAATGTGAAGAACACACAGAATCTTTCAAGCTTAAAGGACTCAAAGGCATCATAAGAATCATGAAAGTGGTCTCATGCATTACATTCAAAGTTATAACATAAATTTGTGTAAAAAAACAAATTGTTCTTACACAAATTAAGTGAGAAATGTATGGTGTTGTTTATTGCTTGTTTTCTCTCCAGTGAGCCATTGACTGTTGTAATCAGATAATTAAATGAGTTGAACTTGACATTATTTTGTTGAGTTTTGGTTGCATTTACACTGTTTTGACCAGCATGTGGTGTTTCAAGTGCTTTGAAACAGTAAATCTTGTGGCGACGCAATTGGTTCAAATGATTCAGAGTTTTAAAAAAAACATACTTTTCCCCACTAGCTTAATGTGTCATATGTACCACTTGTATAAGTGTTTTGACTGGATTCAACTCATGTGAGTAAACAACATTTAAAAAATCTTTGAAAAAATACTCAAAAATTCTCTCTGTTTAAAACGTCTTAGTGGGAGAAAATCATTGAGGACATCTTGAAATGAAGCTTTCTGGCTTCTGGAAGCTTTAGAAACGTGTCATGTGTGGTTTATCTTATAGTATAAGCCTGAATGAGAGCAACATTGTCTTTGATCAGTGTTATTAAACTGGCAAATGAGACGTGTCCTCACTGAGAGTCAGTTTAAGCTTCTGAAAAGAAATACTTCAGCTGATGACCCTGATGCAAGATGTTCAGATAATGTTGTTCAAACTACTCATGGTTTGTGCATTTTTGGTGGAAAAAAGTCAATGTGAGATTAAAAAGTGATGTCACACACAGGCACATGCAAAGTAGAGGCTGCTGTAAGACACTTAAGTCAAGCATCATTCAAGAACCAAATGGTACATGTATAAGAAATGAGAGCATCTGGGACTGTGTCAGGTCAAAAAGCTGGACCCACACCTCTACAAAAACACACAAGACAAACACTTGGATCTGAGAGAGAGCCAGTTTTTGTAAGTGTGTGCAATGGCATGAGTAATTGAATTGTTCACTCAACCAATTCGTTTTTTTTTAACTATACTAAACAAAAGGGAAAGGGAAAAGACACATTTTTGAAAACTACAGAAATCAGCACTTAAACAGAGATATTAAAACTAATGTACAGGTTAGAGAGATTCTTCTTAGATAATGTTTTGGTACATTCACTTTTAATTTTTATTATTAATATTTGTATTTTTTTAACCGAAGAATCAGTGTATTTCTCACTCTCAAATGTTGATGGTGAAGCAGTAACCACTGAAATTCAGAGCCCCCTTCTGATTCTCGGATATGTCACACTACAGTCCTCTTCTGTCATGATTCACATGCACTAGATTATTGGACTTTGTAGTGTTTTGCCACTGTAGAATTCAAAATCTGAAAACAGAAAGTAAAACTAAACAGAAGTAACAAAAAATAAAAATTTAGTTTGCTAAAAATCGAGTAATGCACGATGAGTCATTCATATGCGCTTTCAAATCAGCTTTAGAGAGACATGTATAAAATTACATCCTGAGGAAACTGTTGATTAAACTGTCTTGATGAAGATGCATGTGGATGCAAGCTAGTTATCTTCTCTCTCACTCTCTCACTTTCAAAAGAACTGTGGATTTTCAGTTGAAATCTTTATCAGCCCTACACGCCTCTGTCATCCAGCCATCATTTATTTAGGCTGATGGCTTCAAAATGGCTCACCACAAAAGGGCACCATTTCTAGCAGAATCCCTGAATCCACTCATCCATCTGCAGGGTTCATATTCATCAATTTCTCTCACACAGTCAGTTGACTAGTATGAAATGCTATGCTGAGTGACATTTGAAAATAAAATGAAGCAATAAATTATAAATGTTTTAATAAGTAAAATAAAAATAAAAATGTAAATAAAGAATTGCTTTCAAATGACAAATATTCAGATATATTTAAATATGTTTTATTTAATAAAAAAATTAAAGGGGCTTGTTAAATATAGGAATAAAATTATGCATTCATTGAGCAACTTTTTCTCCATTTTTTCAAAAGAACTAAAAAGGTCAAGTACAGTGCATTCAATGGGTTTTCTGTCCTGAGTAAAAGTCTTTAAGGTATTAAAACTTGAATTATGTGAATTTAATATTTAAATTTATGAATAAAATGTATCTAAAAGTCAAACTGATATCTGTATAAAAAGCAACAAATATGGAAAATGTAATGAATTAATCTAGTAAATCATTCATGTCTTACAGCTCTAAACAGAAAAAAAAACATGTTCTGATCACGCAAAAGCACAAAAGATAAGTCATTTTAAATTTGGTTCATTGTTGATTATTGTGATGTCATCATCCAGCTCAGTTCAGTCCTCTTCAAATAGTGCTTGTGTAATCAAGTCAACAATATAGCCAGAAATTGAGACCACTGGTCTGTTCATCACTGGACCCTTTGCAGTTTGCTTATTGCCCCCTGGTTGGGGTGGAGGATGCCATTTTATACATTCTTCAGAGGATCTATCTACACTTAGACAGGGCTGGTAGCACTGTGAGAATCATGTTCTTTGCATTTTCCAGTGCTTTAAACACTATTCATTAAGCATTACTTGGGAAAAAATGGAGGGAATGCAATTGGATGTTGCAATGGTCTCCCGGGTCACTGTCTATCTCACAGGCAGAGCACAGTTTGTGAGGCTGGGGAACTGTGTGTCACAGGAGGTGGTTAGCAGCAACACAGGTGCTCCCCAAGGATCTGTTCTGCTCCTTTTCTTTCACCCTTTACACATCTGGCTTTCAGAACAAAAAAAAGCATAGTTACATGCAAAAGTTCTGTGATGACTGTGATTGGGTGTGTCAAGAGATGGAGTATAGGACTCTCATTAACAGCTTCGTGAAGTGGTGTGGAACTAATCACCTACAGCTAAATGTTACAAAAGAAAAAGAATTGGTGAGGAGGAAAAAGACACAACTCCCCCCTGTCTGTATTAATAGCTGTAATGTAGAGATTGTGGACTCCTAGAAATACCTGGGGGTCTACATTTACAATAAGTTTAACTGGACAAAAGACATGGAGGCAATATACAGGGAGGGACAAGGTCAACTGTCTTGAGTCATTCAATGTATGTAGTAGAATGCTTAATATGTTTTATCAGTCTGTAGTTGCCAGTTCTCTGTGTTACGCTGTGGTGTGCTAGGGCACTGGTATGAATGGGGGGTGATGCTAAACGGCTGAATAAAGTCATTAAAAAAAGCGAGTTCTGTCATTGAACAGGATCTGGTCCCTCTGGAGGTGGCTGCTGGGAAGAGAGTGATGAACAAATTGCTAGTCATGATGGATAACACCACTCACCCTCTAAATGACATGCTTGTTGCATTAAGGAGTAATTTTAGTTGGAGACTGATCTTGCCTCTGAGCAATAGTGAATAGTGTTTTAGAAGGTCTTTTGTACCTGCTGTAGGTAGACTTGTATAACACATCTCTCAGGTGCAAAGGCATCTTTGACCTTCTAGTGAACTAGATAGTTAAACTTACTTTATATCTTTACCTATATACCTTATTTTTATCCTATAATCTGAAGAGAAATGACCTGTTTACATATGGTGTATATTGTATTTATTATTGGCCTCTCATGAGAACCAATTTCCCTGCGGGGATTAATAAAGTACCTATCCTATCCTCTCCTAATAAGGTCCAGATTTATCTATATATTTATATGCTCTGTTGCCAAATGTACTATAACTGTACACTTCTTTAAAGATTATTAAAGTACTGAAGCAGTCAGAAGAGTAGGAGATCTGAATGTTTATCATAAATCCAAAGATGTGTTGATAACCCATTGTGAACTCCATCGCATCAGAAAATGTTGTGTGATGAGAAACACTTCTTGACGTTTCACTTTATCAGCAGTCCTTACAGTGGCCATCTGTGCTTCTTATCCACTACACAGCTCTCCTGGGACAATGAGCAGGGGAACAAGTGTTTAGAGTGTGCATGTATGAGTTCACACAGTGCTTGTTATATTTATGCATTTCAAAGCGTTTCGCTGTTTATCTGACCAAACAACCAACTGCCCTTTGCACACATTTTCCTTTCTGTTATTAAGTTAACACTCGAGAGGGGTGACATCATGCACACATTTTCTAGAATAATGTCTCCATTTGTGTTCAGGGTTCAACTAGTCTTAAAAGAAAAGTTTAGTCTTTTAAACTATTTAATCGCCAAAAAATATATTTTAAACTTTAAATCTTTACAGCTTCCACTTCAGCTAAAAAGAAAAACAAAGTTCAAAAGCAGTTATCCTTGGACCACACATTTTAAAGACAGAATTCATTCAAAGAACATTGCAATAAATGTGATGAAGGAAATCCTTGGATCTCACTGATTTTCATTCCTTATTCATTGTTCGATTAACCTTCACACGGTTTCATACTTGTCTTTGTATGACAATAAGATTGTGAGGATGGTGAATATATTGTGGAGTAGGCTATATGAGGATGGTGTACAGTATGTCTGACTCATCAGATGAGGCGTACTGATCACTATGGTTCCCAAAATGTCAGCCCAAATCAGACATTAAAGAGAGGTGACTAAGAGTCTTTTGGTATCCACTCCCCAGGCAAGTCAAAGATACACAAGCAAATGCAAATACATGCATAATGAGTACACATGCTGCAGCAACATTCATAAACAAACAAAATAAACACACACGCTGCATGCACCTCACATATTGTTTAAATCATACATGTATGTCATAATTGCAATTGTCTCGTGGGTGTTTGAGTGGGAGGAGAAACTGAGAATGATAGGATCTGATAGTCATTTCGTCTAAGCATGTGAGCCATTGAATTGGAAAGCCCAGCACTATGAAGTTGTTCCCAAATGAATTATTTGTCCCCCAAATCAATGACCCAAGCACTAACACAGATCAACTCACCTGTCAGTCTCGCAGATTCACAGCCTGCAGCCATCCAGCACATCTCTGCTCATCTGCTCTGTACGTGACATCACACTGTAATGCTGTTTCTGATCAGACACAAGATCCTGCTCTTGCCTCTCTGTACAGTGCAGATGGCTGTCAAAATGAGTTTATGGTTCAGGTTCACTCCCGGACACTTATTCGATAACATTTTATTTTACCACTCTTTGCCAATTAACATAATTTTTGTAGCAACATTATGTATAATAAATGGATTTGCTGTCTACCGAAGTAGATTCCAATGACTTTGGCATTATTAAATTTTATTAATTCATGTTTCATGATGACAGAAGATCTTCCATGGAATTTGGTTTGCTCTATAGCTACAGCCAAAAAAATTACAGGTTGATAAATATGATTTGTATATTCAGGGGCATAACTGCCTGGAAAAGACACGATTAAAGGTGCATCTGTAATGTTTGGCAAAAAAAATCAAGTCATACTCCACATTCCATACCAGATGGGGGCAGTATGCCTCAATAAAGTGAATTGGTCTACTCTAGAGTAACAAACGAGAAACGGCATAGTCTCTATGCTCCGCCCCTACTTTCACAACAACACTACAGCCATAGCCGAAGCCTAACTGTGCGTTCACACCGCCGGCGTCTAGAGCGTCTAAAATCGCTCTTGCCGCTCTGCTCACGACGCTGCAGAAAGATTTGTGAGCGCTCAGATGCTCCAACGTAGATCGAATGCTTATTTTGTATTTAAAGCGGCCGCAAAGCAAACAAGCTTGTTGATCTCGTGCAGACTAACCACAAGGAGTTAGAAGTTAACCTCATTAAATATTGTTGTGGAAGCAATATTAGGATCCTTTACTTAAAATGAACAATCTCAGACGCAAACTGTACGCAAACAGGGACACATCATAGATTAATACAAACGCTAAACAGCAATAATCAACCTGTCCTTTATTCTGCTTGAGAACTAATGTGCCAACTCTCAAGCATTCACCGTGAGACACACGCAATCGACTCTTTTCACACGCTTTCACGCCACACATCAATTTTTTCACGCACAGAAAAACCACGAAGCAAAGAGGACACGGAGACCAACAGACTAGAGAGAACAGGTTAGTTAAGATATAATAAAATTGGTAACGTTAAGTTGTAGCGAGCTAATTATCAAATGCAGCTACGTTTAGCCATCACTAACGTTACCACATTTATCGAACAGCCTTCGATACATTTCTATGTTATAACTTCCCGAAAACCAATACACAAACATATAAAACAAACTTCTAGCGAAATACTAACAGCATCTAACTTACCAATCCCAAAGAAATGTTGCAAGTTCGGAGTCGAACCTCATTTCTTTCAGGTCCATCAGTTGTCTCCAGCGATTAAAAGCAGTGCTGATTTTTATAATCTGGTTTGGCTCATTTTCTTATCGGATTTGATTTGTGATTCCGATCGCGGTTGTTTACCTGTAGTGGGTGTTGGTCTCTTGCCAAGGGCTTATTTCTTCTCATCCTTTTGATGCGTGTAGGTCATGTTATGGATATTTTTACCTCAATTTTTGCATATGGCACCTTTAGAGGAGCAAACATCACTTTTTAGTTTATATGTGTAAATGTAAATAGTTTCAATGCAAATCCATTGAATATAGTGAATATGTAGTGGACTTGATCATTTCTATCTCAATCTCAATTCGGTGTATGGTAGCAGCTATGAAAACCAAAAAAAAAAAAAAAAAAAGTTAATATCTCATATTTTGCTGGTGTCTATAACAGCCTTGAATGAACCATTTAGTCTTCCCATATGACACCTTAAACCTTTGATCTCAGAGCCTTGCATCACCGTGACAACATCAGGGCATTATCTTATGCTGTGTGTTACCCCTGTGAATGAAAGTGGATGCTCTCATTCTCTTCTTCAGATCTGCTAGAAGCTTATGAGGAATGATAATGTAATGATAATGATGTATTCATTTGGTACAGCCTTCCGAATCAACACAGAAAGAAATCTTTTTGAGAAAGTTATAAAATACTGAAAAACACCTCTTTATATAAAGACAACAAATCATTGCATTTGACCTTCATTGACCTGATTCTGTAAATATAAAGTAGATTATTATTCTAATTTTCTAGGAATCACATTGTTTCTTCCTAACATCCATAACATTATATAATGTTAAAAGATTGTATTATAAAATTATATTATGTATATTATTATATTAAAGATATTATATTATTATAGATATATTATATAAATATTGCTTTGATATTTGTCCGTAGAGTAGCTGGATTTTTCCTTGCTTGTTTCATTTCGCTTGTCTGTGTTTACGTGTTCCAGAAAAGATTCAGCAGTTCTTCTGAAAGCTATCACACAATCATGCTGTTGATTTGAGTGTGTTTATGTCTGATATTGCTTAAATAAAACTATAAAAAAACAGAACAAACGAAATAAATTAGACCTCGATAAGGAACAAAGTAGCAATGATACAGTCTGTTTTGTGTAGAAATCATGTATCAAATCATTAAGGATTCATCAAATTAATTTTAATGTGTAGTTAATTTCATTTCCAGAAAATTTCCTGAAGCAAATTCTTTTAGCCATAGTGTCCTTGAAATCCACCACATCCATCTCCTATTTACTAGTCCTTCCTGAGAAATAAGTATTTTAGCTACATGGATGCACACACACATACACACACACACACACACACACACACATAGAAACACACTGACACTCCAAACTGCTTCCTTTGCATGTCATGTTAGCAGTGATAGAAAAACTGTTCAAAATCAGTAAAAATCAGGGATACACTGGACAGTATATCACTCTTTCTTACATCTCAACAGCATCGTTATACCACCTCCATTTCGTCTTTTCCCGCTCCATTTTTCTTTCCTTTCTCGCCATTCTAAAAACAATGTGATGATAAATGGACCTCAGATGAATGACTAGAAAGGAGTCCATCCGTCTGGATTGGATTCATATTAAAAGGCCCGCTCTCATGCAATATTCATATGCAATCATGGTGACCCTAAAAGAAACAGACATATGCATGCACACATACACTTATATACAAATACACACACACTACCTCTGCAATGAATAAGTCCTGGGTGATCAGAACTGAGGATATGAATAATTAAAGATCTGGAGTCTGAGTGTGGAGGTGATGTGGATGAAACCAATCAAGATTTATGGGCCAGCCAGAGGACTTTCTGACCCCAAAACCCTAAGAGCTTGCCTTTGACGTAAAAGTATATGTGAAGACTGATGTCAGAGAGCAGCCGTGAATCTTAAACACTCACATTATCAGTTTCAACGCGATTTCATATCCATATCCACATTTGTATGCCTACCTTTGGTCTCTATATTGCCACATATGCTGCTCTTTCTTTTATGGATGTAGCTTTTTTCCTCTGACACCTTTACCGTTCCACACACATGTTTGACTCACATATAATAAATCAAAGACTTTATTACCAGTGTCCTGCCTGTGTGGGAAGCACTGCAGTGACAGTTTGGCATTATCATGATGTAGTGAAAACAAGAAAGATTCTCCCTTAACCCCAGGCAAGTGGTTTACAAAACATACACACTCACATACTGTTTGCGCTGCAGGTGAATCCACAGTATGTGAATTAAATTAAGTGATATATGAGGATATTCAGTTTTAAGAATAAATTAATAGTGATTAGGTTAGAGTCTTACTTGTGAAGTTGTCTTAAGGGTCAAAAGTGTATAAAGATTGCTGTAATGACTGCTCTGAAAGTAAAGCGCTCTGATGAGAGCTGCTGTTGTGACATGGGATATACTGTAAGTGTGCATGAGAAGCAGGGAGTGTGTGCAGTGTGCTGGTGATATGTGATATCCATGGTTTACACAATTAGGTCTATATACCTACAACACTTCCATGTTCATAATATATTTTAGTAATGAATAACCAATAAGAATATGAAGCTATAGAAAAATTATACTCTAAATGTTAAATAATCAATTATTGTACTAAATACAGTAGCTAGTCTTCAACAAATCATATATCATATTCACAACCGATCAAAAGTTTCTTTTTAAAAACGTTTTAATTTATTTGATCAAAAATACAGCAAAAACAGTAATAATGTGAAATATTACTACTATTCAAAAGACCTGTATATACAAATGCAATATATCCTGTGAAGGCAAAGCTTTTAAAGGAATACAAATACTTTTATTTAGCAAAATTGTATTAAACTAATCAAAAGTAAAGTTGAAAGTAAAGTAATTTCTAATGTTACAGAAGATTTCTATTTCAATCAAATGCTCTTTTTTGAATTTCCTATTCATCAAATAATTTATCGCAGTTTCCTCAATAATATAAAGAAGCAAAAACATTGATAATAAGAATAACTAATTATTATTATTTCAGCATAAATAATAATTGGTAATTATTGAGCACCAAATCAGCATTTTAGAATGATTTTTGAAGGATCGTGTGACACTGCACTGAAGACTGGAGTAATGGTTCAGCTTCACCATCATAGGAATAAATTACACATACACACACACACACATATATATATATATATATATATATATATATATATATATATATATATATATATATATACAGGTGCTGGTCATATATTTAGAATATCATCAAAAAGCTGATTTATTTCACTAATTCCATTCAAAAAGTGAAACTTGTATGTTGTATTTATTCATGACACACAGACTGATATATTTCAAATGTTGATTTTTTTTTTATGTTGATGATTATAACTGGCAACTAAGGAAAATCCCAAATTCAGTATCTCAGAAAAATGTAATATTGTGAAAAGGTTCAATATTGAAGACACCCGGTGCCGCACTCTAATCAGCTTATTACCTCAAAACACCTGCAAAGCCTTAAAATTGTCTCTCAGTCTAGTTCTGTGGGCTACACAATCATGGGGAAGACTGCTGACTTGACAGTTGTCCAAAAGACGACCATTGACACCTTGCACAAGGAGGACAAGACACAAAAGGTCATTGCAAAAGAGGCTGGCTGTTCACAGAGCTCTGTTTTCAAGCACATTAATAGAGAGGCGAAGGAAAGGAAAAGATGTGGTAGAAAAAAAGTGTACAAGCAATAGGGATAACCGAACCCTGGAGAGGATTGTGAAACAAAACCCATTCAAAAATGTGGGGGAGATTCACAAAGAGTGGACTGCAGCTGGAGTCCAGAACCACTACACACAGAGGTATGCAAGACATGGGTCACGTGTCAAGCCACTCTTGAACAACAGACAGCGTCAGAAGCGTCTCGCTTCAAAAAGGACTGGACTGCTGCTGAGGGCTCCAAAGTTATGTTCTCTGATGAAAGTAAATTTTGCATTTCCCTTGGATATCAGGGTCCCAGACTCTGGAGGAAGAGAGGAGAGGCACACAGTCCACGTTACTTGAGGTCCAGTGTAAAGTTCCCACAGTCAGTGATGATTTGGGAGCCCCAACTAAGTATTGAGTGCTGAACATACTTTTCCTTTTCATACTTTTTAGTTGGCCAAGATTTCTAAAAATCCTTTCTTTGTATTGGTCTTAAGTTACATTAAAATTTTCTGAGAGACTGAATTTGGGAATATATATATATATTCCCAAATTCAGATGAGTTATTTTAAATTCTAATTTCATAATACTGCTCTTTTACTGTATTATTGAGACTGCTTTCAAAAACATAAAAAAATGTAATTATTCCAAACTCTGTTTACATTCCAAGTCATTTTTATTTAACTTCTTGCCAATATCAAAATCCACATTTTAGCAGGTAAAGAATAAAATCAGCAATGCAACAGAAACACAGTTATGGTTTTGTGCTAGAATTAGCATCCACCATTATTTTATTACAATAATAAGAGCCATTCTTTCCTGTTTTATGCCCTGTGCGAGTCAAGCACATAACATAGATCACATATCACCTTTATAATAGTTGTAAAGCTAATGGCCTGTACCCAATAAAGTGACTTCTAACATACACTTGATTCAACAGAAAATTGTTGTCACATCCATATGCTGGCCAAAAGCTATAGCTGTACTTATCAATTACAATCTCACATTAAAACAGACTTGGCATGGTATGATTATTCTATTAATAGCATCCTTCTCATCCTCTTCTTCAATAGTCTGCATTGCTCTGTTTATCTGATCCGCTGTCACAGGTGTTAAAATTGCACTTTTCTTTCCTCTCATCAAGTGTTTCTGTGTACCATCTTCAAAAGGATGAGAGGAGTAAAGTGGAAAGTGTAAACCCACCTACAGAGTTCAGTGTGTGTGACAGGTGCACAGATGTGTGAGGGCATGTAAGTGGAATTCAGCCAAACAAAACATTCATCAAGGTAGCCCTTTCACATGAACTTACCAATGAGGTTACCAATAAAAATAACATTAACACAATTGTTGATCTTTCTTTCCTTTTCTTCCTCAGTGCAACACATCTCTTTCACATAGAGTTGATCAGGTTGTTGTTTGTGGCCTCTGGAATGTCGGTCCACCCCTTTTCAATGGCTGTGTGAAGTTGCTGGATATTGGCAGGAACTGGAACACACTATCGTATACGCTGATCCAGAGCATCCCAAACATGCTCAGTGGGTGAAATATCCGGTGAGTATGCTGGCAATGCAAGAATTGGGATGTTTTCAGCTTCCAGGAATTATGTACAGATCCTGGCAACATGGGGCTGTGCATTATCATGCTGCAACATGAGGTGATGGTCGTGGATGAATGGTACAACAATGGGCCTCAGGATCTCGTCACAGTATCTCTGTTCATTCAAAATGCCATCAATAAAATGCACCGGTGTTCGTTTTCGTTACATACTGTATGCCTGCCCATACCATAACCCCTCCGCCACCATGGGTTACTCGATCCACAACATTGACATCAGCAAACCGCTCACCCATGACGCCATACACCCTGTCTGCTTTCTGCCCTGTACAGTGAAAACCAGGATTCATCCGTGAAGAGAACACCTCTCCAAAGTGTCAGACGCCATCGAATGTGAGCATTTGCCCACTCAAGTTGGTTTACGACGACAAACTGCAGTCAGGTTGAGACCCTGATGAGGACGATGAGCAAGCAGATGAGCTTCCCTGAGACAGTTTCTGACGGTTTGTGCAGAAATTCTTTGGTTATGCAAACCGATTGTTGCAGGTGAAGATGCTGGATGTGGAGGTCCTGGGCTGACGTGGTTACATTTGGTTCTGGATCGTGAGGCTAGTTGGATGTACCGCCAAATTCTCTGAAATGCCTTTGGAGATGTCTTATGGTAGAGAAATGAACATTCAATTCACGGGCAACAGCTCTGGTGGACATTCCTGGAGCTAGCATGCCAATTGTATGCTCCCTCAAAACTTGCAACATCTGTGGCATTGTGCTGTGTGATAAAACTGCACATTTTAGAGTGGCCTTTTATTGTGGCCAGTCTAAGGCACACCTGTGCAATAATCATGCTGTCTAATCAGCATCTTGATATGCCACACCTATGAGGTGGATGGATTATCTCGGCAAAGGAGAAGTGCTCACGAACACAGATTTAGACATATCTGTGAACAATATTTGAGAGAAATAGCCCTTTTGTGTACATTGAAAAGTCAGCTCATGAAAAATGGGGGCAAAAACAAGTTTTAAGTTTTAAGTTTATAATTTTGTTCAGTGTATTAAGGTTTATTGAGATCGCTGTGTATAATTACAAATATAAAAAAGTTTTTAGCTGATATATTTCAAATGTTGATTTTTTTTAATGTTGATGATTATAACTGGCAACTAAGGAAAATCCCAAATTCAGTATATCAGAAAATTTTAATATTGTGAAAAGGTTCAATTTTGAAGACACCTGGTGCCACACTCTAATCAGCTTATTAACTCAAAACACCTGCAAAGCCTTAAAATTGTCTCTCAGTCTAGTTCAAATGTTTTTGTAGCTGTGTCGAGTTAAAAATTCAGTTTCTATGTCTTCCCCTCTTTCTTTTGTCAAAGTTATTTGTTTTCATGCTGAATATACTCTCCAGCTGTCTTTTCTTCATGACATATTGGTGAATGTTTGCTTGAATTGAGAACGCATTGATGTCCTCATGTACGGAAGAAACAAGCACATCCTTTTATGCAGCTACAGGACAGTTTGAGATATGAAAAATGTATAACCTGACAATGTGCAGTATGTAATGAACAACACAATGTTCAAGCTGGTTTATTCATGCTGCTTTAACTACTGTTGCTGCAATGAGATATTTTTGATTTGTAAAGGCTTTTATGTAAATATCTCACTCAACTGCAACATTTTTTCTTTTTTTCAAACATATTTTTCTCAGCTTTGTGTTACATACCTGGACTCTTTTAGTGTGTATTTGCCCCTGTGACCCAGTTTCTGTCTTCCGTATTTGGTTTGATTAGTTCCCAGGTGTGTCTATTCTTTTCCCCATGTGTTCCATGTCCCTGTTAATTTAGTCATGCCATCCACCTGTGTTTCCCCAATTATCCTTTGTACATAAGCCTTGTCCTTTCAGTTCTGTTTGGTCAGGTCTACTTGCTACTTACGTGTGTCTTCCTCTGTGATCCATGTTTGGATAACGCCTATGTTGGATAATAAAACCTTATTTCATTTATCCTCGGCTCCGTGTTCCTTCCGGCAGCGTAAACTGTAACACTTTGTGTCCTGTATACTTTTTCATTTTCAGTCATTCGCAGTACAGTAAACAAGACATCATATCATTCAGTCCTAATGCTGCATTCAATAAGTAGAAAGGCTACAAAACAATTACTCAGCAAGCAGGGAAGAGAAACAACCAAAGCTGTCTCCCAGTGCAGTGATAAGGATAGTTCTTATCACAGCAAAGCTTAAAATGGTTTGTGCTGTTCTAAACTCTCAGAAAAATCATCTTTTAGTTCTCTCTTCATCCTCCAACCAAATGTCTATCATCGAGACGGCAGTTAAACAACGCTCTTCATTTTATAAGTATGATATTCACAGATGCCTGTAATGGATCCCTGACAATGATAGAAAGTATATAGAGTGGGTTTAAACTGTCAAGAAGGGAGTGAACATAAAGAAAGCAGAAGGGGGAGTGAAGTTTGGAAGGAAGAGAGAAAAGGCTATCTCGCACAAATAAAGGTTTTCTGTTTTTGTGACATTTGAGTCGTGGGTCTAATACACACGTTAGCAAATGTGGAAGTAAAAACATTCCACAATCACTCAGTAAAGGAGGAACTTAATCTAAAAGAATAGTTTAACAACTGAAAACTTGCTGTAAATTTACTGAACCTCAGGCCATCTAAGATGTAAATTAGTTTGTTTCTTCTTGTAGCTCGCTCACTGTCAGAGTAGAGTTCAAACATCTGATGAAAATCACAAAAATCCATAACATGACTGCAGTCCATCAATAACGTCTTGTTGACAAACCATCTACTTCTTGGATGGACTGAGAGGGAGTAAATTCTCAGCATATTTTTATCTTTGGCTGAATTATTTCTTTAAATGGATATTTCAGACATTTATTCACCCACTTCTATTCTTTATGAATGTCTTTGTTCCATAAAACACAAAAAGAAACTGTATTGAATTCCTCCTTTTGTTTTACAGATGAAAAAAAGTCAAACAGACACAAGGGTGAGTAAAATATGGCATCATTTTCATTTTGGGTGAAATTTATTCCATTTAAATCACTTAAATTTTGGATTTTGTAGATGTATCAAGTATGAAGTGTTTACTCACGTGCTCCCTAAGATGAAGTAACTCATATTCCTCCCTGATGTGTGAAATAACAATTAAGATCCATAAATGACTGAAATTTAATTTTTGTATGAAAATCTTGTTGCTCATTCACTTGTGGCAATAATTATAAAACTAATTGCGATATTAACAAAGCATTGTTACCAGAATAACTGCATGAGGGTTTAATTTCTACATTCATATTTTTTATCCCAGCGTTTTTTTGGTTTTGATAAGTTGTGAATCATCAAGAGTTTGAGAGAGCATAGAGTTTTATCATTGTTTTGCAGGCACTGTTTTATTACTCACAGTGTTCAATGCTACAAAAACATATGAACACATAAAAAGCATGAAGGTTAGCACTTACAGAAGACACGACGACAACACCTAGAACAAGTGGAGAGCAGAGTACAGAGATGTACGGTGAGTGACGGAGTCTGCTTTGAATACCCACTCACGTATAGACACACATGCACGCACTCACACAGATACATGAAGGTCACTGATGTGTATTATTAAGGGTGTTAAACAGATTAAGTCTAATAGATATTCTTGCCATAACAATACAAATAGGTTACCTTTCTCTATATTTTTATTTGTATTGTCATCTGGTTGTTGCATGAGTCTGAAACTGTGAGGCTGTCATTAAGAAAGACAATAGTACAGAATATATCAAGATACAGGGCACAACACAATACATAACAGATGTTCAGAAAGGGAGACAACAGATCAAGATAACACCCAGCAAAAGACAAACCACATGGAAACATCAAATAAAACAAGCAACAGCCGAAAGCACAGCAGGAGATTGAGAAAAACACTTGTAATTTATGTGTACAGATGTTTTGAGAGTAAAGTCAACTATTGCTCGCACACTCTGTTCATCTGTTTCTCACATCAAATAGGACTCTGAGATCAGATTTAACCTAATTTAAGACAATTGAATTAGACTATTACCAGTAGAGAAGGCATCTATGGTTTGTGTTATGAAGACGTTGTAGTTTTGAGACTGTTTGTGACAGGTCTGTAAAAAGCTCTTCTGCTGAATAAAGTCCATCAGAACCGTTTCCAAATAAGGATTGATTAGCCTTAGGAGCTCGGATGAGTCATGCAATTACAGACAGAAATCTAGCCATTCGTGAGGAGAAATGAAATGCCATCTTGAATACAAAGGAGAGAGATTAACTCTTATTTGTACTAAAGGACACTGAACATCTGTGAATTGTAAGGGCTGCTCTATTTCTTTTGTTTGATATATAAAAAATTGCACGTGGACCCTTTTATCTTGGGCACATTGGCATTTCTTTGTGTCATCTATTGCAGAGACAGCTTATTATTTCAAGTCAAGAACATTTCACAGTATCATTAGAGGCTAATTCCAAGTAAATGGCTTTTGGGTAATTCTTGAGCAGAACAAAATACTATTCATGTAACCTTTAGATATCTATGCTTTGGTTTGTTTAGTAACGCAGGTAATTCACACAGAACTGTAGCTATTTTAAGTTTAAAATAAATAAATAAATTCTGATAGATTAACATGTAAATATTAGTTTTCTAATGTGTAGCCACATTTTTTTTTCTCTTGAAAAATTTGTACCAGAAGTAATATATCTACTTTTAAGAGCAAAAAATAATATTTGCTTCAGCCAGAGAGATAATAACCTGAAGAAGTTCTGTCATAGTTGCGATTAAGATGATAATATTGCAGTAAAAAAATAATAATAAAATGTAAAGGTGTTTTTAAGAGATCATTTTTAATAGATCATCCTTCTCAAAAACCCAAAATTGCTGGTAATATTCAGTTGGCATCAGCGCAGAATCACATTTATCCTCCTTCTAAGATTCAAATCCTTCCCAGGTACAGTTAAAGATACATCAAGTAATAATACATCCAAATAAATCCTCACACCTGCACTTCTCTTAAAGATTTATGCTGCCAGATTAAGCAGATGGGGAATTTACAGATGATTTGCAAATATTACTATAACTGAGTTCCTCTTTAACTTGCCCAGCATCTTTAAAGATACAGATATCCAATCCAGTAGACAAGGTTGAAGAGGCCAAAGGCAGTTGGGAAGAAAATTCGGGAGTAGGAGTCAATTTTGGAGACATGGACATGCATTCTGTTTTCACGCCAAGCTCCGGAGCGACAATCATCAAAGCAGCAGAAGAAACTGGCGCAGTCTTTCCCATCCAGACATTCATATGCATAATCGTCATCCTCGTGGTAGGGTGCAATATTGTTCATCTGCAGCAGAGATGTCCCAGGTCTGCTGTTAACCCTGCTGGGTTTCTACACAGAGGAACAGCAAGGTTACTACTGCTTCATTGCTAAAACAAATAAAGGTGTAAAGGTGCTGAGTCCCATTCACTGTAATTGTACGGAAAAGAGCACAGAATTTCTTATTTTGTTTTCCACAGAAATGTATACACATTTTGAATGACATGAATCTGAGTAAATAAAAGAATAATCTTTTTTTAGATGAATGGGCCCTTTAATAACAGAATGAAGTTCATTCACCTGTGCATGGCCTGATTTGGTCTTCTTGTTCTGTCGATTGCTTGTGAAATAATGCAGGGTCCCGTATTCCATAAGAGCAGCAAAGGTAAAGATGAAGCAGACAGACACAAACAGATCCATGGCTGTCACATACGACACCTTCGGCAAGGACTTCCTCGATATGGTGCTTAGGGTTGTCATGGTGAGCACAGTTGTGATACCTAAGCCAATCAAGATGCACAATAATTGAGGACCCCCACTGAAGCACTTCCTTTTTTAATGATCACATGCACTTGGGTAATGCGTTCACATATCAAATGCTATTGATTTGTATTAATTCTGAAGATTTGAAATTACCTAAAGATGTTCTGGCAGGCACGGCATCCTTGTTAATCCAGAAGGAGACCCAGGACAAAACCACTATCATACTGCAGGGGATATAGGTCTGGATGGTGAAGTAGCCCATTCTCCGGCTTAGGTCAAAGAAAATGGTCATAACTACATATTCCCCTATATTAATACAAGATACAAGGAATTTTAGACATTTTTTTACAATAATTATGCATCAGAAAATATATTATAATCAATGACTCCTGATAAGAACTATAATTATAACCACTCATGCATTCTTTCTTTTAATATTAATTATTATTATTATTATTATTATTATTATTATTATTATTATTATTATTACTTACTTTACTTATATTATAATCTACTATTATTATTAATGTTACTTCAAACTAAAATAATTACCATTATTATTTAAAATAACACTATTTTACTATTAATAATATCATTTATTATGATTATTATTATTATTATTATTATTATTATTATTATTACTACCAAAGATCTACTGATACTATTAATCTTTGTAATATTATCAGTAGTAGTAACAATAATAATAGTGACAACTCAAAATCTACTATTAATAGTAACAAGATTAATAATGGTAATAATAATTATTATTAATAATAAAATAACCACTCATGTATTATCATTATTATTAATAATAACTTATATTATTTGAAGATTAACAATAATAATATTTGCTCATTTATAGTTGTAGTTATTATTATTAATAACTAAAAATCGGCCATCATTATTTAATCTTTTTTTTTTTTTTTTCTTTTTTTCTTCTCATACCAGATTGAGTGTGTGCCACGTCAGAACTGTTCCGTAGACCCACAAAAGCAAACTGGTAAAGCCTCCAGTACCGCTGGTCTGCAACCTCAACCGAACGACGCTGCCATCTATACTGGATCTCATTTTTTGGATACCCATCTGCAAATAGACACAAAATCACATCCACCGGATTACAAGTGAACTTTCATTTCGGTTTGTAAGTGATAAGAAGTTACAGTGATGGTAGAATGGCACTGAGGCTTCAGGCGGCAGCACTCTGTTAGACTAAAGCGCAGCATGCCCTTCCCGTGCCCACTGAGGATGATGACACATGAGAAGCTGAGGCATGATGCTAATAACAGATGGAGACGTGACATAGACTGAGAAGAGGAGATAGGGGATGGAGCGACAGCTGGAGAAGTATGATATCTGTCCTCACTCATTGCAAGGTTAGAGGATGGTAGTTGGTGCAGACCTTCTGCAATGCTAAGATTTGGCTGACCAATACTGGCGATGCATGGTTGGCTGAAAGATGCAATGTATGGGGATTGGCTGCCTGGCAGCGTTCAGGACAGGACTGAGGCTGAGTGACAGATTGACATAAGAATTTAACACCTACAGCTTGAAAACTCCAGAGGGCACGAATGTTCATCCATGGGAAAGTTATGCAGCTTAAGGTAGCATTCCGCATTAATAGTCAACCTAACAAAAAAGAATCATAGACAATAGCAAAACCAAAAAAATGTTGATTGTGACATTTAAGAGGTAGTGCATTTGTGCAGGCTTTGATCTATGAACACACTCAGTCTGGTTTAACAGTCCCTGACATAAATGTGAATCAGATGTAATGGCTTAAACATGCTGCAACAGACAGCGGGTGTCATCAGGTACAAAAGCAAATGCTACAGGACAGGAATACGAGGACAACATTCACTCAGCTCTTAAAGTTAACCGTGGACTCACCTTAGAGTATACATCACTCTCCCATTGCTCCAAAGCCGCAGAAGGCGATTGGGTGTCGTGATCCAGTGGGCGTCAGATTTACGAGAGTTGCGGAAAAAAGTGTCAGGGATCCAGATTTTTCCGACCATGTTGCTGTTGAGCATGAGGAGTTTCATTGAGCTGTTGAATTTGAGTCTGCTGTCGTACCACGTCTGAGCAAAGAAGATGTCTATTGTGTACTCCTAAAAAACACCAAACAATGAGAGGTCTGGCCGTTGCTTTTGTTACTGTGAAATCATGTGGGTATTGGTTGTGAAAGTGGATTTGATGATTGTAAAAAGGATCTATACGGTTGTTTAGAGTGTCTGTTTTTTACAGCTCTGAACATAATGTATTATTGTACATCTCTGCTCACCATATTGATGGGATCTACTGGGCCAATGCTGTTCACATATACTGCCGTCTCAATCACAGTTGGTCTCACTAGAATATAATTACAAACATTCAAATTACAATAATTGTTAATCATAGCTATCAAATAAAACACTAAAAATAAATGAAATACATATTTATAATATAAAAACAATATAATAACTATAATAATAAATAATTAATAATAATAATAATAAATAAATAATAAATAATAAATAATTTAAAAAAATATATGTATAGCTACATATACATATAGCCTGTATTTAGCATGCATTTTAGGAAGTTTTTAGGAAGAAAAAGGTAATTGAGACTTTTTATCATACAGTTTTGACTTTTTTCTCACAGTTGCATGTTTATGTCTCACAATTTGGATTTTTCTTCTCAGAATTGCACATTTTTATCTCGCAGTTGCAAGTTTATGTTCCCTCACATAATTCTGCGCTGGAAATTGGCTTCCATAGAAAAATGCGTTTGTATTCATTAGCTTTAATCATTTATTTACTTCCTCTTCTTCTTTTTCCTTTCTCTTTTTGCACACATTTTGGGCTATTGAATAATGTTAACCGGTAGCCAATAGCAAAACCAATAGGCAGCTATTTTTAGCAAACTCACATTCAGTTTGGCTCCGCCCTATATGTAACCATCCAATCAATTCCTAATCAGTGGATACGATTGAATTTTGTCTCTGAATATCCTGTTTTGCTCAGAAATACATCTCATTACAAAAGCGAAATGGGCTGCAAACCAGTTCATGTTTCTTATAACATCCACAAAAATTAGTCAAAGCTGCCTGAATCCTCATCTTAACAGTTTCATAAATATTCCTGTCGCAGTCAGTCACAGAGATGTGACAAATAACAAAAACTCAGCTTGCTGACCTGCAGTTCCTCAGCACTTGCTCTGCGCTCTGATTAACTGTTCTTCTCATACTTACACTCTCTGCCTCTATCTCAGTCACATGAAACACAGATAAAGAAGGAAGATCAATAGTGATTTGGGTCTATTGTACCCGAACATCACCAAGATAAATCCTCTTAAATAACTGAACTCTAGTCAGCTGCGCCGCTTCCAGAACACTGATGTACTGAGAATAAAGTGACCTGTATAGCTCTGGTGTAGAGAAAAACACCAGAAAGACCCTAAAGCCTAGCACTTTTTCATTGAACATTGTAATAATGCTGATAGTAAAGTAAAAATTATGATTACAGAGAAACTCTGAACTACTTGGAGGGTTTAATTGTCACAGTGTGTTCCTCTTCACATGGTTTTCTAATAATGATGACATTATCTTATAATTATAAAAATGTTCAGTTACCCATAAAATGTAACACTGTGTTGAAGGTCATAAACAAGCCTAGAATCTGCAGGCAATTTGTGTGCACAGATCCTGCTTGGGCCTGGATATAAGCACAACCGTTCAAAAAAATGGACTTGCCTCCGATATCTGGTCTCAGTTTGTTGTCATAACCTTGCAGCAATTTGTTTAGGATAAGGGTGACGTCGCTCTCATAGACCTTTGGTGATAAAACCCAAGTTTTATTTATGGGGACATCCTCGTAATCTTCCTCCTCTGCTTTGATCGGGCCAAATGCCATGCTATCATAAAAACAGAGACAAACCGTTGTGAGTAGACAGACAGTAGTGAGGTAAATAATAGAGCAATATTAGAATGAAAATTGAGAGTAGTTAAAAGAGGAGTCAGTTTATATAAGGAGCTTAAACTCTAAAGAGCGACCGAATGGTTTAAGGTATGACAGACAGAAGGAGAAAGAGAGGATTTGTATGATGAGTTTAACAGGAAGAACAAATAAAAGAAGTCATCTTAGAGGAGTTTTTTAAATGAGCATAGTGCAGGAGATACAAAGAGGAGGTTCTAATAAAAGAATGCAGTGATTAATGAAGATGTGTTCTTGCAGTGGAAGGAGGGGACAGCTGAAGGTGAGGGGTTTAAATTATCACCCACAACTCCCTCTCACACTCGCCCTCTTGTAGTGGTTGACTGGTATATTGCCAAAGCCAATATATTGGCCGATATTTGCCATTTTTTTTAAATATCGGCATCGGCAGATACGTTTTTTTGCTTGGCCGATGTGTTCAAGGCTTTTTATTTTGACGGAAAACCATTTATCTAAATATGACATTTAAACAAATAAAACTGATTAAAATGTGTTCACATCTGAAAGGTCTAAATATGTATCTTCAAAAAAAAAAAAAAAAAAAAAACAGACAAACCGTGATTAAACATTTGAGCTTTGTCTATAAACAAAACATCTAAATGGTACATTCCCATACATATGCAAATACTTAAAGAGAAAAATCGATATGAAGCATCCCTGTGGATGAGACCCATGTGGCTTGTGATCCCGGTAGGCACAGCACTGAGTGGTTAAAAAGCAGGCTGTCAATGGAAAATAAGACCAGACAGAATAATATGTCTGGACTCAACAATAGCCTCTGAATGACCTTTGAGGGCTAATATGAGAGACACAGTTATTTGAAGACAAACAAATGAAGGAAGGAAACCAAAGTAGCGCGAGCCAACATAAGTGTTAATGTAAACTAGGCTACAACTTATGTGTAACATTTACAACGCATAAATTGTGAAATACCCATGTGAGGATGCAAAATCTATTACTGTGTGAAAAAAAAATGTAGTTGGGGTGCTGTTTGTTGAACTGTAGCTGATTGCTGGCTCAGATCTCCTCAAGACTGACACCGCACGTCCACGCTAGAAAGACGAATGCCCTGAGCAAAGCTGTCACTTGTCTGTATTATTATTCTCAAATGTATTCAGTGTACGCAAAACTCCACGTGTCGTGATCGACAGTTATAGGTGGAAATGTTAGGTTGATAAATTTGATGTGCTACAAGAAAATCGTAAAAAAACAAACGTTCTGCAGCACTTCGCGCTACAGAATGAAGCCAGATGCCCGCGTGGTGAACTGTCCAAGTGTGTGTTGTCGGTCAAGGGCTATTTTAGTATTCATGTTGATTGCACCCCTTGTTACTTTTGCCCCCTATGAAGAGAAAACTTACCAGACTCCAAGCAGACCGGGTAGCATCCAGACCAGCGTCTCTTTTCTCCGACGGCGATGCAGCAGAACCATCGCGCGCACGCTCGGTCTCCAAAATGAATTAAAGCTAAAAGACGA
The DNA here is from genome assembly GCF_023724105.1 of Carassius gibelio. Lineage (NCBI taxonomy): Eukaryota > Metazoa > Chordata > Actinopteri > Cypriniformes > Cyprinidae > Carassius > Carassius gibelio. The sequence goes on along the minus strand of NC_068383.1, from coordinate 17,230,811 downwards.
TCAAACCTTTGTGTGATTTAAGCGATTCTCAACACGGTGGTTGAAGGCGTCGGGGTATGCTGTTAGTTGTTGTTTAGTCACATGCATATAGCTTGAGCCTGTGGTCTATAAGGCAGGCAGCACGCGCGGTGTGGATGTGAATGGTGAATGCGGGATTTCGCTGATTGCGGCACCACTGCTTTCATCCAGCGTTCTGCTGAGTGAGACGCTCTCGATGCTCCGGGAACGATTACTATTAGAAACTGCCTGTAAGAAAAGAGCTGACGGCTCTACCTCAGAGGATTTACATCAAGATGTGATTGATGAAACCTTTACTTCGTATGGGGTTAATAAAGTGACAAATGCGACATTTTCCATGGCGCTGTATAAGATGTACAAAGTAGCTTAGGCTATGATCAAATTTAACCATAAAATGCATATAGAGGGTAGAAATGATTTTATGTAATGTTGTTTTTTATTGTGTGTGTGTGTGTGTGTGTGTGTAAATGAGCTTTCTGAAGACATCTCTCCCAGTAATTTCCTGTTTAGCAAACAGTCCACTGGTTTTGTTGTGGTTTATGATCATTTTAATCATTTAAAATGTATGATAAAATGATAATGGTAATATATGCCTAAGTATGTTGTTATGGTAGCATCCTTATCTCTATAACTTTTAAGGTCACTGAATAGTTGTTTGAAAACGAAGTTGAAACGTGGCTTCCCCTATAGGTGTAAAAATAGATTTTGTATTGGGGAAAAAATCCATTACTTTTTTATTTTATTTTCTTCTTCTTATTATTATTGTTTTATCTTTATCAAATCCCCACGAGGAATGTAAAACCTGAAATTTCTGATGTTATGGGAACATAATTTCGGTCCCCATGAAGAAACGTCTTATAGCCTACATCATATACAATTAGGCCTAGGCCTATGCTTTCTGAATGTTTACTGTACGGGTTTAGGGGATGGAATTTAACGTTTCTACAATAGACTATACAAATAATTATGTCTGTGGAGTGTCATAAAACACAAAAACTCAGTGTATGTGTGTGTGTGTGTGTGTGTGCTCTTGTTTTGTGAGGTATTACAAGGAGAGGGTGATTTATGAGGACATAACCCATGTCCTCATTTTTCATAACGCTTATAAATCATACAGAATTAGTTTTTTTGAGAAAGTAAAAATGCACATTTTCCTGTGAGGGTTAGGGTTAGGTGTAGGTTTGGTGAAGGGCGATAGAATATACAGTTTTTACAGTACAGTATAAAAACCATTACACCTATGGGATGTCCCCACTTTTCCCCCAAAAAAAACAACAACATTTGTGTGTGTGTGTGTGTTTAAGGCTGCGCCTGAAAGCTGAGGCAGCGTGACTTGATGCCTCTCTGCCTTATCTGGCAATGGCTTTGCCACACGTTTGCGCACAAAGGTACCTCACAAAACTGATTCAGCAAAATAGAGAGAACTTTGATGACTTATCAAAAGTAAAACTTTATTTATCCTACACACAATCTGACCACCAAACGTAAATTTAAGATGAAATATTTATTTATCAGCTCAACTGTCAAAGGAAATTGAACACACAGGATTGTGGGATATCAAAGGCATTTTAAAAAAATCGATAAAATGAAGGTAGCTATCTCAGTAGACGCAAAACGATCACTGGATTCGAACGTGCCTTGTTGACTCCATACACTACCTGCCGAGGCAGCATTTTCAGCTTTCAGACACAGCCTGATCCTGTTTCTTAAAGATCGAAGTCCTCCAACAAACCTGTTTGTAATTTTCAAGAGTTCTTTGCAAGTAGATCTCCTTGTACACAATGGAGTGAAAAAATATATATATAACACGACTGAAACATGTGTGTATGATCAAATTATTATATAATTTTATTACATAAAACATAAAACAAGCATCCTCACCTTCAGCTGTCCCCTCCTTCTAAAAAAGCATCCAATAAATCCAAAAAGCCATTCTGACCCTCCAGGTGCATATGGTGTACAACATGGCAGATTACAAATTACAATTACCATTTTAAGAAAACTTTTCAATATTACAATATTCTTGATATATACAGACTAACTGACTGTTCATTCAGCTCTATACTCTATTATTCTCAGCACCATGGAGAGTTCCATGCAGAAAGAAGAGCAGAAATAGACACTTGCCAGAGCCAAGACGGTTTACTCTTCTTTTTTCTATCATTACTTGAATTCTGATTCAAATTATAACATCGTTTAAAAAGTCATTTAAAAGTTTGAAATATCAGATGTGTATCAGAACATCACATTAATTTGATTTATAGTTCATAGTAATATTCTACTATAATGATATGTTCGATATGTTTTGATTTCTATTTGATTATTTCTCACTAAATCTTTCAAATGCTGGAATCATTTATAAATGCCAGTGCTCTGTTTCAGCCGGTGAAGTACTTTGTATTCAGATGTGCTCTAATGCTCTGACATAAATGAAAGAAATGAAAAAAAAAAAACTCCATTATTTTGTCAGCCGTTAACATTGTGAGACAAAATGATGTGGACCCGAGACGTGCCCAAGATATTCTCTGCTGGACTACACACACACACACACACACACACACACACACACACACACACACACTCACACTTGTGTTCATTTTAATAACAGGATGAGGTCTTCTACAAACACAATATCCTAATCAAGATTCATAGCTTAACATAAGCATTGAAATGTCTGTGTAAATTAGTTTTTAGTGATCTTTAGCATCCACTTGATAAAACCCTTAATATTTGTACTGCTACAAAGTTTTCATCTAATTGATATTTAGCTGCCATAATAACATGCACAAAGTTTCCTGATATACTATAATATTTATACTACATAAACACAGATAATAAACAGTTCTGTCACACACTTTAAGCATCAAAGCCCTGTGTATGTCCTCTTTGTTGCCAGGCAACTCAACCAACTCCTTATTCATGCTAGGCTAGTTTCTCTGTAGAGGAATCTCCACCCCATTTCTCTACACTTTCCCCCATTTTTTATCTAATCTGCCATCTAGCAACCTTTCACCTCATTCCTTGTTTCTCATCTCACACATGAACATGCATGCATGCATAAACATGAGCACAGATGAAATCCGATTTTCCGTCTTCTCCGCTGGTAATCTCCAGTGCATTATGCTGCCAATTTCATAGTGTATATGACATATTATATATATATATATTTTAGTATATCAGTGTTATTTTGCATTATTCTTTCTATGTAGCCATAATTAATTTTTATATTAGTTTTAATCGTTTTAGATTTAGTTATAGCAATGTTAATACTTCAACTTCACATTTTTTTTTGGTTAGTTATCCTTTCAACATTTTTTTTTACGTTTTTTTTAGTTTTTTATCAAACATTTTAGAGAGCATGTCCAGGTGAAAAAAGCAAAAACTATTCCCCTTGAACTGCCAGTATAATTTCTTTTAAATATATAAAAGTAAAGTAAAATAATAAAATAAAACTTTTTATTGAAAAAAACGTTTAACCCTTCAACCATCACCGTCCCATTTGTGTTTTCATTGTCTTTTTCCCCTATCATATATTTTAGTAATAATCATAAATGATACGTCATTTGAAAATGTAAAAAATTCATCTTGTGAAAACTATTTTGAAATCTGACTTTACGTTACCATGGCAATGGTAAACTAACTGAAATGTAATTTTATTTTATTTTAAAAATAGAAAACAATTTTATAGCAAAGTACTGTATAGAGGTCATGTCCATGTGTTGAAGAAAACAATAGCTGTGATATATTTCCATTGTTGAACATTAATGACCCAGAGTTGTTTGTTCTCTCTGATTGTTCATTTATCAAAAACGACAACAAATCAAATCTGGAAAGGAATGCGCTGTGACATTGTCAGTCTGCTAGAGTGGATGAATGCAATTAAGAAACAATGAAATACATTCTCATTAAGCAAACAATTATAATTTAGAGCAGCAGCTCTGCATATCTGCATAGATGTTCAAACATTCTCAGCAGGTGCTGGAGGTGAATGAAGTAAATACCACATCAGTTCCCTTTATTTGGAAGAATAAATGACTTTGTTTTCATATTTTTTTTTCACGACATGCATTGTTAGCTGAGGAATCCATTGTAAACATTAGGCATTAGGTGTTTGTGAAGGCTTCAAATGGCTTCAGCCAGTTCCCAGACCCAAACAAACACACACCTGGTTGGATGCTCTGCTCTGTGATCTTTCACATCAGATAAACCCTCACGACATCCTCACAGACAGTGCTTAAGGCAGAATGCTCTGTTAATGCCACCTGACAAGCAGTCAGCATCAGTTCCACCTTTAAAGGGGCCAATAAATTAAATAGAGCTTATGTTCAAGTCTCCCCCAGGTCAAGTCTGTCTGTGCGATGACTGTGCACACAAGTGGACACATCTGTTCTGACAGATGCTTGTTTGTACCAACGATGCTTTTTTAGAAGGTGCAGAGGAGTGAGGGGAGGTTAATGGAGTACTGACTTTCTCTCTTTAGCCTTGTGTGGGCATTGATAGCTGTATCTCATACATGCAAATACTCATTCCACAACCAAAAGAGATGAGGTGGGAATGCAGTGGCTTGTGCGGATTGTTTTATTTATTTATTTATTTTTATTTTTTTGCAATAAGGACTTTGACATTTTTGTGTTGCACAGTGCCAAAGGAGGGGCACAATCACAATCATCTACACAAAAAGAGAGTAACTGAGCCATGTTGGCTTTGACGATACTTTATTTCAGTCAACAGGGGAGTGAAAACAAAGAACTGTATGGCAAATTGAAAAGCTGCACAGTAGTTCATTCAAGCGTTCACATTTGTCAAGATGGTTGATGTTAGTAATGAAAACTCTGAAACAGTTTGACAGATGATATATTGAGATATATACATTTTGATTCCCATTTTCATAGCATCAGTAGCCATATGCATCATACTGAGAAGCCCATTACAACCATTATCTGCATTTATCATGAAGCTAAAATAGACATATTGAAATACCATATGAACAACATTCACATCACTGTTGCAACATTAAGCTAATGTGAGTATCAGTGGCCTGGACCTTAGAAGGTTCACTGTTTGAGTAACACATACAGTAAGACCAACCTATTGCTCTAATTTCAACCCAAGCTAATTAAAAATGTCAACATTTTGGTTAAATCACAGCAGCATTTTCCATTAACTGTGAACCAAAGAAACAGCGGTGGCTCAAATACTGTGCTAATTCCACTTGAGACTGTGCTCATGGATCAAAGTGACCACAAAAATACTCACTGAATCATTTACCTTTAAACCATGAGAGAATTAGAGGCACAGGCGTGATGAGAGTAAAAATAAGGTGCCACACTTAATTTGACTTAAAATGCTACATCAGTCAATATAAAGGTGCAGTGATCTGTCTTACAGATACTGTATTGCAGTTATAACAAAATTACATAGCTATCACATTTAGTATGCACTTCCATTTTAAACAGTATTTCGTTTATGCACAATACCTGTGAGCTTTATTCAGAATTGAGCCAAAACACATTGACACAAACACTTGGTATAAATTCAAGTTGATATAAAAAAATAAAAAAAACTCTGCAGAAATAGGCATGGAAAAAAACAATCAGTTAAATACCCGGAAAACACATAACAACATACAAAAAAATAAAGCTGTGGAAATAAGTCAGTTTATCCTGCAAAACTATGATAAGATGCTCTTTAAATTGTCCTGGCAGAGGTAAGATTGCAAGGAGGCTGTAAAATGTGTTAATTTCTTAATGCTGGCATACAGAAACAAAAGCGAATTTTGTAGAATAGAGGGATGATTGCATGTGCAATAGCTAATGACTCACTGAGAAGGCACCATGTTCTTAATAACAGGCTCTCTGTTGAGATATGTGGCCCAATAAACCAGGTTAAAACTGCCAAATAGCACTGGAAAGATGATGCGGGACATACGGTCAATCTTGCTGACGCTGTTGAAGGTCTTCAGTGCCTCTTTAGCCACTGGATGAGCTTTACTGGGCTCCGCTGTGGCGCTTTTACAGACAGTGGGCAGAGCCGAGTCCTTCCCAATGTGGGGTGCGTAGTTTGCCACAGCGACTGCATATGCATTATTCTTTTTAATAACGGATATTTCCTTTTTCTGAAGTCAGAAGAAATTAATTAACACGATGCATGTTCAGTTAATGATATCATGTTAAATGCTCTAATAAGTAATTTAAGTAAAAAAAAAAAAAAAAGAGGGATGCACAATGTCAGACAATGTTCACAATGATGGGAGTTTAAAGGTACAGTTCACCCAAAAATGAAAATTTGCTGTAAATTTACTGAAGAGGATCCATTGGTGAGCAAGTGATGCAATGCTACATTTCAACAAATGAAATGTGATGAAGAAACAAACTCATCCACATCTTGGATGGCCTGAGGGTAAGTACACTTTCAGTACATTTTCATTTTTGGGTGATTTTTTTTTTTTTTACTTTAACGGTACTGAATTAACTGTGTTGGTTTCCTTCATCTAAATAACCTCTCTTCTCAATCACAATAATCAAAGCTACCAGATGTGCTCCACTCCAAAATCAAAGTTGGTCTGTGTCATCATGGTTACCTTGTCATTGACAATGCTCTTGCCATCCCAGGCCCAGCTGCGCTTGGTGAAGTAGTTTACTGTGGCAAACTCGATGAGGGCAGAGAAAACAAACGCGTAGCACACAGCAATGAACCAGTCCATGGCTGTGGCGTAGGCCACCTTTGGTAAAGAGTTTCGAGCGCTGATACTCAGAGTGGTCATTGTTAGCACTGTAGTCACACCTAGAGCAAAGTAACAACAACATAAACTAAAAAAGACTCAGTGAGCACTGTATATAGATAACGCATTAGTGCAGCATGCCTCACTGCAGCATTTATACAGTTGACTCATTTGTGAAAGAGACAGCACAGATGTACATGTGTAATCACAAATGCCCTGGGCTGAAGAAACTGTGTTCATTTCAGAAGTCAATCATATGCCCTAAGTGGACCTCCTGTCCTCATTTTATAAAGATGATCTTCTGTTATTTTGTAAACAATTTAAATTAATTTTTGCATCCTCCAGGACAATAAATCAATCGAAATATATTCATCATTTTAACAGATATTAGGGAGCAAATACGCAAGAAAATGCTACTCTTATTTATATATATATATATATATATATATATATATATATATATATATATATATATAATTGTAGTTATAGTTTACGCATTAAAAGAACCAGCTCAAACCTCTTTCAGTAACCATAATATAGTATTTAATAAAATGAATTTAATTTCATTTTATAGTACAATTTTAAAACAACAGCACTATTATTTACATCTCTATTTCTTTATTTCAAATGTTAAACCATTGTGATTTTGGCAGTTTTCCTGCAAATAAATAAACCTGCTTTCTGGTTGAGCCACGTGCTGTCTGTGCTGGTGCTGCACTGCATCAAGGATAATTCACTGCTGGCATTGTGATTTTATTTAAACTTCATCATGGCAGCATTAACTAACCAAATGATGACCAAGTGATCATATAGCCAGCACTTTTTAACAGCCAAAATTATGTGCCTGGATCACAGTGGTGGAGTATGTTGTACAGTCCCACTAACGCCTGTTTAACACGGCAAGCGTGAGCTGCGCGTGTGTGTAACGTCAGCGTCACTGAAGCTGCAGATGTATTCCAGAGTATTCACACTGAAAGCGTTTGTACAGTGCCACAGCAGCGGCTCCAAAGCTACATATTTCTTTACAAAAACAACTATAAAATTGTTTTTAGAGTTTGGTCAGTTATAAACTTGTATGTTTGGAAATCTTGAAAGTTTAACACGTGATTTGCGTGTAAATGGCAAAAAAACTAAAACTGCTCCTATCATGTCGTTTCAGTCATACCCCTATATATAAAATTCTGTTTAAATACTGTTTTGTTTTTTTATCACTATTTTATTTTTAATTTGTATTTTTATATAATACATAGCTACTAGGTGCTTACCCAGATATGCGGTATTAACCAAGCTATAGCTCAGTGTGTGTTCATAATCTCCATGTCCGTTTCTTATAGAAGCTGTCAATATGCTTTATGCAAATTACTGTCATTTATTTTTTTTATACTTTGATACTTTTTGTAACTGATCGGGAGAAATGTGAATTATTCGTTGGATTTTAACTAATGGTTAGGCTAAGAATGTTAAAATATATTTAACTATGTAGAGCTGATTTGGAAAAAAAGTAGGCTAATATGATTTATACTATTATTTTGTGTCTGTGTTCGTCTTGTGTCCTTGTTTGTAATTTGTGCCTCGTCCATTTTTTTACACCTTCTACATCAGCTTTAACCATGACTGCATCAGTAATTTAATCAGAACAAAAAAATAAGCATACTAAACTGATTTTTCATCATAAAGGTGCACACAGCCACACTGTAAAAAAAAAACACGTAAAAAAACGAGCAAATGCATGGCAGCACAGGGTGCCAAACGTTTGCCATTAATGAAAATAACGGTAAAACCCCATGAACTGAAGTAACATGCTTACACAGCAACAGGAAAAAAGAACATTGACCATACAGTACTATAAAATGTTTAAAACGTAATCTGAAATAACATATTTTGTCTGTATAATTGCAAATACATGCATAGACCATTAAATGTAATGGCATTATTTGACTGTAAGTTCACGTAACATGTTTAAACCCTTATTTAATAAAACATGTTTTAACTGTAAATGTAAAAACTTGGTGTAGCAGTTGTTTAACTAAACATGATTTGAATGTAGATATAAATGACATGTTGACAACATTACTTTATAAAGCATGTTTTGACTGTAAACTGAAATCATGTTTTGATCATTATTTAACAGTTTGACTGTAAATTGAAATAACATGTGTTGACCGTTATTTGAAAAAATTAACTGTGATGGACCATAATTTTGAAAGGGATGTACAGCATTTTGATTTTGATTATGGCTCACAGATAATTGTATATGTAGTTCATGAAATGTATGTTATATGTCACAAAAAGTAATTAGAGAAAATAATTTGTATTTTTCCCTCTTTATTTTCTTCTGTTACAGTAGTTTCCATTGTAAATAACAACAATATTAAAAACTTTAAACAGTGCTACAGTACCATCATCTGAACATCGCTTATATGCTTAAAATACAACATTGACAATTCAAATTAATTTCATCATTGCATCTTCCACAAACTACACTTCGAACAGAACAATGGTCTCCAATTCAATCTCCATGTTGATGCCTTTAAAAAATAAGAGAGAAAATGGTTATATATCATACATCACATATCTATATTCATTATGTCTGATCATGTTACTCTTTTTATATGTTCTTGAGTTTCGTACATAAAAAAAAATATTGTTTTTTTACTTCAAAAAATTTTTTGTTCATTAAATATGTAATGCACTTACAAATTTTATGATGGTCCATGACACCTTACTTCTTCAGCCAGTTTAGTGATGTGACAAGGCCAAGGGTGCACTGCAACAGAAGAAACAACGTAAATACAGTAACACTTGTTGATTACAATTTTATATTTAATATTACATGCCAGCATATTTACCCAGTATGATGACCTCACAATGTCACAGGAAATTTCCCCTTTTGCTTTCTATGGTTGACAATTTTTGGTGTGCGTTTCTGCACTGTTTTGACCTTTCTTGTTAAGTCCCGCCTTACGCACGCCATTGGTCAAACTGCTTCTCAATCATTGGCCTCGGCCCAACGGCATCAGCCAAGAGACAAAGCAGCAGCCTGTTAACTGCAGGTGGCACATCATGGCTCCAAAACAGCGTACAAATACCTCAAGGAAAAAATCTCTGTGTTTTTGTTTTGGTCGGGAAACGTGCTCATTGACATGGCAAATAAGCTAAAACACGGAGGGGAGTTGGGTTCGCTGGAATATTTACAGGCGTCAGTTTGTTTTCAAAAATCGTAAGTGACTTTGTTAAGTAGCTTTGTGAGTAAACGTGACCGTTTAGGCAACATATTCTGCTGTATGCATGCAATATATAACAGAATGTCAACAAAACAATCATGGACCTCGATGTCGAGTGGTGAAGGGTAAGTGTTAAAAAAAATCTGTTGACGTATCATCCAACGTAATTTAAAAGTTAACTGGCAACAGGTGAATACAATTACAATGGCTAATCACATACGTTTTGAAATCTTATTCTTAATGTTTGACGCAAGTTGCATTAAAAAGTATAAAGGTTTTTCAGAATTGTGTTGTTGTTTTAGAACGTTGCTTTCACAATCATTTAAGAACACTCATATGCATGGACAACGGATTTCATCTTATGAGGTGTGTTACCTTTAACCATATGGATGATGATGTATTTGTGCAAATTTTGTGATAGCTCTCTAAAGACAGTTAAGGGATATGTTAATCATCAAATCGTACACCGACATGAAGCAAATGCTCAGTTTCCATGTTGCTTCCCAGAATGCAAATTTAAATTCTCAAAATACAATGCTCTCAAAGCTCATGTTTATCGCCATCACAAAAGACCACATACTCGTTTGGATGATTCGACGGGCACGTTTGTTTGCAACAATACAGACTGTCAACAACAATTTACAGACATGAACAATGTCCTTTCTCATCTCAGGTCACATTTAGCCAAGGGAGAGGTGGTGTGTTGTCCTTTTGAAAAATGTGACAAAAATTTCAGTTTAAGATCAAGTTTCACTGCCCATGTTTCACGAAAGCACAGAACTTCTACATTTGCACAAGTATGGATTATGGATACTTTATCTGAGCAACCTTCTTCAGCATTTTTTGATGTTACTGAGGAGGAGGTTGATGAAAGTGAATTCACTGACTCCCTGACGAAATGTAACGCAAAGTCATTGTACATGAAAAATCTCTGCCTGTTTTATATGCAGCTACAAGCAAAATACCTGGTGCCATCGTCAACCATTCAGATGATAGTGGAGCAATATCAGAAAGGAATTTCTCAGAGAAAAATTGCAAAGAGTTTGAAGTTATCATCATCTGCAGTGCATAATATCATTCAGAGAATCTGGAACAATCACTGTGCGTAAGGGTCAAGGCCAGAAAACCATCTTCGGGCCCTTAGATGGCACTGCATCACATACAGGAATGCTACTGTAATGGAAATCACAACATGGGCTCAGGAATACTTTCAGAAAACATTGTCTGTGAACACAATCCACCATGCCATTCGCCGTTGCCGGCTAAAACTCTATAGGTCAAAAAAGAAGCCATATCTAAACATGATTCAGAAGCGCAGGCATTTTCTCTGGGCCAAGGCTCATTTAAAATGACAATGCCAGACCACATACTGCATCAATTACAACATCATGGCTGCGTAGAAGGATCCGGGTACTGAAATGGCCAGCCTGCAGTCCAGATCTTTCACCCTTAGAAAACATTTGGCACATCGTTAAGAGGAAGATGCGACAAAGAAGACCTAAGACAGTTGAGCATCTAGAAGCCTGTATTAGACAAGAATGGGACAACATTCCTATTCCTAAACTTGAGCAGCTTGTCTCCTCAGTCCCCAGACGTTTGCAGAATGTTATAAAAAGAAGAGGAGATGCCACACAGTGGTAAACATGGCCCTGTCCCAACTTTTTTGGAATGTGTAGCTCTCATGAAATCTAAAATGAGCCAATATTTTACATGACATTTCAAAATGTCTCACTTTCAACATTTGATGTTATCTATATTCTATTGTAAATAAAATATAAGTTTATGAGATTTGTAAATTATTCCATTCCTTTTTTACTCACAATTTTTACAGTGTCCCAACTTTTTTGGAATCGGGTTTGTATATGTGTAGGTGTATATGTATACAAATCTGCAGATTTATTGTACACTAGTCAACATTTGAAGAGTTTTGGGTATTGGTTTTAAGACAACTATTATGAAAGGTTTTGATCCTCTTAAAATTTTGACTAGTGTAGTTTGATGGTACAAATCAAACTGTGATGGCACGGGGCCTCAAAACATTGATTTTGGAAATTGCATACATTGTGATCCGTACATGTGTCACTGTGGTGATTACCTGGTGCATGAATAGCCAAAACGTCTCCAGTTGAGTCCGCAGCTTATGCCAGCGTAGAGTGAAGACTGTTGTGCATTGTTCAGAGCAACTACAGGGCCACAGTGCAGCAAATCACCAGCAACACGTTACATGTGCCCATTTCATGCTAGTGATTTGTTGCACTGTGGTCCTGTGGTCCCTGTGAAAAATGCACAACCGTCTCCCCTCTGACAATAATGCACTGCGGACATAAAACAAGTCTGTGCACCACTTTAAATGCATACTATATATAGTGGCACATGAACAACCCACAAAGCCCCATGCCATCTCTGTTTGTCCGTTATTAAACTTCAATAAATCTGCAGCTTGGGAATAGGCAATTTTGCCAAAAAATTACAGCTGCATGAAAAGTGTTCATCCTGTAACCTGTGGACATTGGCTTATCTTCTAGGTGACAGTAGCTGTGAAACTTCGTTTTATGACCATGACTGGCATTATAGTTTTGATGTTCCATGACAAAAAATGCCAGCAAGTTTTATGGGAAAGTTGCAAAATGGCGAAAGGCCAAGTTGCTCTGAGAGAAGAAAGTTGGTCCGCATTGTTGCTTCTGAGATCCTGGAAGTCAGCAAATGTCCAGCAAAAAAACATGTATCAGAAATAGCCCGACAAATGGTGATTGCATACCCAAAGTCTTTCAGAGATGAGATTAATTCCCAGGTTGTAGGAAGTGGATATGATTCTCTCCTCAAACAACTGGTGTGTAGAATTGACAATTTGAAAAGAGCAAAAGCTATTAGTATACCACTTTGTGGTACTCTAGAAGTATAAACCAAGAAACAAAAATTGTTATATGGTTGTATAAATTCTGATCCACAACTGCTAGTTGGAGAAACGTCTGAATTGCAGCAGGAAAAGAAAGAGAAGTTGGTAGTAATGTTTCAAAATAATGAAAGTGATGTAAAGACAATCTATGACTTAATGACTTCTACATACACCCCTCAAAGAAACAGCATCCAATCTGGAAAGGAAACCAAAGATTTACTTGATGAGTGGCCATATCTTTTTCAGCCAGCAGGAATGAAAGCACACTTTAAAGAGCTCACTGGCATTGACATAAACAACCGCTTTGAAGAATCTGCTTCCAGTAAGTTCAGAAGAATATTGGACTACTTTCAATTTCAGTGCACAGAAAGAGCAAGCAAAGCAGGGAGAATCCTCACAAAGTATAGAGCTGGAGGGGATCATGTTTGTGGGGCCGTGATGTTGCTGCTAACCCATTTCAAAAATTACCAAGACCACTTTCTTGTGATGGTAGAAGACACCTCTGTTCCAAGTGATATATGCTCAGAACAGCTTCCAGCAACACCATGTATAGTAGTGTGTGGTGGGTATTATTTACTATGATCTTGCAACACAATAATTCCTGGTTTTGGGTGATCAGAACTCACATTCTGTTAAATATTATGTCTTACTGATTTTGTGTTTTTTCAAAGGAGAGAACCCACTGACAGCCAGTGTGTCCATGGTAGCAGTAGACCAGATGATTGTAAATGACCATCTCTTGAGTTTTACAGAAGCCCTGTATCTGATGTTCTCTCTTTACTATATATTGAACATCAGTTACCCTGTAGAACTGGGAGCCACACTAGAATTCTTGCAAAGGTATTTCATAGACTGCATTCCTTTGGTTAAGAAGCATACAACAATTATTTAAGGATATTGTTTGTGTTGTGTTTTAAAGGTGCATCTTTAGGATAAATCCTCATAAAGGTACCAAGGTGGAAAAGAGAGAGAAAAAGAGAGCGTACTCTGTCAACCCCAGAGTATTGAGTCTGACATCAAAAATTGCTGCATTTGATTGGGGAGAGTAACAGGTATAGAAGCTCTGTTGTCTTGTATAGTAGTGGTAGACTTCATCTTCTGTGTTTATCATTCATCGATGATAAAGTGGACCAAAGGACAATCATTTTTAGAATTAACTCCAATAAATGTGATGTAATTGTCTGTGGCCAAAACTGAGAGTATTTGGTTAAGGCTTGTTGCTGTCTCTGCTCTTCTTTTGGTTTGGGTTTTAATTGTAACTGTTTGTGTCCCCACAGATGTGGTCTTTCAGAAGATTGGCATTTCGCTGAAGAACAGGACAGACCGACTTTTTGTACTTCAGTGCAGCACTTTGTTGCTTAAATCATTTTTATTACCTTGTGACGTGATTAGGATTTAGTTTATATTTATTTATTTGATTGGGACAGTGCATGTTAATGAACAAACATGGAATACATGCATGTAAACATGCTGGATTGTAGCCAAAGGCTAATTTCCATCCGTAGTCCCACGGGCTAAAATCACACGGGTCACAAAACATTACATAATAAAATTTACATCTACAGTTAGTACATCGTTTATCAATAAATTAGCTAAAGCCCCGTATACAATATTCACATAATACTTGAAAATTCATTCAACTTCAAAATTATCAGAATCCAGGCCCAGTGTTTTTGTTTCTTTTAAACTGAACACATTTGTGTTCTGAAACATGCTTTATCCATTTTCTCCATGTGACATGTTCAGGATTATCAGAATTAATGTCGATTTATTTATTTTTTTAAATTGAACAAATTTGTTTTCTAAAACATGACTTTTGCTGGGAAGTGTTTTTCCATTGTTTGATCTTGAAGGTTTGCTATATAATAAAAAGCTGAAGTTGTTTACAGCAATACTCTGGCTACCATAATTTATTGTATAACATTTTACAAAAATTTGTGTTTCAAGAGTATTTTTAATTAGTTTTTAGCATTACTTCTGTCACACAGTATACAAAGATGTCCCTCTACATTTGGTTTAAATAAATAAATTCACTAGAAAAAGATTATGGCATGAAAACATGTAAGCCCAGATTTGCTAACTATTTGTGGCAGTGCACACTTTCTGAATGTGTCAGGGTTTTCAGAAGACATGATAGAAAGGCATGTACAGTGATTATTGCATCTTTATTGGATATGCATTTGTAGGAAATTTCCTTTATGAAAGCGTCCCTTAACCCTTTTTGTGCCTGACCTGGCAGTAATTGTTGCTAATTGCACTTATTTTTTATTTGGTCATTATGGAAGGGAGCTGCTGCAATTCTGTTCTTGCACATTGATAGTTTACTCGTAGAAAACATTCAAATTCATCCTGAAGTTAGTTGTATTTTCTCTGCCAAAAACAATATTAGCACATTTTAAGTTAAGATGCTTGCTATTTACCTTTAATGTGATAAAACTGAAAATCTGTCTTGTACTCTCAGGTTGTATAACTTTCTTTGTGGTTAGCAGAACAAATTAATTTATTTTGACTAATGTACACCGAGGAAGTTTAAGAACCACTGGCTTATAGATTTGGCTTTTTTGTGATTAAAACAAAGCCATTTATTTGCATTGAAAATTTAGAAAATGTTTGAAAAGGGGAAAATAAAGTGCTTTATTAAGAGAAGAGTGTTTATTAAAAATAAAGTATTTATTGGGTAGGCTTAGGGGTCGGTGTAGAAGGGCTTTTATTCTCACAACAATGTAGCATCCATTTAACAATTTTAATAAATATAATCATTTGCACTCTGATAATTATTGGATCCTGTTAATCTACAAAAATAGTAAGGTGCAACTATCTGCCGATATAGATAGCATCTAATTAGTATTTACACTTACTGCAAATTTGATAATTATATTTATTAAATGAAAATTATTTACACCTAATGTAAATAGCATTACGTAAAAATTAATTGGGTTGTAGCTCGTTGTCTAGGTGACTGTAATTTTAAATAGGTGTCGTTTGTGTTTTAACGTTTAGCTCAAGAATAGGGAAGTTCGCATAGCCTATGTGAATATTACCAACTTCACTAAACTCCTTCTTGAGTTAAGAACTGACCACATTTCTTTATATTTGAGTCCAAGTTCAAACACTATGAAATGCTCCATTAACGTATACGGAGCTCTCAAACACTGCCAGCGGGACATTAAACAGGAAGTGTCTGTCCGAGCTCAAAACAGGTTTTACGTGGGAACGATACGTTTCTCGGGTGAAGGCAAAAGATTTGCAAAAAAATTTGCACGTCCCTTTGAGGGCTCCGTAGTAAATATCATCTACTGCTGGTTACTTCGGATTTTGATATGGAAATCATGACAATTAGCTTACCTTAACAATAAATGGTTTTCCTAAAGTGGTGTAACAAGTGGGTTGGACAGGAGTGTGTGTTTGGATGAGGATACCAATAAGTGAAACGCATACTCGAAATGTGACCTCTTTAACCCATCTCAGTGAGGGGTGAGCACACACACCCCCAGAGCAGTGCAGGGAGCAATTAGGATAAGTCGCAACACGCTGGCCGTGAGACTCGAACCGGCAACTCTTTGGTTACAAGCCCGACTCTCTAACCACTAAGCTACAACTGACCCCACAGTAATAAAATTCTCTAACAGCCACAAGAGAAAACTGATGCCTTTCACCATTAACCACAGCGGCAAAAAAACAACAGGTTTTATAAACAACACAGTCCAGCGCCAGATCGCTTCTTTAACAAACGAACGATATGTATGATAT
Organism: Carassius gibelio; assembly: GCF_023724105.1. Lineage (NCBI taxonomy): Eukaryota > Metazoa > Chordata > Actinopteri > Cypriniformes > Cyprinidae > Carassius > Carassius gibelio. The sequence goes on along the minus strand of NC_068383.1, from coordinate 17,214,202 downwards.
GCATAACAACAATAGTAGACAATAGTAGGCTAAACGCTGACTATAAATCAAGGAAACAACATCACCAATGGATCACCAATAAAGTTTAGAAAAGATGCGCAATTTAACCTAATGTCTTCAGTGGCACAGGCACTAGTGTGGAAGCCTCGTTTATTTGATGCTTGTTTCAAAGTCCTTGGTTCGAAACTGTATTTTATACCTTTTGGTATCACAAATCACATCGAAAAGGCATTTATTTTCAACAAAAATGAAGTAGAAATAAAGTGTCTAACGAGTGTTTAATAAAACACTTTATACTATTATTGCATCCTGTTAATGTACACAATTACTGAGATGCAAACAGAATCTGCCAAAATATAGAATATCTAATTACTATTTACACTTATTGCAAACTTTCGCGACATTTACATGATGTAAATAGAATATATAGCTATTTGTTTTTAGTGTAAATCACAACTGTTGCTTTTTGCACTTAGTGCATAGTCACTGCCTAATTCAACTGGAAAAATGTAGGCTATATTTGGTGTTAATGTATGCATTTTTAGTGGAATTTCACCGTTCTGATGAAAATGAGAAATGACTGTGAAATTCTACTGGTTTTCTCTGTAAAACTAAATTTTTTTCAACTCTGACCAAAAAATATACAGGAATGTTTTTTTAAGGACATGTCAGGATAACAATAGACAACAACTACTGTTATTTAAAGGAAAATGTAATTTTTTTGCAGTAACAAATTTAAATAGTTAAAAAACAGGGAAAATGTACATTAGATGTAAAAGTTAGCATTTTTATGGAATTTCACAGTTCTGGTCAAAATGTCATAATACTGTTAAATTCTACCGTTTTTTTCTGTAAAAATACATTTATTTTTTACAGTGCAGCAAAGAAATATGTGGCATAATAAACAGAATTAAAAACATTTCCACATTATGTTCTGACTACACAACACATGCTCACCCACCAAAAACTGTGCGTGCGGGGACAGACTCTCGATTGAGCCAAAAAGAGACTTGGGACAAGATGACGGTCATTATGCAAGGAAGGTATGTCTGGATCACAAAGTACCCAATCTTCCTCTTCAGATGGAAATGGGCAGTCATCACTGTATATTCACCTACACAGCAGTAAAAAGACATGAGCGAGGGAAGAATGACTGATAAGAGCATAAGGATCCAGATCATTTTATGACTGCTTGTGAATGTCTTACCAGTACTGGACGTGATGGATTCCTTGCCAACAGTCTGTCCCATTAAGTCATACTGGTTAAGTCTAGATCCATCTGGAGCTACTTCCACTGATAAGGTGGCATTACGAGTCCAAACATATGTCACCTCTGTCAGAGTGTAAGCATCTACATACAGACACAATGTATTATAATAAAATCCAAAACATAACATAAAATAAATGATTAGCATTTTTGCTTACAGCTGCCAAATTTAAGCGGACAGGAATGGAAGTCCATTGGAAAGTCCTCAAGATGCATTGGGCATTCAGCTTGCACTGTCAACCTGCACAAATACACAAACATTATACAACAGTTACTCCTCAAAAGTTTTGTGTTCTTACAAGGGCTGTCATCTTAATTCATTAATATAGTACATTTAATTATAAAAGTCATAAGTTGTATAAAAAGGGATTTTTTTTAAAGATTTGTTTATTAATGTAGAAATAGAACATTATTTTGACTTCTAAAGCAAGATTTTTGTAATGTCTATTCAGTGATTTACTCATCTGCCTCTATAATGCCTTTCAGTTATTTTGAATTGGAGCCTTCTCTTAGCAAATATTGATATGTGACCCTGGACCACAAAACCAGAAATAAGGGTCTATTTTTCAAAACTGAGATTTACACATGAATAAATAAGCTTCCCATTGATGTATGGTTTGTTAGGATCGGACAATATTTGGCCAAGATACAACTATTTGAAAATAAAAAAAAAATCTAAATACTGAGAAAATCACCTCTAAAATTGTCCAAATGGAGTTCTTAGCAATGTATATACTAATAAAAAATGAAGGTTTGATATATTTACAATAGGAAATGTACAAAATATATTTCATGAAACATGATGTTTACTTAATTTCCTAATGATATTTGGCTTGAAAGAAAAATAAATAATTTTGACCCATTCAATGTATTTTTGCGTAATTGCTATAAAATATACCCCAGCGGCTTAAGACTGGCTTTGTGGTCCAGGGTCACATATGTGATTAATTATGAATAGTTTGGTGAATTAATCAGCATATCATGTAATTATCTAGTACAGGGGCACTTCATAGTGTACAGTAGAGTGCCGTTCTCCATAATCCGCAGTAGTTTGTTAGGCATGGTCATGTTGTGAGCCACAGATTTCTTGCCGTTGTGAAAGAAGGTGTCTGGAGTCCAGATTTTACTGGCCATCAGGTTGTTGAGACGCAGGATGTTCATTGGCCCGTTAAACTTCAGCCGCTCATCGGTCCAGCGCTGACGGAAAAACACATCCACAGTATATTCCTGAGAACAGAGAGTGACATATCAGGGCCTTAGACATTCTTCAGTGCTAATGTGTGCATCAGACAACACCTGACACAGATAATGCATTTTCATTCAATGTGGGGCCCAAAAGTCTAAATGCTGCTGTTAGTCTGATTCAATTGAATGTTTTATTAAAAAGTTGAGTTGAGTTAATTTTTTTTAATCTATCAGTTATGCATTTAAACGATCAAAAAAGAAAGTACAGACATTTATAATGTGATTTCTATTTTTGAACTTTCTATTCCTCATAGAATCCTAAAAGAAACTGGTCAAAGCTTCCGCAAAAATGTTTTCAACTTTGACAATAATAAGAAATATTTCCTGTGCAGCATATTGATTTTTGAAGCATCACGAGATAATAAAATAATGGCTACTGAAAATGCAACATTCCCATCACAGCAATACATTCCATTTGAATGTTTTTAAATACATTAAATATTTAAATATGAAAAAGAAAACAGCTATTTAAAATTGTAACAATATTTCACAATATTATTGTTTTTACTATATCTCTGTTAAAATAAATACAGCCTTAGTGAGGAAAAAAAATCTTACTGACACTAAACTTTTAAATAGTAGACTATATTTTAGGATTTAAATTTGATTTAAAATCTCAGATGTTTAATGTGGTGTCAGACTTTAGATATCACTGTACATCTTTTAGAGGCTGCTAAAAGAAAAGTATTAAAAGTAAGATGGAATGGGATCCCTAAGCAAGTGTCAGCAACTTTTCAGTTCACTCAATATGTTCACTGTCTGTATATAATGTGTGTGTTTCATCTTCCTCTCTAAAGAGTGGTAAAGTGTAAGAAACGCTTCACATCACTGCATTATATCCCAGTCCCTCGGGCAGTGTGCTGCCATGTACAGACCCCCGGGGTGAAGGGGGCATCCAGTTTCCATGGCAGCACAGAGACAAAAAAACACAGTGTTATGTACATAAGAGAAAATACTTATTCACTCCCACACTTATACAGGAAAGATTATATTGTGTGACAGTACATGCTGTCACCGGAGCGCAGGGCTCCCCAGCACTCACAGAGTCCATCTGTAATGCTTCATTTCCTTCAAATTCAGCTTTAAGCTTTCACAATGTCACAATCATACTGTAGAAACAAGCCTAGTATGGGTCTATACTAAGTTAATTCCAGCACTATTATAAAACCTAAAACCTTCTTGAACAGACTTTGAAGAAAGCTTGCCTGCACATTTGATACTCTTGCTAATGTCTTGCAACATTACCCTCCATTATGGAGAAGTCACGCAGAACTCCTCAAGCAAATAAACAATACTTGTCACTTTCCATTCTGTCATATCATAACCACACAGCCGGTTGTCTTTGCACTATAATGTTTAAAAGAACATGGTATTGTGGAACACTAGAACTAAAGACCCATCATCTGAAAACACATTTAGGAAATGAACTGTCTAAAAGCTAAATGAATGTGACATATAGTAGATATAGTACTAAAGATTTAACCGCAACCAGAAGGACACGGATGGAAAGGCATGTTGTAAACACACAAATCCACAAGTGAAGCTCTTTTAGATCCAATGACAAGGAGACTGCATGAAGTGCTGCATCTACAAAAGAGACACGCTGCATCAGCTCTGAAGAACAAATGAGTAAGCACACTAGCCTATTTATACCCAGATATCCAGGGAGTGGCCAGCTATGCAAATTTTGCATGCTATTTGGCCTTTTCTCAATGATGTCAGTGTTGTCTGAGCTCCCAAGTGCGACTCCTAGTGTCGGAGCTTGGACACAATGTCGAATTGACCAACTGAAAGGGAACATCAATCATCTTAGCTGTCTGAGGTGTCATGCCCATTCAAAGTGAGGGGGCACATGCCCCATCTGATTTCTGAGCCGAGTGGATTTTGAATGCAGCTTCCAAACGACAATATTTTCTATATTTAATACAATCACTCCGGCGTGATTAGAACCTTCAATTTCATTAAGCAAGGGCACATTCAATTGATCAGAGGTGAAAAAGGCAAAAGAATAAAAGAAAAGAAAAACATGACAGAAATACCAAGTCAGATGATCTTTCTAACATAATACAGTCTTTATGAACAGAGGTTTTCATAGTGTGTTCAGTGGGGTTTATAAAACACACCAGTCCAGTAAAAGACAAAAAATATTGAATTATTGAAAAATCCCCTTTCTTCCATCTTTTTCTCTACCTAAATACTTAGAGGAGACTGTGTGAAGTGGGGAAAAAGGAGTACTGAGAAAGGTTTTTAGCCAGCAGCAGGTACCAAATGCTATGAATAGACAACAGATGGAAAACAAGGATTGAGAGACAGAATGTGGCATAGAAGGAGAAAAGGTGAGATAACCAACAGGAAAATATAAAATATTTTTTATAAAAATGATTTGTCTCTCACTATACAGTACAAAAATCATCCGATGTGATAAGAGGAATGTCTTACCATGTCTGTATCTGATACTGGTCCAAAACTGGTCACATAGATATCAGTCTTTACCTCTGTTACTCGATCTATGTCACAGAGCAAAAGGAAACTCTAAATTACAACACAATTAAGATTAAAGTGCAATTACATTTGTGAAATTGCACCAAAATTTTGTGAGCCAAAAAAAATAAAATTCCAAAATTGTCAATAGCATAGAAATGTATGAAGCACAGCTCGTAACGCAGTCAGTTTCAAACCAAGCAGTGTTCTGTCTGTCAACACTGTGAATGCATACGACCACCCTGAACATTATTGAAATCTGCATGGGGAAGTTTTTCAGCCATGTGTGATACTCCCAAAAGCAAGGTTTCCTATTGGAATGACTTGATTTTGTATGCAAAATTGTGCAGAGCACTGATTAATGTGACCTTTAACTTTAACTGGGAACAATAACATAAATTTCAGCCATTTCCTCACATAAAACTATTGTAGGCTTCATGAGAATTTAAAGGGGTTCATATGATGCTTTTTGAAAGAAAATTATTTTGTGTATTTGGTGTAACAGAATATGTTGACATGCTTAAATGTTCATAAAACACATTATTTTTCAAATACTGTACATTATTGTAGGTCCTATGCCCTGCCGGTCTCAAACGTGTCATTTTCTACAAAGTCCCTCCTTCTGACAAGCTCAGTCTGCTCTGATTGGCCAACTGACCCAGTGCATTTTTTGATTGGCCGAACACCTCAAGCACTCGTTGGAAATGTAACGCCCCTTTCCATAATTGCAAGCTTCATCTTTAAAAATAAATTTAAAGACAGTTAATAATTTCCTTAGTTTTACCATCAGTTCAAGCTGAAAGGGAACAGAGTCACGTGAAGGACACAGTGATGAAGATTGTATGGGTTTGCAGTACACAAGCCATGGACGGTTAAGACAGCTGACTCCACTGTGTGATCCTGTCTCTCTCTCTCTCTCTCTCTCTCTCTCTCTCACACACACACACACACACTCACAAGTGATGTATAAATCTTCACATTTAAATGTATAATAACAAATAAAAATTAAACTAATAAAAAAACATACTTACTGTAGCTGATTCAGAAGCACCATATTGTCGTAGCAAAGTCAGAATTACCTCCTCTTCTAGGTTCACGAAACGGTCGTCCATAAAATGCATTGCTGTACTGTTGTAAGTAATCTTAAAGATTCCTAAATGCATCTACTTTCTGAAGGCCAGATAAAGTTGGATTTGAGACTTTACTCTTTGCAACTTTACAGATCATATTTATGCACCAAGAGCTTGTAACACTCCAAAGAGACAGGAAAATGTTTAATTGCATCATACGACCCCTTTAAATAATAAAGAGGAGTCATGTGTACTTTTATAATGGTGTTTTTTGAAGCTTGATAATTCAGCATCCACTTTCCTAGATGGAAAAAAAACTCAGATATCCTGCCCGAGATCTCCTTTGCGTTTCACAGATGAAGGGAAAATAATGCGGGGCTCAGATGAGATAGAGGTGAAAAAAACAATTTCTTCATATCTGAGTGCACTATTACTTCAGCTTATCTTTAGTGGAACCATGGCAACACTCTTAGCTCGACCTCATGTCCACGGACTGTGTAAGTTTTTGTGTGCTCGACTCGTAAATCTCAAAAAGGAAACGTTTACAAGAAATCTATTTGCTTCACGGTGGGCGTCACTTTTATGTTGCTGAGCTCAGAGCTTACAAACAACAGCAAGGGCCACAATATATATTAACACTGACAGACTACACAGGCAGGGTTTCTTGATAGTTAAGTGGAATTGAGACTGTAGGATTTGTTTTCCTCTCCTTAAGTCAGGTGTGACATGAAACTTCTCAGGTCATCAATAACTCGTTATAATTAGTTTATCAGAGGTAAAATCAGTTCAGAGAGACAATGCACATAAACAATGAGTCTCTTAAATGTTTTACATGTTTATTTTATTTTGTCCTGTGGTGCTATTTATGAAATTTCTAGAAAGAAAAACCCCAATCACAGTAATTTTGCTTATTAAAGCTGCGGTAGGGAACTTTTGACGCTCTAGCGGTTAATAAACAGAACTGCTTGCGTCTTGCGGAAGAACATCGTAGCCGGAACTACTTCTCTCTGTTTATGTCTATGAAGAATCACAAAGGTACTGGGTTATTCCGCCGCGGTATCCCCGAAGCAATCTAAAATAGTCCGAATATAAACACTTATTATAGGTGCACCCTAGTGATTCAGGACAAGCTAAAAACACGGTTTGGAAAATGGATTCATGGTGTACTCGCTTATTAAATACATTTTTCTACATTTTGAACACAAACAAAGTTACGGACCGCAGCTCTGATTGGTTATTTTTTACCGGGAGCGATGGAGTTTCTGCAAATGGCAATAGGAGCACTGGGAGGAGCCAGAGGAGCTTGATTTTTTCACAGATTATCTGTCTCAAATTCCACTGTCAGGACATAATGACAGGTTTAATAAATATGTAAAAAATATTTTTTTACAAAAGTTCCCTACTGCAGCTTTAATACATAATTTACATCACCCTAATTCCCAAATCACACACAAGGTGTTCTTACCTCCAAGACCAGGTCTCAGCCTGTTGTCGTAGCCATCAAGGAGACGGTCCAAAATCCGTGTGAAGAGGGTGATGTTGTTTTTAAAGGCATCTGAGCCGGATACATCTGCCTCAGAACTACACAAGATACATTTGGCATCTTAAAAGTCTGTAACATACACATACTTACACGGAGTTGCATGCAGAGAAAGCTGTTCTCTACACAACTTGCGAGGATGACCATCTGACAAAAACACAAACATGACAGCTGTACCAAAACACATGTGACTTCATCTTAGCAAACTTGTCAAACAGCCAATCTATTAATGATTCCCTCAAGGTATGTGAATATTTACATACAAGTTAGCTATCTTTCTTCTTTGTAGGAATTCTTCATTTTGTGACCATAAGTAGGCATGAAAAAAAAAGTTTAACTAAGCATACTGTCATACTTTAGTTGCAACTGACTAACATCAAAGCCACTTTCAAGGAAATTCTGTTTACTCAGCGAACCATATTTGCAGTGTCTACATGCAGCTATTTTGGGCATCTAAGACCAAGTCCTATCTAAACAAAACAAAAAGGGGGAATACTAAAATGTCAAAAACTGCTTGCAGAACTCTTCAGTTACACAACAATTAACAATTAAACAATTAAATTACATATTTCAAATCAGCAACAAAATCTGAAATTAACTGACCAATATATGTTGTTCCTTTCTCAAATAGCAATTAAAAGGCTTATTTTATCACACAGAAAAGAATTGAATTAAAATAATGTTAAAAAAATAATTGAATTCCACATTAAAACATCAGGGTTAGGGTAAGACATTCCAGAAGTGGTTTCAGTGTTTTCACATGTGGTATTTTATTCAAACTTCAGTCAATACAATTTTATTGACTCTTACAAAAAAAATGTAAAGCTATTATTTTATATGTAAAGTTGTCTAATCACCATTCTTGCAGTGGGACTACTGTACTATGCAGATAACTGTCTAGTTATTCATAATCACCAACATAATATTTATACGTCAATCACCTTGTAAAGACAGCAGAACATTTGTGTTTAGACTGTTTCTGGCTGACTTCTGCCCTTTGCCACTATCTACGTATTTAAACAACAGGTAAGAGATGAGTTTATCTTCTTCTGATTTAAGAGAATGGTCTGCCAAACTACCTGCTCCACTCAATCTAGACAAAGAAGTTTAATCACCTTTCTACTGGTAACCTTGCATGAGCATCATGTGAAAGTTACCATGTTTACAGGAATTACTGGCAGTATGTTGTTATGAGAACAAAGTAAAGAACATGTTAATTAACGATTCTGTCACATTTCTCATAACATGTTTGTACAGCCATGGTCAAACTTTTTCATACACTTTGCAGTATCAGTATCTTTTTCTTTTGAAAGTTATTCATTAGTGCCTGGTTTGTCCTGAAGAGTTAAACTGTCTGCTGTTCTTCAGAAAAATCCTTCAGGTCCCACAAATTATTTGATTTTCCAGCATCTTTTGATTATTTGAATCCTTTCCCACAATGACTGTATGATTTTGATATACTTCTTTTCACACTGAGGACAACTGATGGACTTACATGCAACTATAACAGAAGGCTTAAATGTTCACTGATGCTCCAGAAGGAAACACAATGTATTAAGAGCCAGGAATGTAAACTTTTGAACAGAATGGAAATGTGTAAATTTTTCTTATTTTGCCTGTCCTTCAGAAGTTACAGAAGATACTTACATTTCCCAGAAGACAAAATACAGAATTCAATTCACCCTGATCTTCAAATTCAAAGTGTTCACCTCCTGTCTCTTAATGCATCTTCTGGAGCATCAGTGAGAGTTGTAGAGGTAATGAATAGTAATTTAGATTTTTGAAATCTATATCTAGTAAAATATTTGCTAGTATGTAACATTGTAAAAATATTTTGCAGTTTTTTTTGCTAGTAATTATATAAGATAGGGTAAGTAAATGATGCTAGAATTACTCAAAATTTTCCCAGTACATTTTAAATCTTTAAGTAGCCTATACTGTAGGCTATTTTCAAATGGTGGCAATTATACTTTATTCTCTGATTTTTTTTTTTTTTTTTTTTTTGAGAGAGAGAGAGACAGAGAGAGATACGTTAGGGATAACCATCCTATATTGCCCCGAATTCGGCAGGTTTCACAAATACGCGCTTCCTTGAAAAAACAAAAGTACGAAAAAGTATTTTTGTTTTGCTTACCATGCACGCCATAAAGTCAGCAGAAGCAGATAGATTAGATATCCATGCGAATGAACCCATCGCTGTCTCATTGTTGAGTTATCCCCTGCCGAAGAAGTTATTTCAGTCTTCAAGTAAGTCTTAAAAAAAATCATATGAGAAGGCATCAAGGCAAAACTTCCAGTGACATATTTCTGCGTGTAGGCGTTTTTCGTTTGTGCACACGCATCTCCAGAGCGCGCACTACTGTCTGGAGCCAGACACCGAGCATTTGTGTTTCAAAAGTTTTTCATTTTAAAGCTGTTATAATTATAATAACCAGACTTACAATGATTTTACATTTTGGATGAGATCAATTAAAACTGTCCAATCAGAAGGAGATATCTGAAACTAACGCTATCTCTTCAAGTTTCGACGTTCACAATTTTCACAGCCTCAGAAAACTGATAGATAATTAATTAAAAAAAAAATACCTTCGATTCACCAAAGCGCAGCTCCTCTGAGATTAAGAAATAAGAAAAGTTGCACTCCTGAACCTCGCGCTTCTTGAAGTGTCTCATCCGTAGATTGATAGAAAGCCCCAGGGCGTGTGCACGTGAGAGCACTGTTAGTGAGACATTCCTTCTTTTAAGAATCTTCACAGAAACAATCCAGGGGCGACTCCTGCTTGCCAAGACACAAAATCCGTCTGTATATGCTGAGCTGCTCATCTGCAACTAAAACTGTAGCATTACAGCACAGTGTTCATGGGAAATGTAGGAAGTGCTGCCAGGGGGATAAATGACCGAGAACAGCGACTTGTCATGCATCACCACCAGCCAAACTGGCTAGTAAGTTTTAATGAATACCCGCCAAAATGAATTTTAACCCGCATTTGGCGGGTTGGCGGGTGTTAATTTAGAACCCTGCAGCTCACCCTTCTGCCCACTGGAGAGCGCATGGACATCGTGTTGTGTTAAATATAGTAATACAATAGCCACATTTGTCTCTTCTGTGGAAAATAAAAGAATTATAAAAATGTCTTGGTATATATTTTGTCCAAAATGCTTGCCTGTATTTTTCCAAATAAGTTTTCCTCAAACTTCAGCATTGTATTTCTTATGGATGTTCAAATGTTAACTGTCTGTAAGCCCCCCCCCCCCCCCCCCAGGCTGCATTTGTTGGATTAAAAAAATACAGAAATGTTGTGAAATATTATTACATTTTAAAATAATTGTTTTCTATTTATATAGCAAATAGAATATATTAAAAAATATTAATGTGATGGCAAAGCTGAATTTTCAGCAGACATTACTCCAGTCTTCAGTGTCAGATCCTTCAGAAATCACTGGTGCTCATGACACATTTTTACACATTATTAGTGTTGAAAACAGTTGTGTTGCTTAATATTGATTTATTTGTGGAAACCTGAAAATTCAGAATTCTTTGATGAATAGAAGGTATTTGAAATAAAAATATTTATCAACATTATAAATGTGTTATAAACTGTCTTTTTCTTTTTGCCAGTTTAATGTGTCCTTGCTGAACATTGGTTCACACATCTCTATCATGTTCGATAATCCCCGTCAATTACTTCACTTCTGAAGATAAGGTTCCTGTGCCCATCATGTAGGAAGGAACTATTAAAAGCTTATATTTTTGACATTTGTTTAAGAAACAAATCCTTCAGAAACAATAATTTCATCTGCTCCGATGAAACAAACTCATCTACATCTTGGAAGGCCTGAGAGTGAGCAAATTTTCAGAAAATCACAAAATTAATTTTGGATTGTTCTGTTGCTTTAAACTCATGATACATGGTAATGTTTTTTTTTTCTTTTAAGAAATAAAGTTTGCATTTGTGACTTAATAAACTGAAAGATTCATTTTAATTTCATACCCAAAGATGAACAGTGAAAATGTATTGTTTGTATTTATTTATTTTTCATTCAGAGGCACTCAAACGCAAGAAACTGTAAGTGAGATCATACTGCCACCTGCTGTCATAAACAGAATGTGCTTCTGCCAGAAAATATCATTTAAAACCATAATCGGAGTTTCTTCTGTTAAACACACAAGGCTGCTCTAAAGAAGGATTCTTCATGTCACATCCATAAGACATATTAGTTAAATATACTTTTAAATAAATAAATATTGTCTACATTAAGTGTTTCATATAAATAAAAAATAATCTTAATAAACCTGTTTATTTGATTACTTATTGAAAGCGATTGAGAGGATTGAGAGAGCAAGTTTTTATACACATGCACCTGAAACAATACAAATAACACCCAAGTAAGTGTCATTTTTGTGAGACAGCGCGGTCTCCATGACAATACATCACACCCCGCGAGACACATTTGCAGGAAGCTGACGTCATGAGTTTCTTTCCCTAAAAATGAGTCGTCTTGCATGTCTCTGTGACGTGTCTGGGTCAGGCTCTGAGTCACCATGTCATTGTATGGGAATTTTCAGATGGAGTGTACTTATGTCAGCCTGTCCTTATTTATGTAGTACTTTTTCCAATGTGTATTTATGCATTTGCATAATGTTTACTTAATTATCGAAGTTTGTGCGCTGCATAATTCCCTCTCTCTCATTTATTTTTATTATAACTTATTTTTAAACGTTCTATCATAACCTTTGCTATGAAACAAGGGTTCCTCTTATTGGCAAGAAAGACCATTGCAATGCTATCCAGACAAACCAAGATTGACAGAGAAGGTAAATCTTTGATCAATTTAAGGAAAATTGATGTTGTGGTTTATTAATCAAGTTTTGCAGACTTTGCACCAGTTTTTTTAATGGATGACATGAATCATGGGATGTAGCGGTTGTGGTTGAATTTTTATATATATTTAATTTGTTTGCATTGGTAATCATTTGAAAGAAAAAATACGACGCTTTGTCAGGCTTCATGCAGTTATTATTGACATCAACACAAATATTCAAAACCTATAACACAACACAGCTGAACTTGCTAACATTTTTGTACAAAGAGTAAAAAGAGAACTATGCTTAAGACCAAAAAAAGAAAGAAACTTTGTTTGCTGTACAGATGAATCATTTCTATCAGCATCTAAAAGATGAGTATTTCATTTTAGGAATACTTGTCCAAGTGTGAATTCATTAGAAAAGTTCACTAAATTGTTATTCATTAAATTTTGCTGTACCCATAAATGGTTACAGAAAGCTATACCTAAATGGTAGGCATTCTTAGATTATTAAAACAAAATTATTATTAAAAAAAACAAATAACAAAGCTATTTAATAATCAATGGGTTCTAAGATCAGTGATCAGATTAATGAAGTCCACTAAAAATCAATAAAGAAAAATATTTGAATATCTCATCAGAACCTTCAAATACTTGAATATTTTCACAACACATCCTGGCTGATCTGCTACAATGACAGTCACTGGTGTTTTTTTGTTTTTTTTTTGCTGTGCTCCCTTCTGAATTTCAACAGATTCTTGTAACTATACTCAGCTTTGGATCTCAAGGCCACTAGGTGGAGTCAGCGGCTTTAACTGGGGCTCATAGAGAGCCAGGAGATTTTGAGGGTTCTCCACTGCATCTCTCCAGCCCTTGATATAAACATGTTTTATGTCCATGAGTGCATCCCAAAGGGAGCAGGCGAGTCCATGGCGGGGCAGCGCTGCTTACAGGATGGCACAGAAGAACTTCTTCTCCCTGAAGGGGTTCTCAGACGCAGGCACGGGGGAGAGCAGGGGGTCCTCTTTAGCGTGGGCTTCGCAGTATGATGTCAGATCCGCTGCTGCTTTTGAGACCTGATGTCGATTCAGGAAAACACAAACAGTTACCAAACAGTGCGTATTTTCACTCTTAACCAAGTTGATTTGATTCATTAGAATGAAATAATATGTTCGTATTCTTTTTACCTTTATTCTGTCGATATTAGCCTCCATCTTGAGCTGTTCCACTAGTTTGCGGGCCTGAGCAATGCTAGCAGTGTTGTTGGTGGCCATCAGGCTGTGGGTTCAGGCCTGTTGCTCCATAACACACATAGAAGAACAAGTTGAGTATAATTTGCATGATATAAACTCTTAAAAATAAAGGTGCTTCATGATGCCATAGAAGAACCATGTTGTCTAAATGGTTTTATGAAAAACCATTAACATCTGAAGAACCTTTCTGTTCCACAAAAGGTTCTTTGTTGCCAAAGAAGGTTCTTCAGATTATAAAAAGGTTAGAAAGAGATGTTTCTTTAAAGAACCTATGACTGAATGGTTCTTTGTAATACCAAAAATGGTTCTTCTATGCCATGGCATCGCTTGAAGAACCTTTTGAAGCACCTTTATTTTTAAGCTGAGGAGTTATGTGTTCAGTTTCAGTATGTGCCAGTGTGCTTTAACTTTCACTGATTTGATTTGAGCGAAACAGTTGTGTTTTCAAACTGGGGTTCAGGACAACATTTGGAGGTATTACGTACAATTATAAAATAACTAAATAAATAAAATTAAATCAAACAGGTCAAAATGGGCAATTTTTCATTCTACTTTTAAAATCATGAGATTCATCACAAACTATTACTCTTACACTATTATTCGAAAGATTGGGGTGAGAAAGAGTTCTGATCACAAGTGACAGTTAAAACATTTTGATCTCAAATAACTGTGACTTTAACATTTTTTTGAAGATTAGAATGACTCCTTAAATATATATATAAGTACATTTTAAAATATACACATATAGAAAGGTTATTTTAAATTGAAATAATATTTCACAATATCACAGTTACTTTTAAATTACTGTTACTGCTTTTTTTATTTAATAAACTGATAAAAAAAACAACTGACTTCAGACTTTTGGTGGTTCATTTTTAATCTTCATACATAAATATATATTTTTTCACAGTATATTTTTATATATTCTCAGACAATGAATCCTTCAGAAGGGGATTATCATATTTGCTGGTCAATACCATAAAAATAAATCCTTGCTCTAATATTATGGCAGTACATTGACAAATCAATGGGTTAGTCATGATTTGTTACTGGTCTGAATCTGGTGAACAAAGGAAGGGTGGGAACTCCTTCACACTCAATCCCAATGCTGGAGGACAGCATCAAAAGCACCTCACTTCCTTCCACAATTGCCTTCAGCTGTTTAGACTCTGAAAACTTCATAGTAATCTCACAGTTGTTCAGAAAAATCAAATGTGTTTGTGTGCTTCTTTCATATTGGTGTGGTTCTGCCATATGGGTTTTGATAGCACACTGTGACACACCTGTCATGACTGTGAGCTCAAAGGTCTGTGGTGTATCAGTTTTTAATCTCAGCCGGCTCTCCTGCAGTGAGGTTAAACACAATAGCCTGCTGCTGAGAGTAACCTGCAGGGGTCGCTAAACTATCAGCTGTCACCCTAACCTCTTTCTAGGTAAACTAGGTAATGAGCCCAACCAGGTTCAATGAAAGACAACCGAAACATATCCTTAAACAACGTCCAGCATAATTTACCTACATCATTTACCCTGCATATTACTACTGCACAAGACACAGCTTCCTTTGAGTGTTTATAATGTGAATCTAATTCAATAATCAAGGTTTAGTCATTAATGAAATTGAAAATGAGAGGAAACTCCAACTTGCCCTGATGAAAACAGGTTAATCACGGCCTATTAACGCTCCAATTTTAAACCAATAAAGCTTGCAAATGAAGTCAGTATCTTGACTTCCAAATGTTTATGGAAAATGTCCTCACTTTGATCACATTACAGACAATTCTATTTCCTGATATGATTACATTATGATTCAACAGTTTATGTATCACGTTGTATGCCACTGAAAATAACATCATCAGATAAACAAGGGAATAAACAACACATTTTGTATTTATTACACAAAATCTGTTCTTATAAGAATCCAGACTGCAGAAGGGAAAACAAATCTGAAAAGAGCAGCATCTAGGTTTCATTAAACCTAGTGACCATCCCTGGCATCTCTGCAATGGACCACAGTTGCTAGGCAACTGAGATACAGAGCGATGTGACAGCAATGAAACGTTCTTCTCCTAAAATCAAGGATGGAGCTCACCAAAGGCAACTTTAGACTGGGTACCCCATACATCTGAAGAGTTCAGAGAGAGGACAGCTTCAGCACACTGCACACCTCTGTAAATCAGGCCTAAAGAGACATTTACAGCCAGACGAGGAACATCAACACAAATCCAGGGTGGAGTCTATGTTTCAAAGCCCTTTTAGATTGCAATCTCTATTCATCTTCCGGGAACTCAGAACTTTACCTTATTGGGGGTCAGAGAGAGGGAGATTAAGACACAGGAGACCAAAGGAGAATGTCAGTGATAGGAAAGAGAATAGTGCCAGTATCTTTACATTTATATTTATGCATTTAGCAGACGCTTTTAATCCAAAGCGATTTACAGTGCATACACTTCAGGCTATACATACACATTTTTATAAAAAAATTTATCAGTATGTGTGTTTCCTGGGAACGTGATGCTCAGAGATGTGCTTGAGGCATCTACCGCCAATTAACCCTTTACTGCACCACTCTCGAAGGGGTCTAACCCAAGGGCTTTCAAAGTGGGGGCTAGGGGTCAATGAAAAAAAAATAGATATTTTTAAATATGACAACATTAACAGGTTGACATAAGATATTAATCAAATATGTTTAATGCAATAATTTTTTACAGTTTCTTAAACATGGCTGAATGAATTAAGTGTATTTTTATTCTATTAACAGCCACGATTTTATTTTGTGAAAAAAAAAAATATATATATATTCTCTATTTAGAGATTTCTTTAAAAATTACACAGTGTCTTTTAATATTAATGAATGTCTAAATCAGAAATCATCTCAGAAATAATGTAATTAATTGTAATTATTTTATTCTACTAACAGCTCGAGTTTTTAACAGTATATAAATATATTTGAATGTCATTTTGTGGAAAAAAATCTCAATAAAATGTTCTATTCTCAATATAAATTAATTAGATTGAAAATATATCTTTTTCAGTATTATACATCTAATATTACTCTATTTAGTACAAAAAAAAGATTTGTTGTCAATTTAATACAAGGTAAATATTTTATTGATTATATTTTTATAATTTGCATTAGTACAAAGATGAATTTAGTATAATTAAAAAATATAAAAGTACAATATAAATGGCACTTATATCAGTTCATGTCAGCTTTTCTTTATGAACCCATGTTTAAAAGTTGTTCACACATTATAAATAAATGGCTGCCTTTATATTTTAAGAAGAGAGTCCATTGCAAAGGGGATCATCATATTTGGGGGGGTCCTTGACATTGAAAATTGAGCCGATCACAGCTATGCATCAGCAAGCCTTCAATGTTTGTAACTTCAAAAATGCACATAAATATCTCTGTTGATCTGTCCATCAGAAGACTGATCTGTCAGGGGTCTATAAAGAGGCATGTATATATTTTAAGAAGTACAGGGGGAGCTCATTTAATCTGTATTCCCAGCGAGAAGGCCATATGTGTGCCATTTACCCAACTCTGCCACTTTTCTACAGGGCAGGAAAGCCAGCAGGGAAATGGAAGTGCCACTGCAAGGGGCTTTTGAAGAGTCTGGTATAATGCAACACAACAAGAATAATCAAGGTGTAATATCGAGTCCAAATGAACAGAAAATCTTCCTCTAAATGGAACATTCTAAAGAAGAACTGCAACATGTAAATGATATGAATATGATATGAAATTTGAATAATTGCATGATCATTGATAAACCCACTAATGGTTCACACACTCCCACCACAAACTTATTAGTGCAGCTGTCTGATAGCAAGAAATGCTGTTATACTAGTAGACTATCACATATTTTTTTGCACCCCGTAGTGGGTGTTAGGAGTGTGTGTGAGTCTCCTCTTCTCTCTTTACATATTTTCTTTCTGATTCTCACCTTATTTCTGACTCTTTTCACCTTCTGCCTGTTTCGTTGCTCTTCAGAAGTGAGTTGACCTCCTGTGTCGTGTCTTCAGCCTCTGTTGAGAAAGGAAGCCATGCAGTTAGAGTCCATATGTTCTATATTCCGGATGCGGCTCAAGGCCTTGTGCAAGTGTTTGTGTGCATGTGCAAGTTTGTGTGTGTGCATGCGCTGGTCCAAGGGTTTAGATGTCACACCTTTCCCAGCCTATTTGCACTGAGAAACATTCCAGACCTGAGTAAAGTTTATCTTATGTGCCTATACAAAAGCCAAGCCTGCACTATCAGAAGAAAAACAACTGAACAACTGACTTGAGTGTGATGATAACACATTCAGTTTTTTTCATACAGCAGTGTTAAAAAGAACTTTCCAGAGTGCAGATTGGTCTTCCTGTATTTCCACTCCACCTTCCATGTTTCTCTTCCTCTGTCTGTCTCTGTCAATGTGATAAATGGGCCAATTACTCTGCAGCAGCAGGGAATTCTACTATTGTGAATCACTTCCACACAGAATGTTCCAGCAACATTTGATCTCTCCACGTCTCTTCTGTCTCTGTAAACAGCACCACCAAAATATTTAAACAACATCATGGTCCACCCCAAGTTGGTAGGAACTGAGTCACCCTATTGCTGTAATACTTTGTGGAACTGAACTAACACTCTCGCACATAGTTTCACTGAAGGTAAAATGACTGTGATAATACAATAACAACCTTAGGCTAGTTTAAGAAGTTTTCAAATGTGTGCAGCTGTTATATGGCGAACCCCACCAACAATGTTACATTCAGAGGTAATTGTGTTCACAATCGATTTTACTTCTGTAATGTTTCTATGTAAAACATGATTCAACAAGAAGGAATGTAGAACAGTCCTTGATTTTATTCATTGTAAACTGTGAAAAGTGGGCTTACATACATACATATAAAATGCTGAGCTATTTATCTATTGTCTAACATAATCCAATAGTCTTCATGGCCTATATAACCAGCAAAAAACAATCTTTCTTCAGGAAAAACATGCATAAAG
The DNA here is from genome assembly GCF_023724105.1 of Carassius gibelio. Lineage (NCBI taxonomy): Eukaryota > Metazoa > Chordata > Actinopteri > Cypriniformes > Cyprinidae > Carassius > Carassius gibelio. The sequence goes on along the minus strand of NC_068383.1, from coordinate 17,195,544 downwards.
CATGCAGTATTAAGGCAGAGAATGTGCATTAAAACATAAACAGGGTCAATTTTTGGCATGTTGACATTGCAATTTGCTCATTTAAAACAGACATACACGATTCTCTGCAAAAATGTGTGTGTGTGTGTGTGTAAGATCTTTCTACAAACTGTTTTAAGTTATTTTATTGTGATGCATGTTTCCCTCCCTTCTATTCAAGAACAGAGTGAGCAAAAGGACCAGTAAAATCACTCTGGACCCCTCACATCCAGCACACTCCCTCTTTATTTATCTGTATTTTTTGTACTTTTTTTTCTTTTATTATGGATTTTTGTTCTGTCGCTGTCATTCTGTTGCACTGCGGAGCTTCTATCACAAAAACAAATTCCTGGTATGTGTAAACACACCTGAAAACAACGCTCCTTCTGATTCTGATGTTTCACTGCAATCGTACTCGAGTACTCAGTATTCATAGTTTACTAAGTCACATAAGTCATATGCATGGAGTTTACAAATCATGGACTAACAAAGTGTTTTAAGATCACATGAGTAAAATAAGTCTTTATCAACATTTGTAATCATAATTTATATAATAAAGTAATAAAAAGTCTTGAAATTTTACTGCTAGTAGTGTTCATTTCAGATGGAAACTGCAATGAACTGTAGGTACGTTGAAGTTTTAGAAAAATGAAGATAAATGTTGCAACATTCTCGCCAGGCCTCAGCAGATACTAGTCAGATTAATAATGTATCCACTGAGCTCCATATGGTGCAGAAAGTGTGTGTTTGAGAAGAGAGAGACAGATTAACTCTAGGGGTCCCCTAGTAGGCACTGACCCTAACACCAGAACTCAAGACTCAAACCACACCGTTTCTCTGACTGCCACACACTAGAGATTCAATCAGCACATCCTGCAGACAGTCTGTGTAAATTTGATAAATTTGATAAATATGTTAAATATGAAATGTCTCTGACTCTGAAATATCAGTTCAAAAAGTATTGCTCCATGGTTGGTTTCCTGTGCTGTTCGGGTGCATTATCTGTAAAAAAAACTGTCTGTTCTCATGTAAGCTTCAGTGTTGTAAACATAAGACTAACCCCTCCTGACGTGTTATGAGTTAGGAATGCTAAAGGCAATTCTCCATGAATTTAGCAATAGGCAACCCCTCATACAACATTCAAAAAAGGTCATAAAACATTTTTAATTTAAATGAACATTAATTTAGATAAAAGATGAGATCATTCGGGATTATCAAGAACAATGAAACAGGGGCTTTGTGTGTGTGTACAGTGGGTTAAAATGACTTCCTGCTAAATCTACCGCTTGGCCAAGAGCAACACCCAAGGTTCCCGGAGAGTTAACAATATTCCAAACATCCGGGGCTGTATTCTCTACTTTCAACAAGTCATGTGTATATACTAAAATGTACTCACACACAGAGTTCTTGGTGTCAATAAGTCCAAGGCTTTTCCATCGCCACGTCACTTAAATCACTACTTCAGAGTTTCAGTTTCACTGAAGATGTAATGCAATGTAGTACAAAAAACTTCATATTACAAACAAACCTTTATAGATTTTATATTAAGTAAACAAGTTTATATTTGTACTATATATTTAAATGTAGAGTATATCAGTAATAATGTTAAGTTCTCTAAAAACATGACATCAACTTTCAGCTGTAGTCTGAAATAAGGTGGAGAAAAGATCCCTGAGTATTAGTCAGAGTGGTTGTGTCTACAAACAGAGCATGTCTCCTTCATGAGAATACTCTCTCCACATATTCACTCACTGTCTCTCTTAGAATGAAGTAAACAGATGAAAGAGTTTCAGGAAAGAGTGAAAAAAAAGTTTGGCTTTTAAAAAAGACCTTTATGTCAAACAGCTGTTCATACTTATACTCACACCCGCACCAATACACTCACTCCAGACAGCACCAGATCCAGCCGCTCTGAACAGTGAGCTGTAAGATGTGTGCTGGGGTTGCTTGTATATTATTCACATCTATTTAAGGACCTCTCCACCCCCTGTTCTTTCTCTGAACAAAAACACTTCCATAGTAGTGCTCTTGTTCTTCACAAAATTACACAGGCACATACCTCAGAAGAGAGTATCATAAATACAAGACTCAGCAATAAGGATGGCTCAGGGTCAGAAAGAACAACATTTGGTTTCTGACCACTGAAAATGAGTAATATTCAACAATCTGGACATGAAGCTTTATTGAGATCCCCATATCTCTGGGACTGAATGATCTAGGGCCTTGAGGATTCCAAAAGAAAAGTGTATTCAGAACTAGAATTTAAAATCATGCTGCAATATCTTTAATGCTTCTTGAGTTATAGGCATAGAAACTTTGGAAAAATAATATGTATGGCACTCAGACAGGTATTTTCAATGCAGTTGTTTTGACAGAAGGAAATGAGATACATTTCTAGTTTCAACATTATTTGTTCTCCAGACATTCCTCTTTAAAAGAAAAGAAGCATCATATTTATGCAAAGTGATCCACATTTGGTTTTTGAACACCGAAAATGTGAAAAATTTAATGATTTATTCCTGGAGCCACATTGAAATTCCAATTTCTCTGGAACCGAACCATATAGGGCCTTAGAAATGAAGATGCCCTCTGGTTAAGTTGACACAGAATGACCCACATGGAATATAGAATATATATTTTAGAAGAAATGAAAACTACAAAAGTATAACACTTTAGAATAGGGAACACTATACACTATTAACTAGTTGTTTATTATTATGCATATTACTATACTATTGCATATTTACGGAGTTATAAATTGTGCACACAATTTATTAATTCGTTCCCTCGATTTGCTAAATCATGCACACAATTTAGCAAATCGAGGGAACGCAATAGTAAATCGAGGGAACGCAATAGTAATCGTGTGCACGTTTTAGTAAGTTGAGAAAACGAATTAGTAAATCGTGTGCACAATTTATTGTCATGTCATGTGCGGGGCTCCGTACATATTAATGAGTTAATCTGCACAGCCATATTCTAGATCCCTTAATCCTACTCCATACCTAAACTAATCTACAACAACAACTATTTAATATCATGGAGCAGTAATTAGGAGATTATTTAGGGAAAACACTTTCAACAATGTGAATATGTTCCCATACTGTACACACAAAAACGAATTAATACATGTATAAATAAATAGATTTGATGTGATGTGATGTATGAACTTTGTTTCCTGTGAATTCTGATTATTTGAATGTTACAAATATAGCTTGACTAATATAGTTCAGTTATATTATAGTATATACAGTATCAAATTTACTAGTCTTAAAATTATCATACTTTGCTCCATTAACAATTTTTTTCAACTGAACATTTGTGCATAAATGTCAAGTTTTCATGGAGTTAGAAAATGTACAACTTATACACTGGTGTGGCCAAAAAACATTTGGCCAGGGCAAATACAAATCGTATGGCCCGACTGCTAACTTATTAACTTCTAAGAGTCAAATCTTCATGTGTTTGTGACATGCAGAATGTAATTAATTACGTAAAGACCCACCAAACCAAGAAGCATCAATTATGACTCAGTATGTATTTCATCTATCCTGTGCTAACAAGGTGCTACTAATGCATTCAGACTATAAACACTAATTTCTGTGATTATATGCTCTAATAAGACTCATTAGATAAAGTGAACACTGTTTAATGTACTCAAGCTATATGTTGAGAGCTAACCAGAGCTCAGCCTGCCGTACTGTTGAGCAGAACCTTCTGCAAGAACGAACACTGTTCTAGAGTCAGCATCACAATACTCTGCACTCTCAAAAAAAAGGTACAAAAGTGATCACTGGGGCAGCACCTTTTCAAAAGGCACATCTTTGTGCCTTAAGAGTCCAAATTGGTACCTTAAAGGTACATATTAGTACCTAAAGTTAACATATAAGAGGTACAAAAGTGTACCTTTTGAAAAGGTACCGCCCCAGTGATCACTTTTGTACCTTTTTTTCTGGGAGTGTGGGGACTCCTGGGGGATTCCTCTTAAATAGTCAACCCCCTCTCTCCTTCTGCCATTTCTCCATCACTCTCTTCTTTCTCCAGCATCTTCTCCCTCCCCTCCCCCATGCTCTCCTCCACTTTCATCCCCCCATCTCAGGCAGCATTTACCCCAAACAGATGCTTGGCGTTACTCATACGCACACCTGACCATTAAAGGCATTTCTGCACTACATTGTAAATCACAAATCCACACTACGTGCTAACAAACACATCCTCTGGGAAATAACAAGCAAGCATATTCGTCTCCAGAGCAATTTAACACTGATTTAGACTGACACACATGCAACGGCTGTGGACAACCCTTGCGTCCATGCAAGACTAGTCAGATAGAACAAACACACCCATCCATACAGTAGAAAAAACTGACAGTAATCTAGTGCAGTTAAACTCTGAAAACACAAGTAAACACACGCATATATAATAAAACAGTCAATTTTTTCTCCAAATAAAGCATATGGTTTCATTTAGATAGCCTGCCCCACTGACACATCTTCATGCTTGTCTATCTGCACACTCCAACCTCATTCTGGTCTTTCTGATGGAAATTAGCTCATGAAAAGATTTTCCACTCACCTTCTCAATGTGTGTATAATCGTCAATGGCACAAGAGCTGTATGTAACAGTAGCACACATACACTCCTTGTTCTGACACTCTGGCACCCACACACACACACACACACACACACACATTCGCCGCCTGCTACACCACCCCAGCTGACAGCCTTCCTCTCGCTCCGCCCATCAACTAGTGGAATTGCTCAGGAAGCCAGCTGAAAGCTATTTCCTCTTGCTCCCAAACACAAAAGACATTGTTTAAAAAGAAAAACAAGATTATTTACCTGCTGCCTCCCCAGTCAGACCATTTTGATGCCTTTTAGTCAAATATATATGCATTGATCCTGATGTGCAGCAGTGTGTTGTTTCTGCTCTCTGCTCTTTGGCTCCTATCCATGCATGTGCAGCGCAGCACAGAGGTCCTTGCACCGAGCTGACAAGAAACACATAAATATCCCCTCCCCCAAAGCATGTGTATGTGTGTCTAAAGAGAAACCCTCCCTCTCAGAGTCATTGTGCACTCACACACACAGCCCGAGCTCCTGGAATCAAAAGCTTAATCTTTAGTCTCATGACATTAGAGCAACAGAAGATTTAAAAAGCAATTGCAACTGGCAACCCTTCAACAAACACACACATACACACGGTTACAGTGGAGGTTGAGGTGGTTATGAGTTACAGGATTACAGATGTGTGTATAACTCGCGCTAGTCTGTATTTGGAAAGTAAAACAGTTACTTTGTCAGTGTCCCTTGAGATGATCCATCTTGGGATCCCCATAGGCTAATTGCAAGCTCAGCATTGCAGGTCACCAGGATATGTTGTGCTTTGGATGCTGGACTTCAGCATTGGGATGCTGCTGTGCTGGTCACCAGGATTACTAACTGGCTTGATATGTTTGACTTCCTCGTTCAGCCAAAGTCAAGGCTGATTAATCAGACTATTCACTGGTGAACATGCTGGCCCCACAGCCATAGCATCAAACTAGTATTTTTCAGGATGTTCTTTTCTATGGGAGCCTGCATTTGCCTCAGAATAAAACAATAAACAGACAAACATATAAATAAATAAAACAAAAAGATAATAACAATTTAATAACTTATTTTATGCAACTTTATTTTTCAGAACTGTGGGTTTATATCTGGAAATATGTCTATGTCTCACTATTTTTCTTTTTTATTTCTACTTAAAAAAAATTCTAACATATTTTTTTTTCATGTCTTTTAAATAATCCTCTTGTGCTTTTTTTACTATTGTGGAATATTACAGTTTAAAATACCTGTTTTCTATTTAAATACATTTTAAAAATGCATTTTCGTTCTGTGATGGCAAACGCTAAATTTTTTACCATCATTCCTCCTGTCTTCAATGTCACACGATTCTTCAGAAATCATTCTAATATGCTGATTTGCTGCTCAAGAAATGTTGAAAACAGTTGTGCTGATTGATATTTTTTGTGGGGATGTGCAGTATATTTTGATTCATGCTTAAAGAAAGAGGAAAAAATATGAGTTTTCAGTAGATAGATAGGCATAATAATTTAAAAACAAAATATTAATTTTGTCAGCCATTGTGAGCAGAGTGGAGCATTTGCAGCTTTAGAATAATATAATGGAATTAATTTATCAGTGATCTGATTACAGAGATTCATTATATGTACTAATGGAATCATCTCATGGGGTTAACCCCTCGGATTACTCACTAAAACATAATTACTTTAATACTCCCATACATCAAGAGTTTAAGATGCGTTTGAGACTGAGAGAGAATATGTGTATGTGTGTGAGTGTGCATGATTTCAATTCTAATTTGAGGCCATCTGCTGTCTCCAGTAACTGCTGCCCCATGGGATTACTACGAGGATGTCAGCGAAACAATTATCACCCTGATCTTAAAACAAGCTGCAAAAGTTATAAGACAGAAAAATCTAGTTTTGAAGAAAAAAAAGCTTAATCACTGTAACTGGAAATGAAATTCTGAATTTAAATAAAAAGGACGTAAGAGTTACAATGCAAAACATTCTTATGTGCAAAGGGCAAATGATTAACAACTAGTACATAGTACAAAAGTGTCAGAAAGATATCAGACTGCGGTCGATAAAACAGATGACACAGCATGATTTAACTAAAAACAAAGCACAGTTTGAATCTATAGCACAAGTTATAACAGCTTGACATAGCTGTACTCTTGTTTATTGAGGAAGGGGCTGCATCCTCTCCTCCTTTGCCTGTCTACCCTCTGACTAAGACAGGACGGAAGAAGAATAACAAGAGATGGCACAGAGAGATCAAGAAAATGATGGCAGGGAGGGGGTGAGAGCGTTGGGGGGCGGAAGGAGGCAGTGTGACGATGAGGCTGATGAAATGGATTTCCCCTCTTGTTGCCATGGTAACAGTGGTAGTGGATGAATGATTTTCAGCACAGTTGGGTAGCTGCGAGGAATAAAGGAGGAATAGAAGGAGGAAAGCACAGCATTAAAGAGCATTTTCTTGTGCGTGAAAATGTTCATCGTAATTGCTCCAGCCTGCCCACAGTGCGACAGACAGCTGTACTAAGAGACTGTGTAATTGCGAATGAAAGATGCTGAGCAGGTTTTTTGTTTCTGTTTTTGTTTTTTTACTGCTTACACAAACAAGTCTTGAATGTTCATACAGATATTCTCTTGAAACAATTCATTATTATTGGGGCCTGCTCTGAAAGGGATACTCCACCCCAAAATGAAAATTGTGTCATTAATCACTTACCCCCATGTCATTCCAAACCCGTAAAGGCTTCGTTTGACTCCGTAACACAATTTAATATATTTTGGATGAAAACCGGGAGGCTTGTGACTGTCCACTGATGGCAGATGGACTATTCTGACAATGCTTTTCATACTTTTCTGGACTTTGACAGTGTTATTTACTTGGCAGTCTATTGGACAGTCACAAGCCTTCCGGTTTTAATCCAAAATATCTTAAATTGTGTTCTGAAGACGAACACAGCCTTTATGGGTTTGGAACGACATGGGGGTAAGTGATTAATGACAAACGTAAAGTGACAAACCACTATGTAATTCATTTTATTGTTTAAAAAAAAGTTTTAAGGGCGCCTTCTAACAGCTAACAGTTCTAACAGCTAACAGCAATAACACAATAATAATAATAATTATAATACAACAATAATAATAATAATTAATTAATTCTTAATTTCCTTTAACTTTGAAATATTTACATCTCTAAATAAAGTGTTTACCTAATATAACCATGTAGTTTAACTGTAAATATGTGTCATAATCCAAAGTTACACTGGTAGCATTGTATAGTTATCTATTCTTACAACTGACCAAACTGCTTCACAAAAATCTGTGTGTGGAAGAGCTCACAATAACGAGCTGAGGACATCTGCTGGCCAAAGCTCTGTCAATCTCTTTTTGCACAATATGCCACATATTACTCCAATATGCACCAAATATTGCATTACAAGACCAACTTTATTAAAAACAGCTAAATATACAATCTATAATCTATGTTTGTATGCATCTATCAATCATTAAATCATTATATCTATCTATCTATCTATCTATCTATCTATCTATCTATCTATCTATCTATCACCTATATAATATTATAGCTTGTTTCTTCTAATGCAATGTTTATTTTTTATTAAAAAAAATTATTAAAAGTATATGTATGGTTCTATATTTTATAGTCTTTATAAAATGGATACAGGAGGTTAATTGTGATCGGTCAAAGTATATATATATTATATAATCTTTATACATGTGGCAAATATTTTAATGTATCTTTTAATGTATCTTTCTTCCCTATTTGATAACCCGCTAAAGCAATTTGACACTGGGTCAAAAGGTCCAATATTTTTACTGAGTAACGTTAAACGTGTTCAGAATAAAACATAACACATCAAATACACTTATTCACACACCACACTTCTACATCTTCATTCTACTGAACAGACGTTTAAATAATATAAGACGATAATTAAAAACCACATAAGAAAAAAACTTGTACTTAAATTACTAACCGACGAAATGCTTTTTTTGCTGGGTCCGATGATGACGCGTCCTGGGGGCGGAGCTAAACACGTCGAGTTGCCGGTGCCGCGAACAGCACGTGGCTCTCCGCCGCTGCTACGCCTGCAGTGGATTTCACGTTTTTCCACGCAGTCGAGTTGTAAGATGGCGGCGCGGTGGGGAACAGGCGAGGAGATGTTAAAAGCCTGTAATACTCAAATGTTCTCACCGGTGAATCTTGACGAGGTAAGAACAGCACATCTGAATACTTATATATTGCCTTGCCAGAATTAAATTGTTGACATTTATCGCTGTGGGAAATAACCGAGGCAAATACCTGCAGATATATGCAGGACTTAGTGACACGTGGATGGTGATGGGGAGAGGGCTTTTGCAGTTCTACTAAACACCTGTTCGTTTATTTAAGAAATGGTCGTAGGAAAATAAACATTTATCACTTTCCAGTTGTTGTTAGATTTCTTGCGTATCCGAACTGAAGTCGCATGTCAAGGTATGAATGCACAAGTTTGGTCCTGTTAGCTGATGCTGCCATGCTTCTGCATTCTTATTAACTTAGAGACCAGTGGGACAACTACATGTATTAATTTCTCTCTCTTTAAAAAAAATAAGTTTTTCATTTTGTAAGCCATAAACGCATTGTTTTGGGTTTTAATATGGTGATGAATAATCTGTAACCAGGAAAGGTAGATGTTTTTTGTATTTTGTTACATATTCGGGTGACTCACCCCACGTGGCTCAGTCATTTTAGGAGTGAAACTAGCATTTGTATCCGTGCAGGAGTTGACCTTAAACATTTCATTCAGAAACTATAATGTTAGTACATCATGCCTACTAAACTAAAAACAACAGATGAAGATCGGTATTTCAGTAGATGTCATCTGTCACTTATTGTTTTCTTTTTATGTTAGCATTTTTACTTCTCATTTCTGCTCTTCTTGGTTGCATTTGTCATCTTTTAATTTCGTGTTTAGCATTGTCGTGACTAAATCGAGGTTAGTCCCATGTGGTTGATTCTCTGTCCAGCACGTGGCTCAGTCGCACCGTGGGCCATGTGTGTGTTTACTGACAGCAGCCTTTCGTTCAGCATCTGTTCAAGGTTTTCAAACAAAAGTGCTTCATTATAATTAAACTGGCCTGGCGATTTAATCTTGTTCGCTTTTAAGAAAATAACATGCAGGATTTGATTTGTTTTGAACAGTGCCGGTGTTGGCTTTACCCAGTAATGCACTGCGGCAGGATGACGTGATGTGCGCAACATGTGGTTGTAACTTCAAATCAACGCATTCATAAACTTAATTCAGTTAGCATTTCTCTTATTTAACACCATTTTAATTGTTGGCCTATGATAATGGCTCGACTACGCCTGACCTCAAGGTTTAGTGTTTTTTTTTTTTTTTTCATGAGGAATGTGAAAAATTATTAAAAGAAAATTGTGTATCAACAACATTTCACTGGAGTTGTGTTACTAAATGATTCGGTGAGTTGTATTAACACCAAAGCTGACCAAAACATCAGCTGCTGCAGGACAGGCCAGCACTTACAAACCTCAAAGACAGAGCACATTGTTTGCAGTTGTGCAATGTCTTTTTTTGTTGTTGTTGTTTTTAATACGGGAACATGAACTTGTTTACCGCCGCACCTAATTGTAGTGATTTATGGTTTTTGATACATACTAAATTCTGGAAGTATTCATTTAAAATGTTAATACTGGGTCTAAGTCTAAATAAGTCTTTAAAATAGGCAAAATCATTTCCTGCTCTAATATTTTTCTTATTTCTCTCAGATTTATATCACAGTAGAGAAGAAAAGACAGTTTTAACTTGTTTTTCTTTCTCTTTCAGGTGGAGATGCTTCAGGAAAGCTTCAATGCCGGCTGTCTGGAGTATCCTGGCCTTAGCAATGGAGATGCTCTGGAGGCTTTACAAGGCTGTCTGGATCCTTCTCTTTTGTCTATTTTTCAGGACAGCCCCACTGGAGGAGTAAATAAAGACTTTTATAAACTGTCAACAGAATACTTATTTATTGCATTATTTTGTTTCAACGCAGTTTGTTGAATGTCACTTGTTTTGCTGTCACTCAGCAATGGCATTTGTTTCCTCTGTTTCAGGTTAAAAGTAATATTGATGAGGAAAGTGAAGCGACGCTGCTCACCGCTCTCACTGAAATACTTGACAATGTTGATGATGAAAACTTGTCCCCTTTTGACACTCTGCCGGATTCAGAGCTGTTCTCAGGGCAGAAGGGTCAGGATCACTCACCGGTGAGTCTTCACCTGTCCAAGCATGTCAGGAACGCATTGCTTTTTTTATTCTAAAACAGCTCAGTGAATTTTCAGGTAACAATTTTCTTTTTTCCACTTTAGCTGAGGAAGTTCACCACACGGTCTCCTCCAGAATCAATGATTCACACAAGACCGTTTCCTGGGAAGGTATTTAAGTTTTTTAATCTTTTTTCGTCTATTTTTGGTATACAACTAAATACAGTGTATCATTCGATTAAATTTTTAATTCAGTTTAGATGGCAACGTCATAATGTGAGATATGTTGTGTTTTGTTTTATAGAGTCTCCCACGAATGCAGAGAGTATCCCAGCAGAACAGTGAAGGAGAAGAGGAGGATGGCGACGCTACTTTTTCAACCCCCATTCCTAATATTGATTTATCACTGGATGAATTTGATTGGTGCCTTCCTGTGTCCTTAGAGCAGGATGGAGAGAGTATGCAGTTTACTCTCAGCGATTTAGTAAAACACATGCACCCTTACTGCATGACATTATGTGTGGAAGGAGAAGAGGGACAAGAGCATCTCCTGCCTGAGAGGGGACTTGTGCTAGAAGTGGTTGATCAAGGAGAGCATGGAGAGCCCATCCTGGCAATCCCAGATCTCAGCATCCCTCTTTCTCACACACACTCTACAGAAGGTGAACAAAGAGTACCGGAGAATAGCATAAGCAAGCCAGAACCAAAGCGTGAAAATAGTGTGGAAATTGCCCCAAGTCCTTCTGAAGTGTCTTTTGTGGAGGAGGAGAGAGAGGGTGTCAAGGTACGTAAAGGGAAGAAGACACGTAAACTACCTGAAGCCCCTCTGGTTGAACAGAGAGTTTTGAGAAGCTCAAGAGTTAAAGAGGAGCCACAGACAAAATGCCAGGGAAAACAAAAAAAGAAAAAGGTTACTTTCTCACCTGTGCTCTCATCGGCAGAGCTCAGAAAACCTAAACGTGATCTTCCAACAGGCTTGATGACCCTTAAACCGCAGGTTGAGATGGAGCATATCACAACCCCTCAAGCTGAAGCAGAAACCACTGACTCGCAGCCAGAGAACAAACCTCTTGAAAAGTCTGTGGAGCAAGAACCACCCTCAAAGCTAGAGCCTGTTAGCGAACAGCCTGCTGCTTGTCAGCGGAATGAAACTAAGCCCAAACCTCTCAGTTTACAGCAGTACCGTCTTCTCCGCCAGCAAAAGAAACCAGATCCTGTGGACAAAACAGAGGATTACAGCACTAAATGGCCCAAGTTACCTGAACCACCCAAGGAGCTTCCCCCAATACCCTGCCTGCCAGACCCCAGCCCCAGAGATCCACGTAAAACCATGCATACCCCTGTTAAAAAAGACCTTGCACCTGAAATAATGCCGGCATGGCACCCGAGAGGCCCCGCTGCTCCCCCAACGCCTGAAGCCTTGCTCACCCCGCCGGCTTCACTGATGGCTTCCTCGAAGAAACCTGCAACTTCTAAACCATCCCCTCAACCTTCTGATACATCTAAAAGTTCACCCCAATCATTTCACCCCACTCCCCAGAAACAACCTGCTCCCATCGGCGTGTCACAGAACACTATTCATACTGAGACCTCTGCCCCCATCAGACATGTGGCTGAGGTGCCTCCTGAAAGCGCAGTTTCACTCCCAGTGTCGTCTACATCTGGAGGCTCTCAAGGTCTTGATGCACAGAGTCATAAGGAATGTTTACATGGGAACCCCAATGCTGCTCCGTCCCAAACTCCCTCAAGTTCTCAGATGATCACTACACAAGTTCAGAACTCAAACTCCAGCCCTCATAAACCTAGTGCTGCTGTGCCTGCGAAGAGAGAGACCGAGCAGGTTGTTTTGGCTCCTGTGTCTGACCAAGCCAAAAACACCCTGCCAGCTCATTCTAAAAAGCTGACCTCACGGTCACAGCCTCATATCGCACCAATAGCTGCTCAGCCATTTTTCTCTGCTCACGTTCAGGCCAGAGTTGTTGAACTGGCAGAGCAGATGAGGATGGCTTCCTCTGAGATCCCCAAACCTAAGAACACCACAGTTGAGCTGATTGAGTCCTTCACAAGTGAAATTGGTGAGCTTTTTTCATTGTTGTTGTTGTAAGGTAATAATTTCTGTGGATTGGTTTATAACAAACTTTTTTTTTCATTAAGGTATTGAAGCTGCTGATCTTACAAGCCTCTTGGAGCAGTTTGAGGAGTCTCAACGTAAGTGGTATTATTTCTAAACTCTTTTTCTTACTCTAAGTATTTGTTTACTAATGAGGGTTGTTAAAATCATGTTGTAAGTCAAGCAGACTATGTGAAGGATGTTAATGCTGAGCACGGCAGAGCTTTCTTTGGAAACGAGTGCCCTCTTAGTGAACACATACACCATAATGCCATCTTTAGAATGCAGACCATTCATTTGTAAGCAAATAGGCCACACTAACATTTTGAGTTAGAATAAGTTGTCATTGCTTGGACAAAATAATTTGTTTCAATGTTGCCAGGGTCAAGCACAAATACAGAGTTCACAGTTAAACATGACTCAGTTTTTAGATTTAAACATGACACACAACCATGTTCATCTTATCTTGAAGTAATACGTGTTTGGTTCAAGTGAGGTAAAGATGTGTTTCCTTTTCCTAGTGCAATTCTGTGTTGAAACTGAATGGTTATTGTTTTATCATTTTACAAACAAATGTACAAGTCACATAGTAGTTAAACTATATAATTATGAAAGTTATGCAGATCGAATATATTTTTGGTCATCCAGGGGGGATCTGTGTGATCAGGTGTTGCTTGAACTCAAACAATTCCTTCCACAGATTTTGCTCATTTTCAAATTAGTCATATGAATTTGCAGTGTCTGAAAGGACTGTGCTTTATACCCAGCTATGCTATTAATAATAGACAGTTTTGGCTTATATCACACACCTGAATAATTGTGTCTGTTCCTTTAAGAGAGTGTGTGGCTTCAATGAAAACAGTTGATATATGTTCATGCTCATTGAACTGCTGGAATTCTGCCCTGTTAACAACACTATTTGGTGGACGTGCAGGGTCCGAAGACTGATGGTGTACCCAATTAAAAATGCCGGGTCTGAAGACTGATGGAGTACCCAATTAAACAAGCTTTAGTTGGCTTTCTCAGCTGTTAGACGAGTGGGCAAATGCAGTTCATTTTTGAGTATCAATGCATTCTTCTGCTTGAGGCGGAGTTCTGCTAGATCCTGGACAATCTGATGGTTTCATTTATTTTGAAGGGGTGTCCCATCTTACCCTGCTATATTTGGTCATTCAAAATGCTACTTTTTCTTTCAGCGAAAGAAGAGCAGAGTGTACCGGAGGTCTGTGGTAGAGCAGCTGCTGTAGGAAACTCCAGGTGAGTATCATGAGGCGGACTGATGGAGTTACCCTACAGCCCTTGCGCTGCTCTCGCACCAAACTCGATGTTTGTGTGTGTGGCCCTAGGCCACTTTTCACCAAGACCTACCAAAACAAATGAAGTCCTTCATCATGGCTTCAGAATGTGAAGGTGGAAGGAGACTAACATAAGCATAGCTTGTGTTAGTCTGAGCGATGTTTCAGCAACATCAGTAATTCAGTGCTTTTGACGTTGTTGCCACTGCTGATTGTATTTATTTATATTTTTGCTTTGAATTCAGTTATGAGCAGCAGGTGGAGACCAAGGCCGTGGAGAAAACCTGCAACCATGACCTGGCAAGCACTGCAGGTAAGGTGTCTTTACTGTGTGTGCTCTGGTCTGGTTTTAAATAAAAGAATGTTTTATGTAGTTAAAAAAAAAGTCTGTTATTCTTTTTTTGATTAAAATATCAAACACATACACTACTGTTCAAAAGTTTGGCATCTGTAATTTTTTTTTAATGTTTTTGAAAATTCTCTTATGTATTTTATATTAACTTATATAAACTATATACCGTAGTCATTCCTCCAGTGTCATGCAGTCCTTCTGAAATTTTTTTTATCTGATTTGGTGTTCAAAAATCTTTTTTCAAAACAGTAGTGCTGCTTAATATTATTGTGGAAACTGATACATTTTAGTTTTGAAGATTATTTAATGAATAGAAGTAAAAAAAAAAATATTTTGCTCTGCCCAAAAGTTTGAACAGTACATGTAACTGGTTCATTTAAAATAAATGGCACATGGTTTGACTTATTATATATTGCAAACAAATTCATACATTTAAATTAAAAAAAAATTTTTTTAAGCCATTTCTTTGAACAAAAGTAAACTCTATTCAACTGATTTTCCCATAGGCCTTACACCTCCTGCCACACCCCCACACCAGATGTGGAAGCCTATTGCCCCAGTTTCACTTCTGGGGAAAACCAAGAAGTCAGAGGTCCTTAAACCAACTCTTAACAAGGCCATTGAGATAGAGGCCAGACCACTACCTTCAAATAAGCTGCGCAGCCAGCCTCAGACCCCTACTATTCCTGGACAGACTCAGCCTTTCTCCCTTGACCACGACTACTGCCTCCCCCCAAAAGAACCCTGTCAGAATGAAGTTGGCAGTCGGTGGAATGTCAAACTACAGCCTAGCATTGTTATCAAGACTGTTGAGCTGCCACCCAACAAGCAAGCCCAGAACAGCAGAGCTACATCAACCCCTTCAGTTACAGAAGGAACCCAGAGAAATCTCAGCCTCCGTCAACCTTCTGCAGATAGGAGCTGTACATTAGATAGCTCTGCCTTGGTGACTCCGGATGCCTCTCCAAGCAGGCCTGACTCTGAAAGCTGTTTACTGGATGAAGAGAAATGCAACCAGCAGAAATCTGTGGGCTACTCTGAGCATTCCTTCAGATCGTACCAGCAGGACAGAGGCCGCTCAAAGCGAAGATACAGAGCCCAATCCTCTAGTAGCTTAGAATCCAGCTCCGAGTCTTCTTCCAGATCACGTTCACCACCAAGGAAAAGGTCCGCTTCCATGTGGTTTTACACATTTATAATAATTGTAAAGGATAATTGAAAGCACATCAATCTAGAGGATGTTGGCAAATGTGTAGTTTTACATTTTACAGATACAGGTCTCGTCACTCAAGCAGCAGATCCAGTTCATCATCTCGGTCTGGTTCCCGATCCAGCTCCAGGTCGTTTTCCCCACCCCGCCGGCGACGGTATTCATATTCGAGTTCACGCTCTGGATCCTGGAGCCGCAGCCGCTCCCGATCCAGATCCCGCGCCTCTGATTCTCTTGGACATCGGCATTGGAAAAGTCATAGAAGGTGAGGACTGTCAACACCTTTTTTTTTGTGTTGATTTAGTAGAGATGCTTTATAGTTTTTAATGCTTTGTATTAAAATGTATTTTCCATTTTAAAATTGTAATTTATTTATTTTTTTGTTAAAGGGGTCATATGATTCTGCTAAAAAGAACATTTATTTGGTGTAATGCGCATTATTGTTTCTCCTGAAACGCATCAAATTTTACAAAGCTCATCGTTCTGAAAAGCGAGGTGTGCTGTGATTGGCCAGCTGTCCAGTGCGTTGTGATTGGCCGAATGCCTCAAGCGTGTGATGGAAATGTTACGCCCCCCTAACATATGGCAAACTTTACAGATCTTCTTTATTCACCAAGAGCTTGTAACACTCCAAAGAGAAAGAAAAAGTTAAAATCCCATCATATGACCCCTTTAATACATCAAGTTAAAACTAAATTAAAATGCGAACTGTTACTTTTGCAGCTTGCTGAAATGGTTTAATTTTTTTTTTTTAGTAAATGTTTTTTTTATTTTTTTTTATGGTTATTTTTTATTTAACTATAATAACCCTGATATGTTTTGATTTATTTGTTAGCCCTAATCATCAGAGGGCTGGTTACCGGCATTCGCAAAATTGCAACGAGGATGCAAAAAGACACAAAGAGAAAGCCATTGTAAGTATTTTAATCATGAAAGATATGTCTTTTAGATTTTTCTCAAAGGCACCTTGGTGATTGCTGACATATCAGTTGAAATGTGTTATGTAGGAGGAGCGGAGAGTTGTTTATGTCGGACGAATTCGTGGAAGCATGACTCGTAAAGAGCTGAAAGAACGCTTCTCATTCTTTGGAGAGATAGAGGAGTGCACTGTGCACTTTAGAGAAAATGGGTATGGCTTCTTTAAATTTTATTTGGTATTATTGTTTACATGAAAAAAGAATATTGCTAACACCCAATTTTGTTTCAGGGACAACTACGGCTTTGTTACATACTACAATAAGAAGGATGCGTTTGATGCTATTGAGAGTGGAAGCAAGCTGAGGGAGCAGAATGAGCTTCCTTTTGACCTGTGCTTTGGAGGAAGGAGACAGTTCTGCAAGACCAGTTATGCTGATCTTGGTGAGCTTAGCATGTTGTTGTTGTTCAATTTAAAGTAGTAATGCAGAGGTAAATATTGTTTTCTGAAACACAAACCAAACTGAAATTAACATGGAACAGTATTATTACTTTTTTGGGATATTTATATTTGACTCTGAACTTTTTATGCTGTTCAGGGTGTCGTGTTCTCAGGTGATAAATAAAACCAGTCGCATTAAAATTCTCCAGCAACGTGTAGCCTCTCCATTTCTGATTTAGATTATACATCGCTATTCTAGCATAATTTTTGGTCACAGTTAAATGCATCAAGACTGCTGACATATTTACATGTTGTAACTTTAGGGCAGTAGTTGATGTTTCTGCTGAATATTTCTGGTTAATGAAATTTCAGTACACCACTGATTTACAGTCTTTATAAATGTTCCCTTTAAAGCCTCCCTCCAGATGCTACAGTGTCTTTTTAATCTCTTTCAGATTCAAACCGGGAGTACAATCCACAGCCTACAAAAGGCAAATTTGATGCACTAGACTTCGACACTTTACTCAAGCAGGCTCAGAGGAACCTGAAAAGGTAACGATTAATCAAGCCACAGGAAAGAAGACCGATTACCTCGGAGCAAAATGCTGCCCCGCATTTCCAGTGTTGCCTATTAATTACCATTTTTGGTTGTTTTTGTTTTTCTTTGTGTTTTTGTTTGTTTCTGCAAGTTTACACCTTCTATTGAAGTGATGATTTGTAAGAAAAATCGAAGTGCAAAAAAAAGATAATGAAATATAATAAAACTGTGTAATGAAATAATAGATTTTTTTTTTAAAAGATTCAATTTATTTAAATGTTTAATCTGAATTGCTGAATGTTGGATACATTTTAATATGAATTGAATGGAAACATTATGTTGGGGTAAACAGGTTTATAATGCTGAATTTATTTCAAAGTAAATAAACCTGGTTGTTGTGGTCTCTTTTGAGATTAAAAGTGTCTTTCTCTCTTAAACAGTCCTTTGAAACGTTCACATAACATTTGTGTCAATGTCGCCCAAATAAGCAACGTATTGATTAGTGTAGTAACAAATGGGGTTCTCATTTTACCCGAAAATACAGAAAAGTTAAAATTTAGTAGAATTTTTAATTTAAAGTAGTTTAGAGTTTGATTTAGTAGTGCTTTCTAGCTGGTTACATGAGAATATGATGTCTGTATGATTATATGCTGATTATAAGGTCACCATAAGGACAAATGGTCACCATCAAATTTAGCTGAACTTGAGCAGTTCCCAACAGATTAAAGGCTGAAATTGAAGCAAAAGAACGTGAACTTTATCTTCACTTTTTAACAATAAACGCTTAAATAGAGACCAAACTGATTTTTCCCCCTTGCATCACAAAACGGGTAAAAGCATTTTACACTTTTTTTTTTTCTTTTTTTTTTTAACTACTGTGATGCAAAAAAATCGTATAATTAAATTCATTGATAATTAGTCGGTAAAAGACTTTCTCAGATTACTCATCATGACAACGTGTGTTGAAATCTCGAAATTAGCGCTGAAGCAATGGAACAAACCATCACGATACACTGAGGGGTGACATCTCGTACGCAAGAGGCCAATGGCCGCTGAATGTTAATTAAACATACCCCCAGGTGAGCTATTTCGTCTAAATTCTCAACACTGACTACAATACAATGATTAATAAACAAGAAAACCGTCATTGGGTTGAATATACAAAAGAAAACTTGGTCTTTTTATTTTTTTATGCACAGAGACACCGACACAGTTCCGCAACACAACAAAGCTATTTTTACTAATACATTTACACGTGTTTTTATATAAAAAAGTATCAAAAATCATTATAAAACGAAACGAATAAGCTGCCATCCATCATTCTTATTCAGGCTGACATTCTCGCTGTCCCTTTAAGAGCTTTGCTAGAGATTTGTTTTCAGACTCACACAAACCGTCCTCTACTGGTTCAAACCGGTTTTCTGATTCTGCGCAGTAAGTGTAAACAGGAAGAAGAGAGCAAAATTAGACCGCGTCGATGAACGGAACGTTACGTTACATTGACGGGTTTATTTGAAGTCGCGATGCTGGTGTACTGTAAGCTTAAATGTCATTAATTTATGATGTAAGTAGACTGGACAACAGCGATTAGAGAAAACACCGGGTAACGTTAATGCTAATCGGCGGTTCTGACATCGTTGAAAGACGGGTTCAGTTCGCTTGCTAGAGAGAAAGAACAAACAGTACAGAAAGCGTTCACTGTAACTGTTAATTGGGTGTGAATGACTGTCGTGTTTATTAGCAGGTAGTTGATGCAGATAATCTGCACCCGACAGAATCCCGCTCCCTGCTGGTGACTCGGTGGCCTACTGACCCACTAACAGCTAACAGCCAGTGAATCGGGTGACGGGTTAGCGTTCCTGCGGAAGAAAAGCTTTGTCTGACGACTAGACCGATAACGTTACTTCCAGCAGAAATTATTAAGTGCAATTCGAAATGGTTCAGAAAGACAAAATAATCGAGTCGCCACAGCCGGAAAATGAACCAAATCCAGTCCCAAGCGAAGCTGTTGCGGAAACGCAGTGTCCAGTGGACGAGCCCATCATCGGGGTTGAGCGAACAGGCCGCAGGAAGTTCATCACTGGGGTTGTGGAGGGTGAGCTAATATAGACAAATCCAACGTTATGTTATCAAACAAAAAAATATTCAGCATTAACAATTATTCCAATTAGTTCCATACATTGCTAGAAAACATCATATTTATTTTGCTGCTTGGGTGTGGATTGACTTTAGCGTCTGTTTGAGGAATATGCTGCGTTTGTCACAACCATTTGTTTTTCTTATTTTGTTCACCGCAGGTTTCTATGGACGGCCATGGACCATGGAACAAAGAAAAGAGCTTTTCAGGAGGTAATGTGCAATTATCCTGCCCCTTTCTGATTCATATTACCTAGCATAATTTAGTATATGCATTTTTTCTATATATTTGTCTATTGTGTAATATGTTATTAATGTAGTTGTGTGTATATGTATAGTAGATAATATTTTTCTGTGTACTGGAAGCTTTTTGAATTTAGCTACTTTAGCTACTTTAGTACTGTTTTTGAGTGTTCAGCCTAAAAAAATCATATCTTGTATTTGATGTGTTTCAGGCAGCAGAAATGGGGTTTGAACACCTATCTGTATGCCCCGAAAGATGACTACAAACACAGAATGTTTTGGAGAGAAATGTATTCTGTAGAGGAAGCAGGTGATAGTTTTTTTTTTTTTTTCATGCTCTTTAAAAAGGTACAAGTCGTTATGCTTTATTTGGCTGAAGTTTCTGAGTCTAATGTCCTCTCTCATTTCCTTTTAAAGATCAACTCACAACTTTAATAAGTGCTGCTAAAGAGTATGGGGTTGAGTTCATTTATGCCATTTCTCCTGGTCTGGACATTACATTCTCAAATCAGAAGGAAGTGTCAACACTTAAAAGGAAGTTAGACCAGGTGAGAATGAACCTATTCAGAAGCTTTAGAAGCACTGGGCTCGGATGGCCGTATATCCTCAATCTCTGTCTGTCTTTTGTGCAGGTCACTCATTTTGGGTGCAAGTCCTTTGCCTTACTGTTTGATGACATTGATCATAACATGTGTCCAGCTGACAAGGAGGTATTCAGCTCCTTTGCACATGCTCAAGTGTCTATCACCAATGAGATCTTCCAGTATTTGGGAGAACCTGAAATATTTTTACTATGCCCCACAGGTAAGATGGATATTATTATTATTATTATTATTAACTAACCATGCTGCTTTGTGTGATGCTATCTAATGTATTGTTTCTGTGTTATACCTACTCATAATTATTGAATATTTCCTTGTCCTCAGAGTATTGTGGAACATTTTGTTATCCAAACGTATCACAATCGCCTTACCTGCGCACAGTAGGTGAAAAGCTGCTTCCTGGTATTGAGGTGCTGTGGACAGGTAAATTGAGTTTTCAGTGAGGGGACTGGAATAATAGTTGCTCTCTTGTGGATTTTAACAATGCTTTTACATGTTTGACAGGTCCCAAGGTAGTTTCTAAAGACATAACTGTTGAATCTATTGAAGAAGTCACAAAGATACTGAGGAGAGCTCCTGTCATCTGGGACAATATTCATGCTAATGACTACGATCAGAAGAGACTTTTTTTGGGGCCTTATAAAGGCAGGTCCACAGAACTCATCCCTCGGCTGAAGGGAGTCCTCACCAACCCTAACTGTGAATTTGAGTCAAATTTTGTGGCCATTCACACACTAGCCACGTGGTATAAGTCTAACATGAATGGAGTGAGAAAAGATGTTGTCATGAGTAAGTATGTCTTTAGGAAAACATTGTTTTTCTAATGTTAATGTATAAAAATGACCAATGTTTTTCTCTTAAAAGGTAAGTTCACTGAAAAATTAAAATGCTGAAAAAATAAGTTGTAAATGATGATAGATATATCTATGCAGATCTTTATTTTTTTAATCCTATCATAATCTTTAATCTAAAACATGGGCATAGTTGAAAGACCTGGGCAATATTCAATCCCCTCCAGGAAACTTTCACTCTCCTGAGATCACCGCAATGAGCAAATGACAATGTTCCAGTCAAATGAGACTTCTTTGAGAAGTGGTCTTATTCGGATATACATCACAAAAGAAAAGACAATTGAAGTTTCTGGCTGACTGTAAAAAACGATATGGCAGATTGCTGTTTTTTACTAAGTGAAAATTGTTGCTCATATTTTTGATGAAGACTGACAACATCATAATATCATGTTTGTGTATTTAATCTTGTTTGGCTGTAGCTTCATAGCTTCTTGTTTCTGTGTTTAGCGGACAGTGAAGACAGCACTGTGTCCATCCAGATAAAGTTGGAAAATGAGGGCAGTGATGAGGAGCTAGAAACCGACATCCTCTACAGCCCGCAGATCGCGCTCAAGCTGGCTCTCACTGAGTGGCTGAGCGAATTTGGAGTGCCTCATCAGTACAACAGTAACTATTTCTTCTTTGTGTGATATATATAATGTTACATGATAGTGTTTGGTATCTTATATATCATAACCTTTTGTTTTTTAATCAGGTCGGCAGGTTCCTCACAGTGGAGCTAATAGCACTTCTATAGATGTTCCTGTGCTCACTGCACCCAGTCTGGGCACTTCCACTATTGTGACTACAGTCTTCCAACAGCCCATCATGAGTCCAGCTGTGCCCCTTAGTGATGAACCGCATGTGCTCGGCAAAGAAGAGGAAGTGGAGGTGGAGGTGGAGAAGAAGGAGTCTGATGAAGAACCCATGGAGATGGTCGTGGAGAAACACGACGAGGTGGAAGACACTAAAAATGTCAACCAGATCCTCACAGAGATTGTCAAGGCTAAAATGACAGAAGATCTCAAACCCATGGACACAGACAAAGAGAGCCTGACAGAGTCCAAGTCCCCAGAGATGTCCATTCAAGAGGATTCAGGCAGCGACATTGCACCGATGCAGACTGATGATCAGCTCAATAAGGAAGTCTTTGTTCCAGGCCCCAATGAGAAGCCACTGTTTACTACTGAGCCACTTACTCTGGAGGATCTGACCCTGCTAGCTGAACTCTTCTACCTGCCGTACGAACACGGTCCTAAAGCAGTACAGATGCTGAAAGAGTTTAACTGGCTGAGAGCCAATAGCAGTTGTGTCAGTGTTAACTCCAAAGCAAAGGATGCAGAGAAGGTGAGAAATGTCAAATATAAAAACAAAGTTTTGATCAATCTGATCAATATGTGGTACTTTTATATGAGTGGGTGTTAATCTTTTCACATCAAGCTGAACAAAAACTCTCAACTTCCATGGTCAAGAGAACTTTTAGAAATTGTCTTTATCTAGTCCAGAAAGTCAGATTAATGTAATATTCATCAATTCCTTAAAATTCCTATAATTAATGTACTTTAATTGCTGCTTCAGAATAAAAATATTTAATAGGTTAAATATTGCTCTTGTGTAGGGTAAAACACCCTTGTCTAATTTGTGAGATAATCATTCTTTTGAGTTGGTTGATTCCACAAAATGGTGGAAATGCTGTAATTATTTTCACCACATGGTGGTGCCTTTATAATAAGAACAAATAACACCTTTTTAGCAGTTGCTGGTTAGCTGTTTTGAAGCAGGAGACATTTGATAGTGTGGTTATGATAAAGATGGTATTAATATGTTTCACATAGGTAACTGAATGGCAATCCAGAGCAGAAAAATTTGAGGAGATGTGCTGCTCCGTCATCCAGATGTTCACCAGACTCTCCAACTCCGCCAACAGGACCATTCTTTATGACCTGTATCCCTATATCTGGGATATAAAGAGTATCATCTCAATGTTGAAATCATTTGTTCAGTGGTTAGGTAGGTATGGCGACATCTCTTTTACTGTTTCTCAAGGCTTTTAAACCACACTGAACCCATGAAATACTTGAATGTTATTCGGTAGAATCCAAAAACAATGAGCAATCGTTACAGTAGTCATCAGTTTATAAAACATTCACATCTACACGTTTTATAGTGACATAAAGATTTCAGGTGCTCAAAACGCCTTTCTTAACAGATGGCAGAGCATATTTTTAGACTTGGGAGAGTAAATTAACACTTTTCTGCTTGATTGTAAGACCTTAGTTCTCACTCACAGTATGAACAGCATCCACATGCGCGATTTGAAATTTCTTGTGCCAAGCCTCCCATTTAATGGAAATTCAGTCTAGTATGTACTCTCTTTTTCTTTCTTATTTTCACGTTTTATGTAAAAACTCTTTTCCTCTACTGACTGGATGCTGTCTTCATTGCTAGCCAGTGCCTCTCCTCCAGGCCACTCTTGATCAGGTAGAATGATTTGGACGGCTGTGGTCACAGTTGCCGTTGTGGGTCCTGCTGCTTGCTGTGCATTCAGTATCAATGTGCATTAACTTAGCAACATCTGTTGCAATCTTTTTCGATCAAGGTTGTGATCGTGAAGGAAAATAGGCCCTTAACGCCCAAGCGCGCCGCGCATGCGATCTTGGAAAGCAAGGCGGCTATGTAAGGCTATTCTGGTGCATCATGAATGATTGCTTTATATTTTATGGACTTTTTTTACCATATATGTTGATTATGAGCATTATAGGAAGATACTCCACAGACAACCTCAGCGTCTGCTTTACTCTAACTGAACTGGTCCGGTCAGAAAACACTTAACACTACATTCCAGTGAACTGTACACAGTTCTCATGATCCTCAGTCAGCAAACTGAAGGGTCTCTTATCTAAGCACTTGGGTCATTAGCCAGCCCTTTTATTTATGATGATTTAATTGAGAGACCTGTCACTTGCGGAGAATGCCCATGTTTGTTATTCATATAGCTTCTGGGCATCGCTACAGTACAGTTAGAGTAATGGATTCTGCTCTAAATGAGGTTTTTGTTGGAAGTTGGTTGTGTAATTATAGCACCAGCATGGCCTGGGTTACCTTGGTAACCACATTTCATTCACAGGTTTCTGTCCGGATTTATAACAAAGCAACACAGCAGGCAGCAACCAAAACCGGCATGCCACATCTAAATTGTCTTTAACTGATGGAGGGGAGAATCAATTGTGTAATATTCCGCACTAATAAAGAGTGTTCTATAGAATCTGAATCAAATATTTGACTTTTCTTAGAACACATATAAAGGTTTCTTATTAAGTTAATGTTACTGTTCCTTTAATGTTGATTTATTAGGTCTTTTTTGGACTGTCCCCCTCAATATGCTTTTCAGCCTCTTGTTTGCATGGACCGTTCAAATCCCAGTGCGTTTTCAGTGTCTGTACACTGTCTAAAGCAGTGCAGATGGCATTCAGTCAGCGCCTCACTGCTGTTGTGCTGAAATCAGTTACTAATGAGCTCTTTTATTGTCTTTTCCCTTCATTATGTACAGATGGAAGAATCCTCAGCACAAGTTTGTACTGCTATTGGATGGAGAGTGCCCGATGTATGCACAGTGCTGCGATTATCGGTTTTCTTTTTGGGGTTTTATGGATATTTTTTTTTCATTATGAAACGCATCACAATGTCTCAGGAAAGGAAAGGTTTTGGATGAAGTCACATTTGCACAGCCATAGCTCAAGTGTTAGTTGTTAACCCCCCAATTCTTCTCTCTGGCAGCTCTAACATGGTTTTTGTTTCTATCAGTAGGCCCAATTGAAATGGCTCAGACCAGCTTCACCACACCAACTTAGGGGAAAATTGATTCCGTTGCCTCAGTCATCTAAACACACGTTCTTAGTAAAACGTTTCAGTTCACAAATTATACAGAGAAAAATGTTCTGGATTATTTTTTATTTTATTTTTTTAAATGGAAAAGGAAGTGGTCAAACTCCCCTCAGATGGTGTGTGTTATGTGTCCTGCCATTTCACCACAGGATGTGTTTTAAGTATGGTCAAATTGAAAACAGGAGAACTTTATCTCCTGGATCTGCGCTGCATTTGTCTTGTTACATGACGCCGAGTTTCCATCCCCTCACATTGGTACTGTTGTTTAGAAACAGTTGGATTTCCAATCGCACTATAGAGACTGTGTCTGCTTGAGAGCAATAAAAAGCGCTCAATTATGTTGTAATTATCTGCTGCAGGAGCAAGCAGGTGTAGTGACTGGAAAGATTCAGTTGTTGCAGACTTTTGAATTAAAGCTTTTTAGTTTGTGACTTGCCCATGAAGGGTCCAGATCTGCTCCATCGATCAAGTAAGATTAAGTGATATTAATTTTTAATCAGTCAAAGAAATTGTGCGCGTGGTGGCTGATGAAGAGCGCTTGATAGTCATGTGACAAGCCAGATAGGTCTAAATGTGACTTCAGATTCAGGTTAGAATTCAGAGGGCTTAAACAGCTGAAACTTATTTAGCACCAGCGAGCAAACTGATTATGTATAACTAACAAAATCACCAAACAATCTGTCTAAAATGTAGGAAAAGTGATCCAGCCATTAATTGTTAAATGTCTAATTTCTTCAAAACAGACTAGCAACATTATTTAGTAGAAGAGCTAGTGTTTTAGTACCTTATTTTAGATTGCATCACAAATCTAACCTAATTCTAAATGCTTAAGAGTTATGTGAAAAATGAATCGTTCCAGTAATGTGCCCAAACCTGGCATTGCAGTCAGTGTAAGCCCTCTGTCATTGTAAGTTTAAGCTGCTTGAGCCCTAGGCAGACGAGATCTGCAGTTTTCACTGTTGTGCATCTTGAGGTGTGTTCCATGATTGTTGTATCAACATTTATTTTCAATGAAGTTATTTGGAAATTAGACGCCTATACCCTATACCCCTTCCCCCTCATTATGCCAGAAAGCCCCTCACATAATATTCTCCGCTTGGATCTGATCTCAACAGGGTGTCGTAGTCAGTCGTCAGCACAGTTCTTAAGTGGCGACCAAGAGCCCTGGGCCTTTAGGGGCGGTCTAGCAGGAGAGTTCCAGGTATCCAATATTGAATTACCAGAAAATGTTTGACGAAGATATATTTTCGTTTGTTTTAGATGTTGGTATGGTTGCAAATCGCTACAGGTTGGTCTGTTTAAGGTGAGCTGTCAGTAGCTGCATAGAAAAACGAAGGGGTGTTGAGATCCACTTTTTTTCTGAAATGTAAATTAAAATTAGTAAAAACGGTTACCGTTAGATCCAGTGTTTAGGGTGATGGTGTTTTCTAACCCAGCATAATTTTGGATTTCTTTCAGCAACTGCCCAAATGAGATGCTGCTTTTCCCCTTGCGCTTGCGACAGCGCGGCATGGCTAGGTTTTATTTTATGACATCTTGTTTCTTTGCAGGAAACTATTACCAACTATTAGAAATTATCACCACATTTTGTCTGCGCCTGCGTCCACAACACTGCGCTTGCGTGTGCGACTGCGAGTCTACTCAAAGCTCCACGAACAAATGATTACTTATTCATTACTTCCGCATACTTAACATCTCAGAATGATTCAGCTTAAATAGTCTAAATTAAACACAACTTTTTATTTTAATTATTTTAATCTGGAAATATTTGGTCATGGAGTTTTGCTTTGTGCGCCAGCTTCATCCTTTTCTCTACAGGAAGTTCTTGCGCAGCGAAAAAGAGCGGGAAAGGAGCATCTCCTTTAGCCAGTTAAGCCTTTCTCAGACCAAGCCTGCGCAATTTTGTTTCATTTTGGTTTTCCTCTGAAAAAAAAAAAAGTTGGAAATGATTTCCAGTGGTGCATATCTTATGTATAATGTTTACATGCTCTTGCTGTACTCTGACCAACCATAGAAGCCAGTTCACTTGTGAAGCCATTTATTTCAATTGCCGATATTAGGCACATTCTTGTTCATTGTGTGAGGTCGGTTCAGTTGGAGCAGGTAAACACAAGATAAAGTTTCAGTAGCAGTGCAGTCACATGGTCAAACCTAAAGAAATTCTAAACTCTACAATACTTTTGCTTTGGTCTCCACAGAGACTGTTGCCAATTGAAGGGGCAAATGATCTTTTCTACCAGCCACCACCACCAATGCCAACTTCAAAAATCTATACCATAAGGCCTTATTTTCCCAAAGATGAGGTGGGTTTTGGCTGGGCATCAAATCACTGATATCAGCCATTTTATTTTATATTGTTTTAATTCTGTGCATGCAATTCATGAAATACTATTCACCAGGTTAGGGTGACTGGTTGCAGCAGCCATTTGTAAGTTCTTAAAAGAGTCAAATCCATTCTAGTGTCAAGTAACTAGCTAGCCTATAACTACTTCTTGTAAATAAATAAAACATTGCAATTGGCTGCTTGTATTCCCAGCTGAGGTGTCCCAGTTTAAGCAGTGCTTTTAGGTTTCTTTGCAGCACATCTGAAGTATTCTGCTGAAACAGCAGTCTGGTCCACCTGTTAGTCCTTAGAGGGCTCACACTTTGTGGAATCAGAGCTGTCAGATGCCTTCACATGCTGCATCTCTC
This sequence comes from Carassius gibelio, assembly GCF_023724105.1. Taxonomy (NCBI): domain Eukaryota; kingdom Metazoa; phylum Chordata; class Actinopteri; order Cypriniformes; family Cyprinidae; genus Carassius; species Carassius gibelio. The sequence goes on along the minus strand of NC_068383.1, from coordinate 17,167,430 downwards.
TCACTGTCTGTCCTCAGTCTTCCGTCTACAAGATCTGCAAAGAGATGTTCACTGAAGGCTGCGACAGCATCTCTTTCCCAGACGAGTCACCAGACCTTATTGGAGACAGGTGTCGTTTGAGATTCCACTTTGTTTAGTCACATTAATGTTTTATACATGCTTGGTTAATAACTTGCGAATGTTTTACCATCATCTTCCTCATTTCAGGTTAGTGGGAGGTTTCCTGACGCTCAGCCCAGACTATGGCTTTGTGCTTGAGGATGAGGAAGGTATTTGTGGCTATGCTTTGGGCACTGTGGATGTCAAACCTTTTGTGAAGAAATGCAAGATAAGCTGGATTCCATTCATGCAGGAGAAGTATATCAAGCCAGACACAGAGAAGGACTTATCAGAAGCTGAGGTTAGTATGTCATTCCTTCTACAACAAATTCATTCTTAAAGGGGTCATGAACTGCATTTTTTTTCACTTAAAGGTTCACTTATAATGTTGTATAGTGCGATTTTCATTCAAGAGTTGGATGTAAAGCCCACTACTGTGATTGGCTAACAGTCTGGAACAGACAATGCAATAGTGTTAAAAGCACTTTTACTCACACTTCTGTGTTGTGACATTACTGTTGGATCGCCATTTTTAAACTGAAAAACAAATTGATTCGTGACATGACACAACTGCACTCGTGTCCGATCTAGATATGTTGGGATCTCAAGGGAGGCAATTCAAAGACTTATTTTTCCCAAATTTCATTACACAGTGACTTGCAATTTTGTAATGTCATCTGTATGGTTCTGTTGATGGAGTAATCCTGTGTTTGTGTCTCTCTAGTATTTCAGTGGGTGGTGCTAAAGAGGCAGTGATGTAGCAGCAGGCGTTTAAAAAGTGGCACATCCCAAAACCAGTAGTTTTCTGAGCTCGGTTTCAATAAAAACTGTTTTTAAACTAACGAGAAAGTTTTGAAACTTACAGGATGTTTTTAAAGTACATTGACCTGTTACATGTCAAAAGATCAAGATGACCCCTTTAAATTCCTGACATGTGAAATTATATTTTTATTAATTGAACAATGTGTACTTCAGACAAAAAAGTAAGAAAAATAAATACTTTTGATGATGTTGATCATTCGGAAACCTGTGTTCCCTATAGAAAATGATGCTAAGTTTCCATGAGGAGGAGGAAGGCTTACCAGAATCATTCCTCAGTAACTTCCCATCACTCATTAAAGTGGATATTCATGCAAAGGTTACTGACCCCAGTGTTGCCAAAAGCATGATGGGATGTCTCCTCTCATCACTGAAAGCTAATGGTATGTAAAGTTAGGTTGTGTGAAATGTGTAATTTTTTACGTTACTGTCGTTATTACCTACTATAGTACTAGCATTGTTATTAGTCAGTTATTACTTAAATACATTGTACATTAAAGGTGCTTTTAATCTCTGTGTCTTAACTTTAACAAGCAAAAAAATGAATGCCTCGTTTCCTTTTCCTCCTCCTTTGTCAGGTTCGCTTGGTGCTTTCTGTGAGGTCCGGCATTTGGACAAAAGGATGTTGGACTTTTATAGCAAACTGGGTTGCTTTGAAGTGGCCAAAATGGAGGGATTCCCAAAAGACGTTATTATAATGGGGAGGAGTTTGTGAGTCGCCAAGAAGAAAATTCATACAGAATGAGCCACCAAGAAAGTGCACAAGCTTTGGCCCCAACGCACTACCTGTTCATGTAACTATCACGTTTTGTAATAGCAACGGTTGCTTCATTCACATCATATGCTCAATGCATTTCTAGAAATTTAGATGCTGTTCCTTTGCTTTGCCAGTGTGTAGTGGAAGCTCAAGTGAGTGTGCACATGTGTGGTGTTCAAGGGGAGTGAGAAATGGAAAAATAATTGAAGTGAGTCTGCAATAGTAATTCAGGACGCACAAGTTATTTTCAACTTTTTTTTTTTGAGGTGGACCGATTGCTTGAGTTGGCCGAGTGCCATTGAACCCACTAAATCTCTTAGATGTGGCCCAGTCACAGTTTGTGTTCAGCATATGTGTATGTTTAAGTTAATGTCTACATTCTAGAGACCAAATACGTCCCATTATTTGGTAAGAGACATCTTCACTGTTTTTAATAATTCATTTCAGTGCTTTATAGTGTTCAAAGTAACAATCTAGAAGGACTTCATAACAGGTAGGGTTTGTGATATTGCTTTCCAGGACATTGTAATAAAGTCTGCCATTTTCCAGGTTCAAACGTTGTCTGTGATCTCTCATGGAGAATACAGCAGTCTAAAGCTATCCTTTGAGGTTTGTGTTGCTGATCAGGTATTATATAAATTGAACTTGGAGCAAGTAAAGATGTAAACACAGTTAAACCGCAAGTCTGTTGTTTTTAAGACCGCATGGGATAGTTTTGTGTAAGCCTTTAGCATGTGTACATTTTAACCATACATTTTTTTTTCATTTTGTACAAAAATGCATTTTGGCTCTTGCCCTCCTCTGGAATATATCTGAGGGTAATGAAAAGTACTTTCCTACACTCATGCCTTTTGTTTAAAGTGGTAAGTGATACATTTCTGAGATAAAACAGGATTACATTATAATTCTGAGATGCTTATGTGTTTACAAAAAAATTAAATAAATAGACAAGTACAATTTGTAATGTAAAGCTGAAGACCAATCTCTAATTAGAATGGAAACTGAAAATAAATGAAGGTACAGTGGATTATTTTTAAAATATCTGAGATCTTTCTTTTTCTGTTGCCTGAGGAGAATCACAACATTTGCCTGTTTTTAATGACAGTATGCCTCTTTAATATATTTAAAACCTCTACAATTGAAGTTGGGTTTTTCTGAAGTCAACTCTTCAATGTCAATGGCAGGATTATTTACCAGAATGTAGGTACAATAGAAACTGTTAATTCTGTATTTACTCCCTTTTCTTTTTTTTTTCTTACAAAAATTACTGACATTATTCTTCTGTATTGTTGTGCTATATTCTGAAAAACTTAATGAGCACAAAAGGCTCCTGCAGATTCCCACATGTAATGTTAAAATGTCTTGAGTTTAAGAAAAATGTAAATAGTTTTGTGCATGTAATGGGCCAACTGTTTTGACAATTTTTCGACATTTGTACGTAAAAATAAATAAATAATAAAAAGGATTGCTATTGTTTATCTCTATATTACGGAGCCCCACACATGACATGCTAGAAAAAATAAAAATCGTGCGCGATAATACGTTCCCTCGATGTACTAAAACAGGCACACGATTACTTTTTCGTTTCCTCCATTTACTAATTCGTTCTCTCGATTTATGAATTGTGTGCATGATTTAGCCTACTATTTTTCTTGCATGCCATGTGATGGGGTCTGTACTATATGGCTTTTTGCTTGGATTATTTTATTTTGGTTGATCACGTCCAATGTAAATGGCGTTTCTATTTTTCTCTTTTTTTGAAAGGTCATACATTTAAAAAGATGAAGACCTTTCTGTACTTTGATGTAATTATGATTATGTATTATAGTTGTAATTTCTGTAAGGGTTCTATGTAACTAAGATGGCTATTAAAATGTTAAATAGAAAAAAACTGTGTGGTTAGTGAGTCAAATTAAAAATGTTTTCTAGGGCCACAGTGACTAACCCAGCAAATACTCTCATTTCTGACATGGTTTCTTTAAAACTTTGCAAGTGGTTTGAATTGTTTAAAACTGAAACTGTCTCAAACTTATTGCATAGTAGTATACAAAATTAATAGTCCTGGAACATAGTTACAATTTCTGAGATGCTGACACAGTTTTTATATAACGAAATATATATTTGTATACATATATATTTTAAAAGAAGAAGTAATTTAAGTTATTAATTATCTTAATATTAAACCGGATCTAAAACACAAAAATTGCTAAATAACAAATTGAACCTTTCAAACACAGGACAAAAAAAACTGGTATTAACTAAAACCCCCATCTTTTTTAATCTAATGGCTGGGATTTGTGATACTTTGGACCCGCCTTCCGTGTCCATGTTGATGACGTCATGATCTCTGCGACGAATTTCGCACACTCGTCACGTGTTTTGAAAACGCGACCTGCACTGTTGATCTGTAGTCTCTATTGAAGTGATCTTAGTAACATTTGGGCGATTATGTCGTTTGTGGATGATGAAGTATCAGACTGTGGAGTGGACTCTCGCTCGCGATTGGAAAGCTATGTGTTCAGTAAGATCAGTGAAGCGCAGCCTGCGCTGATTGTACATTTGTTAACACACGTGGGACAACGGCAATCGTCAGAATGTTCTCTAATAATTGTTTAACTTCTATCAAAAGAGTCATGTATTACTGTACATCACGATGTAGTTCAAACATGCCCGTTTTCAGTAATTACACTCATTTGTGCATTTAAATATACCTATTTTATATTTTGATTTTGGATTCCTTCAGGTTGTGAATTGTCTTCTGAAGTTCCATTTTACACATTTCAAGCAGACGAAGATGAAGATGTGGAACATTTTCTCGAGCTTAAGACGGTTCGTAGACTATTTTACTACTTTCGCTTGTGTTGTTCCAAACCTGAATGTCTCTGTGTGGGTGACCGACGTGCTCTATGGAAAATAATAATAAGAAAATGGGTGTAATATGAAGGTGAATAAATAAAAGATTTTAATTGGTCTGATTCATACTTTTAAAGTAGAAATAAAGATTCCATATTTTCTAATTGCATGTTGTAGGTCGTAAAAACATTTAATCTGTGCATGTATATTTATTTATTTTCATTTTTAGGTTTTAACGTTTAATTAAAGTGTCACCACTGTGGTGAAATGACAGTCTGACAGACATCTGTCTGATGATGTCTAGAGGACTTTTCCATTCATTTAAGATGTGATCAGATTACCAGTTGTGTATTGTCCATAGGGTGACAAATGAAGCATAGCTCACAACTCATGTGAAACTCTAGATTAAACTGATTCCTATTGAAATTACTGGATCTTGCATTGCAAAAATTTGCAGAACCTGCCTCCACTTTGGAGTGCAGTGCACACATATCAAAATCCAGTGAACCAAGTTCTTGTCCTTCTTTTTTTTTTTTTCTTTTTTTTTCAATGTATGCCACAATATGGAAGAAAAGATCTGTTGCAGCTTCCATTTCATCATGATTTGAATTTAAGTGCTTGATGACCTGTGCTTTTTAATGCATAACTCCTTTTACTTTTCTCTCAACCCATTAGATTTGTCTAGGTGACTGTGCCAAAGAGGAGAATAACGTGGTGGAAGTGACTGCTATGAATCACCAAGGAAAGAAAATATCGGTCCCTGTAGCTAATCTCAACATTTCCTGCCTGCCTATGGTAATGCTATGTTTTTTCCGAGTTACTTTTTTTAATTGCACTGTTGTAGATTATACGTGTTCCAGCAGTGTTATCTGTTTTTACTCAGGTAAGCCTCGGGGAGTTTGAGTTGATGGCTCCAGTCACACTACGTCTGAAATCTGGATCCGGACCAGTGACCATCAGTGGGTTACATTTAGTTGGTGAGGAATAAAACACTGTGTCACGAGCACACTCGAGCTCTGTTTCACAAAATTGCATTTAAAGCTTTTTGTTTTGAAATTGAATAATGTGTCCTTCAGCCACAGAGAATGAAGAGTCTGAAATATCAGATGAAGATGATGATGATGTCGGTGAGGAGGAAATGCCCTCAATCAAACCAGCAAAGAAAAAGCAGAAAGCTTAATTTGAGATGTTTACATCAGACATTTATATGTTTTATACAATATTTGATTTAATGTGACGGCGGGTGGTGTAGAATGTAATGGAATTTTGTATTTTCAGATTGTGGTGGCAGCTGTTAAATAGAAAGGTTAAATCCTCCATACAACCATCACTAGGAACATTTACTTCATGATTAAAGTGTTTTATTAGTTAATACTGTAAACTGCCAACACAAGACTTCAGATTCACGCTCTGTTCAGGTTGATTTCAGATGTGCCATCCCTATAACATACTGGAAGATGATAGCCTGTCAATCTTCTGCCCTTATGGGAAGCACCAGCATTGTTCTCTACAGATATTTCTCTTACATGTTGTTTTGCTGTTTTAAATTTTATTTAAACATTTTTTTTTGGGGGGGTGGGGCAATCAGGGTTTTTAAATCTTAGTCCCTTTTTGAAGGACTGAAAGTTTTGCATGGTGCATGTTATGTCGAGATCAGTCAAAGGACTTGCCATGGTTGCCATTTTTGTATTTTTACAGATTTATTCACTGATTCCGTAAATAAAGTTTTAGTAGAACCAGTGCAGTTGTTGCTTTTTTTTTTTTTTTTTTTTTTAAACTCACTTTGTAACTGTTTTGATTTTGTAGCACTAATGATCAGTGCAATAACAATTGCTGTCTTTGTTAAAATGACATCAACTGTATGAAAAACCATTTATGTAGAGAGAGGGAGAATTATCATTATATTATACAGTACTAATATTATCAATAATTTGACTAATTGATAATCAGAAGGACAGTGTGAACACAATTAAACCCGCAAAGGTATACATTAAGGCAAGAGTGTACTATACAATCAAGCTAGATGTTATCAAATTAAACATTTATTCATTTATCGTTTTTTGTACTCTATCTTATACATATTTGTTGTTTTCTGAATAGTTTTGTGATTCATAATTCTGTTATTTTTAAAAGCTTATAGACTGTTACTGGTTGGTTATATTGTGACAGTACCCGTATAGAGTGACAAAATGTGTTTAGTGTGTTTTTCTTTGTGCAATAACGGTGGAAATGTTCAGCAGCTATAATGATCTCATACCTATCTTTAACGAACATTTACTTTGAAACCTGACCAGAGAAATGTTATGAAAAATAAATAAAGATCGCTTTTGCTTTAAAACGACGCCAGCGGGCGGTGACGTCACTGAGCGTCCCCTAGTAACCCTCGTCAGCGTCTCGGAAAACACCGGGAGGAAGATGGTGAGAAGTTTTCTGACTCTTGTCATGTCTTTGTGTATTTTGTAGTGAACTGGGGTTGAAGAAACTTACTGGAACTGGGGGCGTGTAGTCTTGATTAGTAGATGCAGTGGCGGATTTAATGTGGGAGTGAAACCTGATGGCTCAGAGCCGCTCAGGCTTAACTAACATTAGGCTAGTTATTTGCTGTCCTGCTAAGTTACTTACTTTCCCGAATAATTAAGCAGGAATGATTTTGCTTAGTCAAGAAATTTACTCCGAAATCCAGAGCTCCTGCCTCTTTTTCAGCTGACGTCTAAACGTACATTTTTGATATAAGTGCTTGCTATAAGTATTGATCAACAGCGATGGTTCACTAATTGTTGACATCATTCAATCACTTTTCAATTTCATTGCTTTTTTATTTTATTTATTTAATTTTTAATAATTTATTTTTACACACCAATTACATGAATTACATTATTATCTTGTTTGTCCACCCCCATAGTGTCATTGTATCATTACTGTCTTGTTTCAAATCTGGTTATTGACCATGTTATGTTTATTCCAGGGCTTGTTGTCAATCCTAAGAAAACTAAAGAGTGCCCCAGACCAGGAGGTACGCATTCTGCTTCTCGGATTAGACAATGGTGGAAAGACAACACTTCTCAAACAGCTCGCCTCTGAGGATATTAGTCACATCACCCCAACACAGGTAACACACAGAAAGTACCCAACATTACTAGAAATGATCTCCCTTTTGCAGAAATTACAAAGTTCCTGGTAAAATTTTGAGAAGTTTATTATCATTGTTTAATAGAGGAATCTCTCAAGTGTTTCTGCTTTTATTTTTCTCTTACTTTAGTACAGCAAACAACCTTTAATTTACATTTAACATTCTTCTGTTCTTGCCAGGGCTTTAACATTAAGAGTGTGCAGTCTCAGGGCTTCAAACTGAATGTCTGGGACATTGGAGGCCAGAGGAAGATAAGGCCTTACTGGAGAAACTACTTTGAAAATACTGACGTGCTTGTGAGTGTTTCTTAAGAGATGTGTGTTTATGAGTTAAGCTTAGACAGACCATTGAACAAAGCTTCAGTTTAAAGTTCATTTATTTTCATATACACTACTGCTCAAAAGTTTGGGGTTGATTTTTTTAATGAAGTCTCTTAGTTTTGCCCAGGCTGCATTTATTAGATCAGAAATAGTAAAAAAAATTAAAAAATCATATTATTACAGTTTTAAATAATTGTTTTCTATTTTGATGTATATATTTAAAATTATATTTATTGCTTTGATGGTAAAGCTGAATTTTCAGCAGCTGATTTGATGCTCAAGAATCATTTCTCATTATTAGCAATGTTGAAAAGTCATGCTGCTTACAAGTTTTATGCAAACTTTAATTTTTCAGAACAGCATTTATTTGAAGATTTTTTTTGTGACCTATATTTTTTACTGTCACGTTTGATCAGATTAATGCACATAAAAAGCTACTGACCCCAAGCGTTTGAACAGTAGAGCATTAATATTTCTTGTGTAAGAGATATTTCCCATAAATGCTTATGATTCCTGAGGTTATGTTTTTGCTTTTCAGATTTATGTCATAGACAGTGCAGACAGGAAGCGGTTTGAGGAAACGGGGCAGGTATAAATTGCAAATCTGTTTTATCACAGCTTGTCTTGTTTGCGTGTGTAGATGAGAGAGAGAATAACCATCCAAGGCCTCTGCAGGATATTTCTCAGACTATGGTTAATACGGTTCACTGCAGCATTGATATTTCACACTGATTTGAAGTGAAACTCTAAAATCCCCCAAAGATATGTATAAGCATATACTTGATCTTGAACGCATTTGAATGAGCTATTTTGAATTGTTCATGTGGTGTGCAGGAGTTGGCTGAGCTGCTGGATGAGGAGAAACTCAGTGGCGTACCCGTTATGATCTTTGCCAATAAGCAAGACCTGCTGACTGCTGCTCCAGCCTCTGAGATCGCAGAGGGACTGAACCTGCACACCATTCGGGACCGCATATGGCAAATTCAGTCCTGCTCTGCTCTGACAGGAGAGGGGGTACAGGTGAGTCATTAGCCGCCTTTTATTTTCCATTGCATTTGTTTAGACCTTCCCATCAGAAACTGTTTTTCACATAAAGTGACCGCCTCTTTCAGGATGGCATGAGCTGGGTCTGCAAGAACATTACTGCAAAGAAGAAGCAGTGAATCGAGTGTATTTGTCTACATCCGTTCAGGGAATGTGAAAAGCAAACTTTGTGGACTGTGTAGATTTCCTACCTGCAGCTTAAAGGGATATGAGAAGGTTCAGAGAGGCTTTTTTTTTATTTTATATATATATATATATATATATATATATATATATATATATATATATATATATATACACACATGTATGTATATATGTATATGTATATATGTATATGTATATATAAATATGTATATATATATATGTATATGTGAACCACCTCAGCCACTGCCTCAATTCCTCAGCCATCAACTCAGTCTGACTCGCATTTACTTCATAAAAAAAGTGCAATAGCATTATATTCTGAATTAATCTGATTTATAATGTACAATCAACCAGTTAATAAGTGTTTTTTGCATTATTATTATTATTATTTAGTCTGTGTGATTTTGGAATCTTTTTCAATATCTTGGATATCTATGACTTCTTCCTTTTGAAAGGTTTTATACTATGCTAAACCTTTTTAGACCATTGCATAAAAAACATTTCTTGCATAGCCTGTGTTATTTGACTGGCTTGAACAAATGTGTTATAAAAAGCCCCAAGTCCTTAGATACTTTACTGTGGGATGAGTGCTTGTAACATGTTTAGCAACCTTTAGCATCTGGCTGTGGCAGTGAAGAGGTTCTTTCTTGAGGACATGAGATTGAGAGCATTATATTCACATGATGCCTTCTGTAAAAGTCAGAAGACTAAAGCACCAGATGAACAGTGCAGATGCTCTTGTCACAAACAGGAAATCAAAAAAGATGCTGTTTAGACCGCTTAATATTTTGGTGATTGTGCTTCACAAGATTAAAACACCTCTCTTAAACTCATTTTAAGAGTTGTGTCTCTTTCCTTTATTATTTAATCAGTAGTTTTTAGGAATGTGCAAGGGAGTTTGCTGGATGTTATGATGAACTGATAATTTTGTATGTCTATGAAGTGTAAATTTAATGGAGAAAGTCAAATGAGTAATTTCAAGATTAATATGCGCATTGACTAAATTGATTACTTTCAGGTATGTCAGGGTTAAAATCGTATCCAAAATAAAAGGTTATGCTTACGTAATACATGTGTTTGTACTGTGTATATTTATTATGTATATATAAATATATATTTCTTAAATATATACATGCATTTGTGTTTATATACAGCATACATAATAAATATACACAGTACACACACCTATATTACATAAACAAAAACTTTTATTTTGGATGTGATTAATCGTGGTGGATGATGGTGGAAATTACGATTATTGTACTTGCTTACTGAACAGTCGAAATGGTGAAAACGTTGTGTGATGTTGCCTGTCTAAATGTATTTTAAATATATAAAAAAAAAAAATTGTACAGGCTGTACATGTGTGAGGCTGTACATTCTCATTTAATAATAATTGAACTATAATAATGAACTACAGTTCAGGCCCCTTCATGTTACAGCACACTTTAATAAATCCACCTTAAATCAATGCAAATTTAGTCAATAAAAGATGTTTTTAAAATCTCAATGGAAAGAGAAATTGCATTTACCAGATTTGAGCAAAGTCCACTGTGTGCGACGTAATGTACATTATTGAAAAATACAAGTTCATTCTCTGCCATCAGGTGGCGCTCTCGGCACGGCAGAAAATAGAGCGGTTTCCTCAGTTATAAAGAGCTTGAAGTGATTATTCATATAATGAAGTTTGGGCAGGCTATACAAATTAGTATCTATCTATCTGTGTGTTGAGAGAGAGTTAGATTTGGGCTGGTGATATCACTCTGACCTTGTGTTCACTGAGGTTCTCCTCATCAGAGGACAGGGCTAATGTCACACCTCCACCAAACCCTATGTTGCCATGGCAACTGCTCCAGGTCATGTCAGAACTGTTAAATGTGTGGAGACCTTTTGTTACATAAATGCATAAAGGCACTGCCCACATTTCTCTGGAATAACTCCTAGATATTGATCTCTTATTCTTGGTAACTGAAATGCATAAGCTTACTTGGAAATCCAATGCCTGAGTGACAGACAAAGCATTCAGAGATGATGTGGACTCACTAAAGAACTCATTCCTCAGAGTATACATTCACTCAACTCCTTGCTTGGCCCAGTCTTCAGTCCAAGCACTCAGCAAACACTGCTCTTAAAACAAAGAAACACAGGGCACCGGTACTGCACCGGTACTGTCAGCACCTTCATTCGCAAGTCTGTGATCATCAGACATTGGCTGTTTTTGAGTTTGTCCCCTGAATGACACCGAACGGGAATTCTCCACACACAGGCCACCTGGGCTGTGAAAGATATGGTGATGAGGTGTGTCAGCTGCAGGTGAGGTCAACCCACAGGCTTCTGATTCGACTATAGGTTACAACAAAACATTTAAGTTAATATTGAATCACAAACCTGTTTAAAACTCACCGGACCCCATTAACTTTCAGTGAATTAATACATAATAATATGACCTATGTAACTGCGCTGACGCTAATGCAACTGAATTGAGCTAGATAATGACACTAACTTTGCTATATTGGAACTGAGCTGAATCAGCACTGAATCAGATAACTGAATTACAGTATTATTGCCTTCTGTAGAGCTGCTTATAGCTCAAAATAACTGATGAACACTGACAGTTATTGAACTGAACTGAATCAACATTTAATTGCATTGAGCTGAATAGTGACATTATTGCATTCTGAAGAGCTGCTTAATTGAATTTGTTTCATAATTGATACATTTTACATTTATACTGATGTTTTCTTGTTTGTTAATGTGAGTTTGTACTGTTTGTAGGTATCCGTATTGTATAAATTGGTATATAAATAAAAGAGACCGATAAAAAAAAAAAATAATAATAATGTTTTATGTTACACTGAAGAAAGAAAGGGTTACAGTATAGAATGACAATAATGAACAGAAATAAATTTTTGGAGCAAACGTTTTTAGTCATCATGAAATCTAAAATGACAATATTTATGGAATATTGCAGTTTTTTTTAATAAATTATATTATTTTCAAAATTAAGTCACCCTTTTTTCCTTTTAAGAAGCCATTTTACTCTGATATACATCACAAACAGGAAGGAAACACTTTTCATTTCATGCTGAATCGAGATGTCTAGTATTCAGGTGAGAAGTATCATCATTTTGTGTTAGTGCTGAATATTCAGGAATAATGAATCTTATGGAAAGCATCTAATGCCATTACAATTTATTTCTTTTTTTTCTTTTGCAGTTACTATCGTTTGCCTTTGATGACATTCCCATTTCCATTTCAGCCTTGGGTTGTCAGTTCAAGAAATCCTGCTGTCTTAATGATTCATAACCAGGTTCATGTATAAATGTGATGCGATCTAGGAAAACCCACCAAATGGTGAAATTGGACCTTTTTTTAGGTTTTGATACCTTATGAAAGCTGGTCTATAAGGTTTGCAGTAAAAGTTGGTATTTCAGAATGAACACTGCAAAGGTAGCCTTAACAGAAAGGAAAGCTGGAAGAGAGAGTTGTGCCACAATCCTCAGTGTAACCATGTCTAATGAGATGATGACATCCTTCATTTACACAACATGATCACATTAATGTTTCTGTTTGAGACTTAATACTTCCCCTGTGTCATCATTTTTCCATATGGAGCTCGAGGGCAAGTTTAACAGGGATATAGTGTGTGTTGTGAGTGTCAACTCATCAGTAGATCACCTCATTGGTGTGTATTTGCCTGTTCACTGGGGTGTGTCTGATGCACTTGACAGTTGTGTGTTACCATGGCAACCGTCTGTGTGTGTGTGTGTGTGTGTGCGGGCCTCGGTGAAGGTGTGTTTTACTGCTGTTGCCCCGCTGGGAGCCTGTCAGCTGTTGTGCAGCTGCTGCTTGCATTAGCAGTCCCAAAGCCCTGTGCATTTATCCATCTCCTCGCTATGACACATCACACTTCTAATTCCAAAGCCTAATCAAAGACATCCACACAGTGCAGGGCTTGTCAGCCAGCACATGCTACAGAGATCCTCTGGTTTCATATTGCTGTAATAAGTAACTGGAGACAAGGGGGAAATCTGCTGCTCTGGCTGCCCTCTTTGTTACCTGAGTATCTCAAATTTATTAACACTGGAGCCTCCAAACAGACGCAGTGTTTCCTGTAAGCCTCGCTGCTATATACGCCTAGTTCAGTGTTATATTTAACCAGGATTTTAAAATCCTTGGTATTAACAGAACACACAGATAGGAATAGTCAGTAACTTAAAGGAACAGTGTGAGCCTAAAGTGACATAAAATGAAGATTCTGTCATTCAGTCACCCTCATGTCATTTCCTGAAGGATCATGTGACACTGAAGACTGGAGCAATGCATGGCAGCTGAAAATTCAGCTTTGCCATCACAGGAATAAAATACATTTAAAAATAGATTCAAATATAAATGTTTAATTTAAATCGTTTAAATATTTAATAAAACTGTATATTTATATGTGACTTTTTTATAAGATTTTGAGAGATGCTTCAAAGGGAAAGATTATCAGAGAGTAATGACTTCAGTTTTGATATGTTCCTCAACCCAAGCTACTGTATCATACTACAGAACACTTCAAATCTATTGTCTGAATTCGTTGTATGGTTCTTTTTTAGGCATTTTTGATCCTTCGTGAGGTTTAACAGCCTCTGGTCACTTTGAACTCTAGGTGTATTGAAAAAAAAAGCAGTGTGAAGATTCATTATTCAAAACGTTTCCACAGAAACAATAGCACCATGAAACTGAAAACATTAATTTCCCCCCAAACTCTGCTGTGCTGTTTTTCACAGTGACTGGTATCCATTTATCATTTTCAGCATGCGTGAACAATAAAATGTGCAAACTTGATTCAGTTCCAGGCTTCAGAATGCAGTAGATAACTAAAACTGAATCTAGTTCACACATTGTATATGCCGCCAAATGCACTGAAATGGAAGTGCAGGAGATCTCAGGGTTCTGCATCTTTCCTGACTCTGTTGCTCCAGGGCTGGCCTCACAGGACCTAAGAGGGATTTTGGATTATCCGTCCTGGCTTTAGGGATTGGAGCTGCAATGTGCTGGATAGCAGAAATCTTAATTCTGCATGGTAAATAGATTATTGAGCATGTGAGGCACTGACAGACTTGCTGCCTTCCCTCTTTCGTCTCATCTTTCAGTTTCCTTTTTTTTTAATCTCTTGAAAACTTTATCCCTTTCCCCTCTTTGTCTTTCCTTAGGACTGTATTGGTGTAAAAAGGCCCTGCATACATCTGGTATTAACATCTGTCTCAGATTTACTGCTGAAGTGGTCAGCACTACATACAGGTGTGAATGGGGTCCACAACGTCTTGTGATCCAAGCAATAACTGCATTTGAAGTACGCATGTGACTTCATTAAATATGTAGCGTAAACTCTCATCCTCCCTGATGCATCCAGTACAGCAGCAAAGAACCATCTACTCACCCTTTTTTTATATAGAAAACACATCTAAACAAAAAAGCACAATCAGTTTGGCAGCACTCAGAGGTCAGCAGCTTCGGCCTGCTCCGTTCAGGCAGATCCCCGCTAAGGGATTGGTTTTCTTTTTGAGAAAGTGCTATGCATCATTTATGTTTTTCTCCTCTCAGTACTCTCAAGGCTTGTTCACACGAAAAACGAATGTTTGGTGTGTATATGCAGCGCAACAAACACGTTAAATTGCAATGGACATGGTTGCTTTTCCCAGAGGACGTTAGAGAAATTTGTACTTTGATGTAATATGCAATTCTAATCCTATCCGAATCTGCCAAGTCTGTTTTTCTCACAAAACCTCTACAAATTCCAGAGCAAATGACCTAATGTTTTTCAGTAAACTCATCTAATCCTGTCCCGGTGTGAATGTGTTATTGCTGATGTATTGGTCTATCCCTGAGCCTCCTTGTGGGATGTTTTTGTTTCTTGACTTACCTGAGTGACTCTTTATGCACCAATCTTGCACCTTTCAAAACGGATAGTATCCAACAACATAAAGTCATAAAATCTAGGAGAAACTAATTGTGGAAGCTGCAAATACTGGCCATTTGGAGTCTGCTGTTTTATTGTAAGCAGCCACTTCTAGAAACACATTTATTTATAATAAAGTTGCATCGATAAATAATTAATAAAAAAGGACAACCGATAAACTTAGCAATTTTGGTCACATTCCCAGAGCACATTCCCATTTAATAACTGATGGCAAGATCAAGCAAATGTGACTTGCAAAAAAGAGAGGCTTTAGACTACAGCTGGTCTGTTTGTTATGTCCTCAAAGGGAACAGCAGCTGAGAAGACCCCAAAGCCTTTGTACAAACATGTCCACGCCCTCAAATTCCCACACACCAATTTCCTACATGAAAAAATTATGAGAAATCCCCATGTTTGGTGTGCTTTTAATATCCCTTTTCACTTCAGGCCTCAAACACATCCCGACGTGATCACATGTATAGAGGAGTAGAGCCGAGCAGCCTCTGTTGTGTTTTGCAGTCGATCCTTCCGGCAGGCTACAGTCCTCCCACGGGCTGCAATGAGCCAGCATGAGCAGCCAGCGTGATTAGCATCATGGGACGGCAGAGCTCAGAAAAACAAACCCATTGTGGAGCTCTCGGAGCATATGGCGTGTCCACCCACAGCAAGCTGGGGGGAAACAGAGGCTAGAATCCAGTCTGATTTCTAATTGGTCACAAAATGTTGACTGTGCTGGTGTGAGGCCGCTGTAAAGCTGAACGTACTGGGTTTGTGGGAGGAGAGGGGCTGGAATGTTACACTTTATAAATAAATGATGAGCTGTTCTTCAAGCCTGATTACTTCCCCCATCCCCTTTCCACCCCAGCCAGCCCTGCACCCAAATCCCATCACGCTTTAATGGAAAAATGTGACTGATGCCCCCATTGTCCCATGAGGAAGAGCTGGAAGGTCTGGTGTAAATGATTAGACTGCTATATTTAAATGATTTAAAAGAGTATGGCCTTGATTAACTGGTTCAGGTGTGTTTGATTAGGGTTGAGCCTAAACTCCAGGACTGAGTTTGGAGACCCCTGTTGTAAACAAATGATTAACTGCTTTACAAATGATTAACTTCACTTCAAACATAACCTCCAAACCCGTTTTGATAATCAAAAACAAGGTCTAGGCAAATGATCCAAAGCCAAAGTTGAACACAGCCCTTGTAATCCCACACGAGTAGCTGATGCTTCTTTGTAACAACCGTGACAATCATTTATGCTTAATAGTGATACTTAGTAACTTGCCAGGCATGTAGTTTGCCACGGACATGTAGATGTTTTCTGTGTGCACATAGAACTAACCCATTTATGCATGAACAATTTATGAAGCACATGCTAAAGTCTCAGGATTTTTTTTCTGCACTTTACTTTAGTAAAGTGATTCTCAACCTTTTATGGCTCCAGTACAATATTCAAAGCCCCCATGACTTTTTAGTTTTTTGTGATTTAAATTGGATAAGGATTGGGTGCTTATAAAAATATTTGACTTACAATTTCTAATTTTTAAAAGATTTCAGAGCCTGAAAAAAAGTACATTTATAAACCGTACAGAAAGGCCTGTGGATCAGTTTTATTAATTTGCATGACCTTTCCATGTTAAACAAATAAAATAATAAAAATCCAACTTTTAATTAGGGTTCTTCTTATATATCCTAGTTCATCCAAGAAAAAATATCTTGAATTTTACTTGCAACCTGCTTTAAGTTCTTGTTTTGTCTTATTTTCAGTCATGATTAGAGGTTTACTGAGGCCGTGATCTAGAACCTAACTAATTTAAGTCATAACTTCTAGTTCTACCAGCAAAAAGAAACCTACATTACACGATTACAAAAGAGATTGCGTACACTTTAGTTTAAACCAGGATTTAATACTCTTTTGAAGCACATTTATTTCGATTTCCAAATGTATGCAGTCCATTCAGTTTTCTTTTCTTGTATAAAATATGTGAAAAAATGTCCCCAACTGTCCTCTAGTCTCACTCAGTCGAGTCTCTTGGAGTTCTGAGTGCACAGGTAGGCTTTCCTGTATGCCTACAATCACAAACAGGAAGTGTTTCAGCATGTTCATGACAATCAGTGTTACATGGTGACCACAGACCCCATCAGGCTTCACCATCATGGACCAAACCAGGAAGAATATCTACACCGTTATAAGACTGAGAGGTGTGTGTAGGCCCCAATCATCCTGAACATGCTTATATGTGCTTGAATGCAGGAAGAAACATTATCTGACAAGAAGCAGAATCCAGAAGAACTACCTCATGACATGCTTGGTGGAAGCCTCCAAAGTATCTGGATTGAGTTTATGTACTGATCTTTTCCAACCTACCGAAAATTTATGAAAAATATTAATACATAACTATAAATATAACAGAAAAAACAAGATGCTCTGGCCTCTATAAGGAATGTAAGTAACACGTTAAACCGTAATCGGACTTGTGGAGTGGTTCAGCAGAAACTTAAGCCTAAAACCTTGAGGTCCAGTAGAAGTGAAATGATAAATAATAAGCACACTCTGAGTCTCTTTTTTTCATATTAATATTTCCCATCTTCTATTAATAAAACTAACAACCAACCAGATTTCAGATGCCCTAATAATAGGAAGAGGGGAGGTGAAAGGAGTTAAAACTAACTCAATTTACAAGCGATCATTATCTGATCTGGGTCAGGATTGATCCAAAATCTGTTTGAAATTTTAAAAACTCCGCCTCCACATTTCTAAAAGAAAGATTCCCTCATGTTTTACACCGGGACAGAAAAGGTGTTAATGCTTAAGTTGGAAGAGATCAGTGTTTGCATTGCATGCTAAAAAGTGCTGTCCTTTTGATTGTGATGATAACAATCCTGATTTTGAAAGGCAGGCAGGAAAAAAGGTCTAAAGGTGCGGTCACATTTGCCGTTGTTTGGCCAAATTTTGCAGGCAAAATCCAGTCATTGCAATAGGAATCCACGCAATTGGGAATTTTGCTCAAGGGCAAATAAATTCCCCACACAGATTTCGCTCATGTTCAAGTTGGTCATGCAGATTCGTCTGGTTTGAAACTGACTTCTTTGCGAGCGGTGCTTCATACATCTCTATGCATTTGACAATGGACTTGTTTTTGCACGCAAAATTTCGCAAATGTGATCGAACCTTAAGGAAATGGGCGAGTTATTGGAGATAAACCAGAGATGCAGTGGAAGTTAACTGGTGACGTATGGTTTAGTGGAAGATTGGCCGTACAATCCATAGAAATCAGGGTGCCTGTGGCTCTGTGAGGCATCGATCCAGTCATGCATGGAGAGCCCCTGGAGAGGCTGGGACATTGAGGGTGTGGAGGGCAGGGGGTGGGTGTAGTCCTGTGTCCAAGGGAAAGATCCCGAGCGTGGGTAGGAAGGATGGCCACGGTGGTTCGATATGGAGGGGACACTAGAGCAGTAGCAGTTGTCCATCGTGCACATGAGAATCTTACGGCCGCCGTACTGCGGCAGCATGGCCTGCTGGGACGAGCTGGGGTTGGGGTAGTCAGCAGGAGTAAAGACTGAACTGGAATGATGGACAGACTGGGCACTGCTGCTACTGCTGAGGCCTACAATGTGCTGGGTGGAGCTACAGGGAACCATGGGCGGCTGCGACATCGCCCCGTCTGTGGAGGTGGAGCCTTGAGCCAGGAACTGCTGTTTGCTCATGGGGCCTGACGCGGACTCCAGCAGGCTGGTGCTGCTTTCAGGGAAGGCCGTGGGGTGTTTGCGTTTCTCCCCCCCAGAGGTATTCACACTGGAGGGGTGGACAGAAATGCTCTGGAGGAAGTGCGCAGGAGTACTGAATGGTGCTGGAAACAAGGGGACGGGGACAAAGAGTTAATATACATGTATTTAAGTTTTTTTTTTTTTTGAGTATGATTTTTGAGGACAAGGGCATTCCAGGGTCAATGATGAATAAAACTGTATCTAGTTTAAACACGTCATTGTACTTTTGGTATTCATGTTAGTTTCATATGGGTTTGACAAACTTAGAAATGTGACCCGTGCTGGCAAAATGAGTGGGAATGTGCATGAGCTAATTTTAAACTACAGGCAAAAAAAAAAAAAAAAGGGAAACATTTAGATTTTAGTTGATTTTGAGGTTCTCACAAAAATGAGTTTATTAAGCCCTCATCTAGCGATCCCAATGCTCCAAATAACAATTTTTTAAATGTTTAATTACCACTATTTGTACGTTTTCTGAGAGGATTACATTTTCTCTGAATTCATTTATGTATGAAATGCTTTTTTTAGTGTAAAAAGTGCAAAAAATGATATATTGGTACCAGTCTAGTTTGGCTTGCTTCTACCAAGTGACATAAATATGCCAAAAAACTTACTAACATAACTACACATGATTATGTGGCAAGTGGCTTTTTGATATTTTCATATACCATAGTTTATCCTTGATCCAATCAGAAAAGATGTGCGACCCACCAGTTGTCACTGAACCACTCAAGTTTTTACCCACCTTCCAGTATTTTTCTCAAGTTCTTTTCCTTTTTTGAGACTTCAGACAGGAATATTTTGGAATTAAGATGACCCACTTTACAAGGAGGCAGAACACTGCCGGTGCTTGACTGAGATCTGCAGAAAGACCATTACACGTGAGAAGATTAGTACATATTCAAAATGTCTATTTATATATACTTCTGCACTTTGGCTCATAAATGGCCTACCTGTCCATGAGTATTTTCACTGGTTTTGTGTTCTACAAAGCAAAACAGAACAGAAGAAAATATTAATCTCCCTGCAGTCTACAAGCTGCTGCTTGACTGCCTCTTTGTCTGTAAACATAGAAAAATCTGGAAGTGCAGATCTGCTGAGAACAACCACACACACACACAGACAGGGAAACATTTCTCACAGGTATGGACACATTCACACAGTGTGTGCCCAGTCAGACAGACTGTTTTCTCATATGATTTCCAAAACATCACGTTTAGTAATCGAAAACAGGCAATATTTAAATCACTACACTGTTTCCTTCGTGCTAGACATGGAATTATATGTGGAAAACAAAAGAATTATGAATTCAATGTTGTTTACATTAATCAAAAATGACCTTTACGAATTCATTTGCTTCTTTCAATCACAGCATTTCTTCCCCAGCAACATCCAGAACGCACATTTAGGATTGTGGGATATCATAGACAGCGAAGGACGAGCAGATGAAGGCATCTGTGAAGGGTGAGAGAGAGAATGGATCTCACCTTCATAATGTTAATATCCTCTGCCTTGTCAAACACAACTTGGACAGAGCTGAGCAGTTTCTTGGCCTCCTGACGGCGCTCACTGAGCTGCAGGGTTTGGGTCGAGTTCTCCTGGCAGTATTTGGAGTGTGCTTTATCCAGCACCTCTAGAGTTCTCCCCAGGTCATCTTCTAAGAGCTGGTGCATTTTGTGATACTGCACACGCACCTCCTTCTTCAGCTGCCGGACCTTATCCTGCACAACACACACACACAGCAATTTCAAGTTTTCTAGTTTCAGAAATAAAAATGTCTTGAACTATGCTCAGACTTTAACATGCAATCAAAAGATCTCAATAACATTCTCCCAAAACCAAATTATCTGAGCTATAGAAGATATTTTATAGATCTATATTCTTATTGTATTGTAAAATTACCTTGACAACTTTTAGGAGGAACACCGGTGACAGAGTTGATTAATAAATGAACCTGCATTGAGTATCTGTGCTATCTAAATCATATTTAAGAATCTTAATATACTTTCACAAGATCATCTGCAAACACACACACATGCCACAGTTTGATTTTAGAAAAATTTGTTCACAGGTATATTTTTACCTTACCAACCATTAAACTGCATTTTGTTTCGACATTTCAATATTATTTTAGTATTATTTATACATTCCTAAAGTATTTATTATTATTTTGAAATAGCTTTGGCGTTTTAAGTTTTAATTTTAATTTCACCTGAAGTTTTAGTAATTTTGTGTGCTCTTGCCATTTAAAAAATATACATATATTTAGTTTTATGATACTAAGTTTTAGTCATTTCAGCATTTCAACTTATTCAGTTAGTTGCCCAGACTACTTCTAATTTTCAAGAGATTTTTTAAAGGTTAGGTATTTTATGTAATATTTACATTATTTGTTTATTAATAATGAAGTTTTAATTTCAGTTAATATTAACAACACTTTCATATTTATGTCAAAACATGCAGGTCATTATGTCAGTCGAGATGAGTTGAGATGAGAGATTTTGATCCTGATGATTTTGTTTTCATAGCTTAATATGAGAACACTCACTGTGTGTCGGCACAACTAAACTAATCACTTTTGTTGTTCATAGGTGGAATGAAACATGATTTGATTGCATTAGATCCATTCAATTTTTCTTATTTCTCTTGTTTTAAAACTAATCTTCAATATTAATTGTTATTTTTATATCTGTATGTGGATCTCAGGAAAACCAGCAGTTATTGTAAAAGCTAATGGAGATCCATCTCCAAAACAAGGAGAATTTGACAAGACTTCTCCTTGACAGTATTGTTACGTAGTACAGCATACTTATCTAATTCATTTTCCTCCAACACCAAAATAAAACAGCAGGCATGGAGAAAAAGTCCACACAAGGCTAAAGCACAGACACTGCCAATGTCATACCAAAAACAGCCTCTTCCATATTCATTAGCTGCTGTAGAGGGTGAGGGGAGACACACAGACAGACAGACAGAAGTGTGTGTGTGTGTGTGTGTGTGTGTGTTCATGCTCCTTACCTCCACCAGGAGTTTGTCAGACTCTAACTTATACAGCTGCTCCTCGATGTCTTTCACTCTATCGTCAATGCGATCCTGCTGCTTCATTAGCATATGCTGAAGGGAGAGGAAAACAACACAAATCAAACCTTTTTCCACCGATCCATGATCTGCCAAGCTCAACAAAACAGAACGACTCCAGGATCAAGGATCATCTGAACTATGAACTATTTTTAGAAATAGCTTTCATTTTAAGTCAGACTCAAGCTAACAAAAGCAATTCACTCCAAAATAAGACTCGAAACATCACAAAAACCCTCTATATAAAATGCAAATAAATAAATAAATCAATCAATCATAGTGTAGTAAATGAGGAAAACCTCTATCACAGTTCAAATCGCAATATAAAAATAATTTTTTTTTGACAAAATCTTGCAGCACTAAACTGTAAATAAATACATTTAGATTATAAACAATCAAAATGAAACACTTTCTAAAAAAGTGCACATTTGACTGTGTTGTCGAATTATTTAAATATTACACTAAAATATTTTGCTCTGTCAAAGGTTCTGCTGACAAAAAAACTTTGGGAATCTCTGATTAAAAGCTTTTTTTTATTATTATTATTTAAACATTCTGTGAAAGACTAATAGGAAAAGAAAATATTAATAAAGTGGGAGGTCATTGTTACACATCATATATATGATATGATAATGTTTACTAAATTAAAAGAAAGCAAAAAAATGACATTAGAACATCCTTTGCAGAGTCTCATAATGCTCCGCAAAAACTGAACTACAAACTATTTTTAGAAATATTTATCATTTTAAAGTCAAACGCAAGCTAACAAAATCAACACATTTTCCATCTTCTCCAAAATACGACCCCAAACATCCCGTAGGGTCTCACTATGACATCCAAAAAAATTACAAATCTTATTACAGCAAATGAGGAAAACAAAACATGTCAGCAATGAGACTAATTCATCGGAACCACATGCTCACGTTTCCACACGATTCTGCTTGCTATTAGGTGTCTGGACAGGTTTTAAATTGGATTCAGAGGAAGCCACTAACCCCAAAGCTCCCCCATCCCCCAGCCAAATCAAAGCCTGACAGTGTGCTGAAGCTTTTATAATCCCCTTCATACTCTGTCTCACATGCCCACAAGAAGAAGACTGCACCTCAAAACCCCAAAGTCAACTGGATTCAGAATAACAAGACAATTTGGTTGTTTTATCACATAAATGAATATGCAACATGCAATAGGCCGATTGCAAAGGGAGAATGCAGCTGCCATGACAACAATAATGCACACTGTGCATGCACGAGTGTGCGCATTAATAAGTGTGGAAATTTGAAGCAGAGCAAGAGGGGGCAAAGCCATCTCGGCCTCTCATTTTGCTCGCCATCGCACCCTTTGTTTGCATGGGCTTCTTTCAGTGTCAGTGACAGATTCTCATGTTATCCCTGCATAAAGAGAGGTGCACGGGACCGCTGCAGGATCTATATATCACATGAGAGGAGACACATTCTTGGGGCCTACAGCAACTGGGCTCCTGCAAACCCCTGCATGGGTGCCAGGCAAACAAACAGAATCTCTACAGACAACAGTAAACAGCGGTCACTGCTCACCATGGACACTGATAGAGCGCAACAGTGCGGAAGTAAAAATCACATTCATTTTCTCCATAGAAAAACAGACATGAGCTGAGCTCACGAGGCAGTGTCATTTTAACTTCTTTAAAATAAAATACATTTAAATGGCAAATTAGCAATGAAATAATACATTAACTACAATTATGAAGTGCGATTCAGTAATCAGAGAACATTCTGTATCACTATATTTGGACATACCAGACATCGTACCCCTTAGGGGTTTGTGAGTTACTAGCCATTTTCATCACCTCTTTTTTTATGCGCATTTTGAAGTATCACATCAGAAACATCTGGAAATGGCAAATTTCGGAGAGAAGATAAAAAAACAAAAAAACAACGTAATTCGTCAAAGTTTTTATATTCGCTTGAGGTGATTTTTGACTTGTGCGATTTATTGTCAATAATTAAAGATGGAAACGCATTTGCAGAAAATAATTCTGACATAGAGAACATTAAATGCACATGACTTACTGTTGGTTACTAGGTTATCAACACTAGTGTCATCCGCTCAACTTTGTTATAATTATATATATATATATATATATATATATATATATATATATATATATATATATATATATATATATATATATATATTTATTTTTTTTAGAGGTAAAAAAATATATTATAATAATAATAAAAACGATAACAATTGTTCATTAAAACATTGTTTTGGCCTCCATGTTTCAGCAACAGCAGCAGTATGAGACATTACGGCTGTCAAAAAACATAATTTTGAATATTTGTCAAATAAAATAAATCCACATTCAAATGCAAAAAGTTGCATTCGAATTCTAGGTCTGCGTCAGCCCTCAGTCGGCCTTATCAGTGGCGCACAAAATGCAACGATGATGTAAGTGCCATTGCATTTTAATGCTTTTGTTTGTTTTTAAATGAAGTAGCCTACTCTTTGTGATTGGTGTTGGGTCCTTTGAATTAACTATAACTATACATACATGCATGGTGCTGTTTTGTTTCTAATTGTTTAAGCAACTTAATTATATATGGTTTATAAATATTATTTTAAACATCATGAACTTTTTTTTCCCAAAAGATAGTTGTATTATTTTATTACACCTTTTCCCCCTATAACTAATATTATGCTTTTTAAATTCAAATTTTAGTCATTTTGACAGCCCTGTGAGACACTATCTTATAAAGATACCATTTTTGTCTTATGGCAGTTCAAATCACAATATGATACAAAACAAATCATAACAATTTTTGTAACTAAATCACCAAACACTATACTGAAAAAAATGACTTTGAAAAGAACTTTCAATGAAAACAATCAGAATGAAACAATCTTTTTTTATTTACCTGCATGTCATGTGACCTTTAGTCAACATCAGAGAACTCAGAACATGCAAATGTGTTGATTATTGAAATCCTAAATTAAAAGCTTAATATTGTTTTTAAAATTATTATATATGTATTAATTAATTACCAAAAAGTACAAAATTTGTGCATTTCTGTGCTCATCACATCACTTTAATTTGCTTAACAGCATGTTAATGCCAAATTCAAACCTGATTATAATTTGATTTTGAGTTTCGGGATCAGTTTTAATGGCGAGTGAAGCTGCTGCTCGTTTCATTTCCGTTAGCATGCTGTCATTAAAAGCAGCAGACAGAACAGCTCACTACGCTGTGGAACAGATCAATAGTTTAAACAGATGAGTGTACCATTTCCCTGGTCTTACATACTGGCATTTTGAGCACTTCGTGGACTCAACAGTGCTATCAGACTGAGTCACTGATTACACACGGTTACGAGTACAGGAAACTGTACATCTTCAGCTCGACAACACCAAAAACTTCACGCAACATACCAGCAGGAAGTTACCGAAAATTACTGCTCTCCTGGTGCCATTTTGCTTATCAGCAATCAAAAGAAGACCTTTTAAGGTTTTTAATTTGTTACAACTGTTGGTGTATAGATGAATGTATCCATGTGCTATACATCTGTGCGAGCGCTTCTCGCTTCAAAACACGCAGATGTGCAGATACAATCTGTCAATCTCTTTTGACTGGGAGCACGGAAGGTAGCATCCAAAAGAATCTACAGACAATTAACTGTTTCTGTTATAAATGTAAGCCATTTAATTGCAGAGATGCAGAGCCTGATGATAGGCTTGTTGATGGCTTTTTTAAGCTTTTAAGGTGAAGAAGATCGGAGCTCAGACTGGGACCATAATAATCTGGTTTTGTGAGGTAGTGTGAGGGGCGTGTGTGAATTTCACAGCTAAATGCTGGATTGAGTTGATTTATTTCTGCAGTTTGTAAGTGGCTCAAAACAACCTACGTACATTCACAGCAAAGACAAAAGGTCAGGCATCCTAGCAGCTGTGTGTGAAATGTGCAAAGGGCACAGTGCTCTGAATGCATAGTGATAACGTACAATTCACTTATAGGTCGACAAAACCTCCCGTGAACTTCACAGAATGCATTCATAATCAATCACAGAACAAAAACTCAGAAAATGTTGTAATGAATGGTGCATGATTTTACAAAACAGATGAGAGTACATTTCCACTTAAAGAAAGGTCAGTATAGACACATCCTACCTACACACAGATCTGACACTTTACATGAATACAGTAACCGTCCTGTGTAAATAGAGTATTTTGCCGTGATAACTTTTAGAGGCATTATCTGACATTAAAACTAACCGGTTGCACTTTATTTTACAGTACGTGTACTAACATGTACTTATAGTGTACTTACAGTGTATTTATCCAAGAAGGTTCTGGTAATACAAGGTAACTACATGAGGTAGGGTTAGGTTTAGGGGTAGGTTCAGGGTTATTACCTAGTTATTGTAATTACTATAATAAGTACATAGTATGTATGTACATGAGGAACAGGACTGTAAAATAAAGTGTGACCACCTAACCAATCATGTGAGCACATTTAATATTTAATTATTGCCTGTCCCACTTCAAAGGTCTTGATCTCATTGACTGTATCCAACATGAAATCTTACAAAACCTTGAAAATGTTGACATAATCTGGCAAACAGATACGATAAAAAAAAATAATAATAATAATTATATATATATATATATATATATATATATATATATATATATATATATATATATAGTATATAATATATAGTATATAACAGTATAATAATATATAGTATATAATATATAGTGTTCCTGTAGCTCAATTGGTAGAGCACTGCGTTATTAAGCGCAAGGTTGGGGGTTCGATTCCCCGGGAACACATGATATGTAAAAATTGATAGCCTAAATGCACTGTAAGTCGCTTTGGATAAAAGCGTCTGCTAAATGCATACATTTAATTTAATTTTAATTTAATATATATTATTATTATTAACCAATTAATTTAAATTTACACATCACTTTTTTAAACATGTTCCATAAAAACTGCAAAAACTGAAATAGAACAAGGTTGCTAATAACAGAAATAGGTTGCTAAAAATGAATAGAAACTTCTGATATCAGATTGATCTCCTAAAAGTGAAATATAACTTTAAAACACTAACCACACATTGCTGTGTAGTTCAATAATGTTCAACAATGAGGGCTTATATATAAGTGAATCCATCTAAAAGCTCATTTGGAATTACTGACAGAACTGTATCCTCCACCTGAAACTGAATACTGTATGTGTAAAGTATCTCTATATTCAACAACCTTACTTTTAGATGTGCTCAAGATGCTTACACAAGCGTTTTCTGCACTACGTTTCACCACCGCTTTCACAAAATAAATTAGAATTAATTTGAATTAATCATTTAAAAAGAAAATCACATGTTACTGGTTTAACATCTGACAAAACCTTCACTGAAAGAACTCACTTAATTAGAAAAAGTAGTTACTGAATCGACTTTTTTTTTTAATTCACATTTTTACCATCCAGCTAGTTTGTCTTAGAATACGACAACATGTAGGTAAAAATATACATCTTACATTTGTAATAAATGATATTAATTAAAAAAAAAAAAAAATATATATATAAATATATATATATATATATATATATATATATATATATATATATATATATATATATATATATATATATATATATATATATATATATATATATATATAATCTTTCAGCCAGTTTGTTAAATCTGAAGAGTTCATCTAATATTATGAAAAAACTACTATTATCTTGGCAGACTGGCATGATGGCGATGGGAAATGGCATTGCACACAGCATGATGCACAATATTACAGTACAAACTGCTTCCACACAATCACATTGTACATTCATCTGCAGCAGCAGCCTTGTCCAGATGAATCGCCATCACAAAAGACATTGCCTAGCTGATAAGGCAAGCTTTCTTACTACTCCACATCTCTGTATTTACCTACTAGACTCGTTTCACTCAAAGTTTGCGTTTGCAGTTCACGATTGCAGTAAATTATTGTGTTTATGTGATCCTATGCAGAGCCTACATGTCACGGTTGCAAACAATCAATGGTATTCACCACTTTCACAATAATATGACTGTGATTCCAAACATCTGAAGTCATCTGACTGTACTGAACGTTTCTCAAGGCCGACTGCGAGAGTGATATAACGCTGTCCGGGCTTGCCTGCGTGCAGCGGTGTGATAAGAATGGCCTCTCAAATTATTCAGTGACACCACAATCAATTCTCAAGACTTTCTGGAGCAAAATCTGGAGGACAATTACATTTCGAATGATCCGGTCCAACTGACAGCATGACTAATTTCCCGAAAATGGTCAAATGTGGGCTGAGCCAGGCATCCACACAAAATTCCTCACTGCTTGTGTCCTATATTTAACACAGAGTTAATGGTGGAAGTGATTTTGTGGAGCGTGAATGTCAACGGACCATCCAAAAGAGTAAACGGGTTTCAAGCAGAAAAAGGGGAAAAGAAAGAAGAGGAGGAAAAGAGATAGCAGGGTGATCCTCCATTGGATATCCCATGATGTCATCCCTGCAAACAGGAGGTGGATTATTGGGAACGGAGCAGAGAGGGAACTGAGGTCACTCCCTTCCTGTGTCTGCCAGGAACCCTACGTCCTATTCCTGAACAAGAGGCGAGGGAGCAAAGAAGGCCAGGCAGTTTTACTGTAGGTCCACTTGAGTCACACTCTCTAAATTTATGCACTTGCGAAAGAAGGAACAGAGGGATGTGTGTGTCTTTCAACAGCAGCTGTGGGTAGAGCAAGCCTTGTGTCCATTTCCTCCCTCTCTTTCACTTGGCTGCTTTAGGATCCATGACACATTGGCCATCTAACGCATCCACAAGTCATCCCTGCCAAGTCCAACAGCAACTCACCTCAGCTCACAACAGTTCATTATTCTGGGAGGCATCTGAAGGAACCGTGTGGTTTTTTCACTCCTAAACTGCAGAAAGTCCCAGCTCAGTTTCTCATTAGCATATCCATCACGGTTTAATTGATAGGTAAAAAGCTTTTAATAAGTATCTTAGGAGATCAAGACCAATCATTTCAGGAAATAGAAACAGAAAGAAGTCTTTACAAAATGCAAATGATGTCATCAGCATATAACAATTTGGGTAAAAGCTGAACTGAAAATCGAACATGAATTTCTTATTGTCTTTGTTCTTGTTTTGTCTCTTTTCTTTAAGGCCAGCTGCACTCGAGTTTCATACGTTTTTGTGAAACCTGATGATCATGTTCTCCAGCAAGATTGAAGATGATCCAAAGAGCCTCACTGAAAGAAGAACATCTGACCAGCTGGACAAAGAGTCACATGATCAATGTCACTTTTAATTTATTTAACTAGTGACCTAGAAATCGGAAACATTTCTCCATAAATGTAAGTGGACTTTTGGACCACACCGTATGTATTTACTTATATATGATTTTCAGACAATTCAGTTTTCCAATAATCAAGAACTTGACATTGAGATAAAAAAAAATGTAAGATGACAAGTCTATGTAAACGGTCTCATCTATAAAGCAAACAAAGATAAGTATTCCTCTGTGAAGTGCTACTCCGCAAAGCCAGTTTTATGGACAAGCTCATTATTTCTTTCTGCTATTTGGCAATCAGTCTCACAGGAAAGTAATGTGTAGGTGGCGTTTGCAGTGAATGTTTCAAATCAAGCACTCGGAGAGAAATCACTTCTTAGCATAAACTGACTTTTTATTCATAATTTCAAAAATGATTTACCATTTAGATGAGATTTTAGATATTAAAGTACTTAAAGCGTCCATTTTAAGTTGATAAACCTATAGAATATAACCATGTATACATATATAAGATTTTAGTTGCCCTAAACAATGAGGCTACTGAACATTACAAATAGTTTTTTTTTGCTTTGTTTTTTTACACTTAATGTATTTCTCGCTCTGATGAGTGTTAACATTCGGCTGACTGGGCAGAGATTTAGGATATGACAGAAGTAACTAGGAATGGTAGCATAAACTCATGTTCCAGCACAACTAATGTTTCAAGAGGAAGTGATTACTTCAGTCTTTGACAGGAAGTTCACTCCTCACCCCATCCATATCCAATGAGCTATATAATGTATAATGTCTTTTACGTGTTGCATTGCAAATCGCTCTGCGTAAACATAAAACCATGTCTGCATTTGTGAACAGAGAAAAGACAATCAACAAGCGCTACTCTGCACTGCTTAAAACTTGCATTTGAATCAGTGGCAAATTCTTTAAATATGAAAACATTGTTACATCTTAATAATCTTATATACAATGTCAATCCATGTGTTACTTTTTTTCCCATTTTGACCTTGTAAATTTTTATCAAAAAGTTATAACCCCATCTTTCCATGAAACAAGAGAGTTCTCTTTGATGACGTACACAAAATCTCTGCAATCATTAAACCCGTAACCGTTTATATCCGCTTCCATCCAATCAACAAACGATGGATTAAACCAAGTCCATTAAGTAGAATGTTTAGGCCCCTGAACACAGGCCCCCCAGGACCACTTGCTGGGGTCCACCAAAACTCTAAATATGCCTCTGTGCACACTTGCACTGGACATCTGATCTCCCTCAAAAGAAACTTCAAGAACCATGTATTTAAATGTATTATTATTATTATTATTATTATTATTATATGTTGGCAAAGTATATTTTAGTTAATACAACAATTTCATAAATGTGTCCCGCATTTAACAGAGCATGAGTTAACCAGGTTAACTTGATACAGTATACCTGATGTCTAAAATGGGCTGTTGGCTCAGTCCCTGGTGCAGGAGGAGTTTAGTTACACCCCAACAGAGAAGTTCAGAGTGAAGCACTCACCCTGATGTCATTGCGTCGCACTTCCACGTCGCACACCGCTTGGCCGTGTTTGGGCGCACATCTGGAGAAACAGCAGTACTGGCAGACCGCCACCTGTTCCACATCGCAGTGATAGAGTCTGTACTCATCATGGTGCGAGCAGCTCCAGGCCTGCACCTCCTCAACCCCCACCAGGAGGTGTCCAGGGGCTGGACAGGGCTGCTGGAGATGCGTCTGGATGTGAGACTGGCAACACGGTGTATTACAACGAAGACACACTTTCTGTGCTTGAAGAGGAGGCCCTCGCCTGCACAGAATGCAATGCAACACGGCCGGAGCTTTCTCGACATTCAGCGCGTTAAACTTTTCTACAATATTAGTCAGTTTGATGTTATTCTCCAGGTTGGGTTTCTGGTTGTATGCATGGTTGCACTCCGGGCAGCGCACACTGGCCGTGTCTTTGGCCCAGGCCTCGCTGATGCAGCCCCGGCAGAAGTTGTGTTTGCACGGCAGCTGCACGGGCTCCACGAACACATGCAAACAAATGGGACAAATGAGCTCCTCCTCGAAGCAGTTCCACCAGTTCTCAGCCATCTCAACCAGTTGATCAGACATCCAGTTTTGAGTTGGCAAACATCAAGCTCTAGCACCTTCCCAACAAAGTTATGCTCATTCTCGTGACTCCTTCATTTAGATCCAAGTGTTAGCTCAGTAGATGAAGACCATACGAGCACAGAAGCCCCAGAGAAACAGCTGCAGATCAGACCCAAACATGCCAAGGGAGCGTTTCTGCTCCTGGCACAGTTCGTCAGCAATCAAATACCACAGACGGGCGTGAAAGAAGGAATCTTCAGGCGTTCAGGGTTCTTTTTAAGAACGAGAGAAACTTCGACGATCTATCGACAACAGAACGCTAATTATGATGTGATCCTTTAGAGCGAGCGAAACATGACAGAATATTACGTTCCTAAACTAATCTAAAACGCTATTATGAAAAATCATTATAACCATGGTGTTAGTTTTACGAAATTTCTGAACATTCTGAATGAATTACTATTATTTAAAATATACATTTATATATTAAAAATGTTACTTTACCTGTAAATACCTTTTATTGGGCGCCCAAATCAAACCCGAGACAGATGTCTCAGTGACAGATGCCCAACTATCCGCTAAAAGATAACTAAACTACTAGTTAAAGGCTACTACATCGTCTAATATCCAGTGTCAGTCAAGTTAAGATCAGTTAAATCAACATGAAAATGTCTTATCGTCGGAAGCATATAGTAATGTTCAGAGTTTAAACAGGAAAAGGGTGACGCCACAAGTCCTCGAAGCAGCTGTAGAGTCGCTCACTGAAGCAGTCGATCACGCGTTTGATTTGTGCACATGACATCTGCCCTGCTGGAATATAATAAAGTAGACCTGAGCCTCTGTAGTGCCCGTGTAACACTATATCGATAGGATTTCTGTCCCCTGCAATAACAAGACAGGCAGCTGGTAGAACTAGAAAGACTATTTTTTATCTATTATGACACGACTTTGAATGAACATGCAATTGACGCGTATACATGCATGGCGACATGCTCTCGTGCATTTAAAGCTGCGATTTTATCATGATCAAAGATATTCTCTCGCTATCTGTGCTGGTTAAACATTACAGAATGATCCTCAACCTGATCCCGGTCCATGTTTCGCCTGATGTTTACCTGGCCGCACTTACCAGACACGGATTGCATTCATTTTTAGAGCCCGATGTCGTGTATTTTATCTTGACGAAGCGAAATCGCCTGAAATATTTATGTATTAAAGCCAGATACCTTTGTTGCTCTTAAAGGAGAAGATATCGTTTGGCCCTTGTTATCGCTCATCAGCCATCTTGTTTTCCCGTTTAACGCGAATTAAAAACGACGTATCTGTTTACTTTCCTCTCGTTTGTGTGTCCTTTATATAGGCGCTTCACGTAAAACAAAACAAAAACAGATCCAGTTCCGCGATCATCCAGGGATTTCACGCCCTTTAAAACGTCAATCCTGATTGAAAACAGATGCTTCAGCGCCGTATTCCAATCTGCGTCTGTTATTATTTATGATTTTTTCCCCCCTTTCAAGCTAACGTTAATCCTAGATGAGCGGAATGCAGGCACAGGACTGCAACTCAGGATACAGTTCACATACTCCCCCTTCCCTGGTCACGTGATTAGACCGGAGTCGATACATAAAAATGGGAGGGGTTATTAATCGGGGGCGGGGTTTGATTTAAAGGCACACACATCTCATTTTCTTTATTATTTTTTGTAAGCTGTCAAACGCACAAACTCAGATTCTGTCCAGTACAGGGACAGGAACGTGTAATTAAATTTATTAAGGAGAAAAAAATTAAAACCTACACCTAAACACCTAAGCCTTTTTAAAAACAGCTGGTTCCGAACTTAGGTTTGAATAGGTTAGGTTAAAGTAAAAATGTAGTGTAAACATTCATTTTACTCAATTTACAATGAGATACAATTATTTAAAGTTAGGTAAAAACTGTTAGCTTTAATGCACTGTAAGTCGCTTTGGATAAAAGCGTCTGCTAAATGCATTAATTAAAACATTTTTACTGGAAAACATTGCTTAATAATGCCAATTCTCTTCTGGGTTTTAGAACTTAAGAGCGGTGTTTGAATCTACCACCCATCATCTCAACAGCCCACCAGAATGCCATTACTTAATTCAGAGAGAGCATTTACATTGAGACAGCATCAAGAGATAGATGCAGACCTATTGGTTCTCTATGAGGAATTTCAGTGCCATGGTAGCTTTTCAGCATTTTTTATTCAGTTTGTGTAACTAAAATCAACAGGCACACCCTGATTTAGGTTAATAACTTTAATGCACTTTAGGGTAACAAAACCACAGGCAATGTAGTGATTCTCCAGAATATAAAAATGCCAGTACGCTAAGTAAATTCATCTTTAAAAAAAACAAAATACAAAACACTAATAATAGAGGTTCTTTTTTTACACGTTGACCTATATTATTGAGCACATATCCCAAAAATAACAAATGCACATTCTACAAAATAGATTGCTATCCAGGAACCAGTTAGTTTGCTTCCCTATAAAGAGGCTTGGAATGCAATCCTAGAGTCAAATAAAAGGAAGTTCAATACAAGTAAAATAGTTAACAAAAATAAACAAGAGAGAACAGGGAACTATTTAGTGTTTCTCAACTTTACATTACACGCGAGGCTTAGAAAACACCCATACTGTACAAGCTTTGGTATTGTGTAGGTGAACTAACCACCTATTGTTTGACAACTAAATTAAGACCTTATGAAATATCAACCTTAAATAGGCACAGCTACTTTTATATATGCAAATCAATAAAACCAGATACTCAGACTCAAGTATTATTATTATTATTAA
Organism: Carassius gibelio; assembly: GCF_023724105.1. Classification (NCBI taxonomy): domain Eukaryota; kingdom Metazoa; phylum Chordata; class Actinopteri; order Cypriniformes; family Cyprinidae; genus Carassius; species Carassius gibelio. Next base: position 17,133,264 of record NC_068383.1, on the reverse strand, counting down.
TTTTTTTTATAAACAAGGGCATATTCCTTTGTATGCTTACCTTCACATTACAAGCAGGATTTAGAAAAATTAAACTTCAGTCCATTCTAAGGTGAATAAAGGCACCATTACTTGCACCTTGTTCAACAGACAAATACATGTTTTTTTGAAGCCAAGCCAGAAAAACTATTTATACACTTTAATACAAAAAATATACACTATTCTTTCCTTAAGAGTGAATAGGTAGACCAATGCAAAAACAAGTGGTATAACAGACAATACCAAATGTTCTATATGTAAAAAATGTTTGTGCAATTATATACGATGCTCTCTGAGAAAAAGGGAAGCGTCTGTTTCGTTCAGCCATCTGTAGGCACATGAGCCAGGCAATAGAGTTGAGCTTCTTTGTGTAGATGTGGGTTTGTAATCAGGGACAGTGAGCTCCCAGTCTTATTGCAGTGGGCTGTCAAACACTGTGTCTGGTAGGACAGAGATCTTTAGCTTCTTATCGGGCCAGCTGTACTCCTTAGGCAGCTTAGACTGGGTGAGAGGGTAAAGAGATATACAGCTTGTTAAAAACATTCAACAGTTTATAAAATCAGTAAAACACTTTAACAGGAGGTGTAAAATCATACCACTTCACGGGTGCTCAAATCCTGAATTTCAGCTAGCATCTGCTCTACAAACTCCTCAGTAAGAAGTATCTAAGTTGAGGAGATCAGAAGTCACACACACATGGAAAGGAACTGAACTTCAAAAATCATTCACCCAAAAATTCACTCAGCACCAGGCCACTCAAAATGAGTTTGTTTGTTCATCACAACAGATATGGATAAGTTCAGTATTACATAATTTGCTCACTAATGAATCCTATGCGGTGAATGGGTTTCACTGGAGAAAGCAATGTTATGGATAGAGGACTTGTATTTAAGAGGACTTGTATTTAAGCTGGAAGCATCTTGACTTTTCTCTGCGCAAGACATTAACTGATAAGACTGGAATTGTGTGGATTATTTTTTTTATCAGCTGTTTAGACTCTCTTTCTGATGGCACCCATTCACTGCAGAGGATCCATTGGTCAGCAAGTGATGTAAAGCTAAATTTCTCCAAATCTGTACAGCTGAAGAAACAAACACATTTACATCTTGGATTGCCTAAATGTTCATTTCTGGGTAAACTATTCCTTCAAGCGATGTAATAGTAATGCATGACTGTTACCTGTAGCCATGGTCCATGTGCAGCATACGGATGCTCTTCTGTGGCAAAGGCCCCTTCTACCCCGGTGGATACGAAGGTGATTGCGGTGTCTCCATTAATGCTTTTATATGTGAAATGTCGGCCATGAAGCAGACGACCTCTACAAGAAAAGATTAAAAAGAAAAAAAAAAAGAATTAATAATTCACACGGACAAGTGTTGTTAACACAAGCGGGAAATATTAAAGGCTAAAACTATAAGTAACCTGATGTTCACTTTGTCCCTGCTCTCATTTGAACTTTAAACAAAGGCATCTCTGTGAGCCTTGTCTCTGTTTCTGTCCAAACAAGAAGATTACATAAAACTCATATCCCACTTTTACAGTGCCAGAAAATTCAGAGCTGTTAGCATTTCAGTGAGAATGTTTGTAAAACTGAAATATACTGTAATATGAATAAAGTGCAAATCAGCAAACCAGCTAAAAAAAAGCACCACCAAAATAAACAAAAATTCAAGTTAAGGAGGCATAAATGCCCTTACACAGTTAAACTAAAAATCTTAAGACTGTCTGGATTAAAGTGAAATGTGGAAAAAAAAAAAGTTGTGCTATATTATCTTAAAATAAGAATAGGTTGTTTACTTGCATCGCAGCAATGAAAGTGTCCGCCTGTTCAATATGGATTTATATAGGCTAATAAAATGTCAATATTTACACATTACTTAATATTTGTCACAAATAACTTTTTTATTTATTTATAAAAAGGCATGCATTTCTGTGTGTTATTTGTTCTTTATTTTTACAGAGAATGACATGACATTGTGAAAATTGATTTAAAAATGATTTAGCCAATTCAATGAAAACAAAGGATGGATTAATAAAATATCCTCACAATTAAACTCACAGGTTCTCTCTTTATACTCAACAAAGTGCACACACGATGTGAATAGGAGAATCATAGTACAGTTAGCTTCATTAATTATGTAAGGGATAATGTACATCCATCCAGCTGATCTCTCAGAATAAACCCTAAAAGGGTGATCAGGACCCCCACGTGAAGCAGAGGAGCTGCGTTTGAATGAAACGAGAGTGAGTCCATGATACCAGGATGACATACATAAATAATAGTACACCATTTTGAATCGGGTTTTAATATTTTATTAGCTAAACAAATGCAAAGCTTCCACCAAGAAAAATAGTTCAAGTAAGATCACAGCGGCGACTGGTGTTACCCAGACGAGCCTGTTTTTGATTAGCTTTTACCGGTTGTTATCCAGGGATAACATACCTCGGAATGTCACGACTGACCAATCAGAATCAAGTATTCCACAGAGCCATGTAATAAACTTAAATAATTGACAACTTCAGTGATTTTAAAAGGGGCCTTTTAAAGTGCATAAAAAAATGTGAAAAAAAAAAAAAGTTTGCTGAATATGTTTGGAATACATTTAAAAGGCCCCTGAATTTTTTTTTCCTATAACGATTATAGAAATTTAAATTGATTAATGGAAAATGTCATTTCTGACCTAAGTGAATTTCAAGAAAACATATGGCCAAAGACCCTTATTTACACAAGTACATTCCCTACAGAGTTCTGCCCTACCTGAGACACAGTGGGAGAAGAGTCCCAGACTCCTGGTTGAACTTCAGATGCACGCTTTCCAGCTGTCGTGTTCGCACCAACTCGTGAGGGACAATAGCAGCTGAGCTCTCACTTTCTAGACTGCCCTTACGGCTCCTGAGATAACAGAAGAGGAGAAAATATAAATAAGAAAAAAAAAAGAATGAGGGTGCCCAATTTGTGTCCAAGTGCCCAGTTTGAATATTTGGGCACTAAATCCATATTCAACATTATAAATGTAAATGCATTAGATAACCATGCTATGACCAGATTAAAACACATTAACTATGAACACGATACCATAATGTTAAACTACCAGAAATGTTCCAAATACTGATGCAATGATATTCATACATTTGTAGCTTAAATGGTTAAATACTTTTTAAGAACGTAGTAAACAAATACTGCAGAGCAGAGTTTTGTGTTTCCGTATTTTTCAAACAAAAAAAAGTAACTTGTAGACACTACTGAACACCCATTTTCAATGTGGAATAAAGAAGAATAGTCTCCATAGACAATTTGTTGGAGAAATAGTTTCAGTTTCACTCGTAGTTGGCTCTTACCTTGATGTCTGCTGGGTCTGGAAATGTCCAACTGATTGTCTATGGAGAAATTAGGGGCAGATTTGTACCACAGTGAAGTGAATGAATGCATTTACCACTACTGCCACATGGCAAATCAATTTTTTTATTTTCAAAAGCCACTTTTAACTTTTCCTCTTTTAAAGAGATTGGGAGCACTCCTTTAAATCCACATATAATTTGTAATTCTGCTAATTCAGTTGCTACTATAAGGTATTTTAAGCAAGATGTTAAGACCCGATGCATGAGTGGAACAAGTGTGGCAAACACAGCTTTAGCAACTGATTAACAACCGTGTCCATAATGATAACTGACTGCTTTATTAAAAATAGGTACAAATAAGTCAGATAAAATTGCATACAGGATTTGAATCATTTTCATCAAGCCTGGTTCTATTAATGGTTCTTTAACGTGCACTGCTGCTGAAATCTATTGCTCGAAACATACATTGCTGACCAAAGTAGTCAGATTCTCCAAATAATTAATCTTATGATCCAGTTCTTTATAGTACAACAAATCATGTATGAATCAATGAAAGGGGGTATGTAAATTAATCAAATACTGAAACTGCAAGTCATTACTTTAGTCAGGACAAACTGGAAATTCAATACAACAGCTTGGTCACAAGTACTAAAACAATTGTTAATAAAACTGGAATCGTTAAGAGGAATCTGCATAAGAACTGTTAAATTCTTTATGAATCTCAGTCATCGCAGAAGCCTGAAATCTTTTTCCTCTCCATGAAGAAAGTATGTACAGAAGTGAAGACTGTTATAAGGAAACTGTCATTGTATATCACTTCAATTCAGCATTAGGTTTTTCATCATGATTATTTGGAACAGGCAACACAACCAATTTCAGCAGGCTGTCAGGCTGTGCTCCAGGATGTATGTCTGAATATCTGGCTGCGCTACCAGTAGCAGGGGACTGTGAGCAAAACAAGGGGCCGCAGACAAAAGGATAGAGAGATTAACTCAGACAAACCATGCACTAAGAGGATCTGGATTGCGTGCGTTTAATGAGATGAGGATGGAGTGCTTAAAACAGTCACCCCAGCTAACTGCTACCATCACAGACCTTATTATAGGCAAGTCTAATAGTGCAAATAATCATTGGTCAAAGACCATTTGTACTGGCAGACCATTGGTACTCGAAGCTACTTCTGTGAGCTACAGCAGGCCGGCTGGCAAGAGTCGGTACTCATGAGGACAGAGACTGAAGGGACACGCTGTGTCTGAAAAATACTTGCAGGTAATTATCCACATATTGGACAGGCTTCTGAGCCGCTGTCAAACCAATAGTGATTTTGATATATGTAGCAGTTAAGCTGAACCAACCAAAGTTCATGAAATTAATTCCTAAAAATTGCAGGCCTGTTTAAAAGCCATTTTTCAACTGTGCACCAAATAGGGGTGGGCGGCATGTCTAAAACCTTACTGCATCACATAACCGTATATATCAGGATCAGTTCATTTTGCAGCGTTTTATCACATTGCTCTCTTGCAGTATGCATTGGGTGTTTGTGTGCAGTTTACACTGGACATCTAGCATTATTTTTTGTGTCACCAAGTGAAATCTATGAATGAAGAAAACTCATTATGACCGCTTGTTTTTGTTTAATAACTACAAGCAGTCCTAATGAGTTTCCAGCAATAACAATATTTAAGAGTCATTAATTGAGAAAACAACTTTTACTTGAGCTTTTGATATAGAGGAGATCATGGTACTAAAAGAAAAGAAAGAGTTTCAGAACTGAAAATGTCCTTCTTATAGAAAGCTTTAATTGACACCAGGCCCAGCAAACGCCAGATCCTTGAATGGGTTAAACAGCACCCCCACAGAAGAATTAATAAGACATTGTAGGGAAATGATGCTCAACCAGAACCAAGCAATAAACATGCCATTGAAAATCGCAAAATATTGTGCAGTGCCTGACTGTGGAAGAACAAAGTCGCTGTTTAAGCTTCCTTAGGATTAAGAAACTAGAAATGCGCGGTTGAACTTTATTTTTAATGAAGTTTCAGCTCACGTGAGTAAAATATTAAGTGTTTGTTTGCTTCATTTCACCATGGATTCCTTTGTAGACAAGACACAGGTCTGCCCTGGATTTGCTGAGACTAAAAAGCAATGCTGTGCCATCTATATTGGATCCGACAGGAATGGCGCAGCACACTTATGCGAGTAAAATATACTTATACAATGTGTCACTATTGTTTTGTTAGCAATTATTGATATGTCCTCATGTGTACGTGTCTAACCAAAGTCACAGAGGGCTCCAACTATGAAGGACGTAGCTTGTCAAACAGACACACAGAAAGTTAGTTTACTATGTAAAACTGTTATCCAATCATAGCAGTGGGTGTTTACTTCCAAGTCTTCAATGTGGCATGCCCATAAAAAAAAAAAAAAAAAAAAAAAAAAAAAAAGAGCGTTTCCCGAGCCAGCCTCAAAACCAGTGTAGAAAATAGCCTATTATTTCTTGATTTTTATGTTTTTGAATGTAAAAACAACATGAACGTCATAAGTGAACCCCAGAAGAACAGTATAAAATAATTTAAAAAGCCAGTTTATAAACAGGCGTATAGACTAATTTATAGGGGTTGACATCCCATATAAATTAACAATCATAATTATCACAATCGTGACCATTTGTACGTGATTAATTGTGCATCCCTGTGCAATTAACAATATGGCAAAATCTCTACCTGGCGACACACAATGTATATACAGTCAGAACACCCAGCCCTGGCACCAAACAACTTTGGTGTCCTAGCCATAAACCATAATGATGCCATCCTGTCCCAAACAGGTGGCATAACAAACCAAAGCAATTTGGTGTCTTGCAACAATCTCTTCAACCTGCAACTACCAGAATTATGGTCACAGCACTGGTAAACCATACTTCCACTTGACCAGTATAATCACTCAGTCCTGGAGCGCTGATTGTCGTGAAAAGAGCAGGACTTACTGTGGCCGGTCGTGACTGTGCCTCTGGCTGCTGATGGGAGGCAGGACAGACTTGCTGTTAATCTCCAGTCCTTTCCTCAGGGCCTCTCTAATCTGTTCAGTGTCTGTATGAACAATACACAAATACTCATGACAACGACACGTAATTTGGGCCAATACAAAATCTCTGAAGCATAGAGAGTTTGGTGTCTTGTCCTTAGCACCCATCACCTTTGTCCGACAGCCTGCGTGGCTGTGACCCAATGCAAATGCTCCTGCTGTCGTCCTCATCCTCGGGAGGTCGGCTCAAGTCATCCCAGGCACACTTGGCACTGACCCCGCTCAGGTTAGAGCCATCCGTCTCTATGCCCTTATCCACTCGCTCCTGCTTGGGATGAGCAATCAACAAACGCACTAATCAGCAGGAGATCAGCCTGGCTGGACATGTGTCCATCTCAGCGCAGAGAAGGAGGGGTCAGAGGACTAACAGCAGGTGGAGGGGTTGAGTTTAACAGCCACAGACTTAATTATACTCCATCTTTTCCCATCACTCCTGAAGCATCACAGTATGAGTTATAACAGATGACCTTAATCGGCAGACATAATTATCATTCATTACTTGAGAGAGGTAAAATGTGTTAAAAAAGACTGCATAGGTGCAAAATATTTAAAGGACATGTCAAGTTTAGCTTTGATAAATAAATAAAAAGTATCTAAACGGGCCACACTGTTAACAAAGCTCTTAATTTTAAGGAATAATTCACCGAAAAATTAGCAGTTGCACTGATATTAAAATTCTGGCTGATATAGATCAGCAAATAATTATGATGCTATGGTCAGTAATGAAAAATGGATATTCATTGCTATAGATTGCATTTAACGGTGTTATAAACATTTTTTCAAAAGTTAACTTTTAGCGATGACAGAAATCTCTGTCCAAAATTAATACTTATTAGAATGCTTCTAATAAAAATGTTTCTTGAGCACTTAATCAGCATATTAGAATGTTTGACAGTTGTCATATGGTATAGAGGAACGTGTAAATTAAATGATTAAAATTCTTCAAAATATCGCTTTTGTGTTCCACATAAAAAAATAACAAAAAAGCCATTTAGGAACAATATCGAGGTGGGTATATAAGAACATTTTCGTTGGTGGGTGAACTGTTCCTTTCAACAACATGCAAACTTCAGAAAGCCTTACTTGCATATGTGGATCAATCTCAAAAATAGTTTCCCCTCTTCTCATGTCAGTGATTAACCATGGACCCCCAGCGCTGCAAAAACAACAATGAAACAAGACCCATTTCAGAATTAAGGAAAAACAAGAACAGCACAAAGCATCTCAGAGCAAATGAAAGCTCCTGACCCATTCCATACAGAGTAACAGCATTCAAAGTACACTGCCCTTATCTACAGTTCCCACAATGCCTCAGCAATAGTGGAAAAGAGACATGAATTAGGAACATAACACCCATATTCTTGCATTTGCTTACAGTAAATTTAACACAAACTTATTAAGGTCACCAATCCATAAATCCCATAGAGACTAAGTAATAAATCAAGAGCATTCATTTAGCTCCTCAGGTGGTTAAATCAATCCAGGAGTTTCTTTAATGTAGTTTTCCCACCAGTTGAGCACGAGCATGTCCTTGGCCTGTCTCATGGCTGGCTGTGGGATTACTCACATGTGCACTCCTCTCAGCAGGTCCAGAATGCCTTGACCGTTCCACTGCTGCGCTGCCTGCAGCTCCTCTGTGCAAACACCCACAATCTGATGAGCACAGAAGGGAAAAACTTAATTTACACCGATCACAAGGAGACGCATGCACAGGAGGACAAGGTTAATAAGTGAGGAATTTCAAATGTACAGAGAGGCACAGCTGAATCTACATGGCTGTATAAACATATCTGTGAATGATCTCAATGGCTAAAGAAACAAATAAAGAGAACTTAATAAATGTGGACTTTATATTGCCCTACAATCAACCACTTTATTGAAACTGCTGGCATGTTGTGCCTGACCTGAAGGAAGCTGACGTGACCAAAGGGGGTCTGCACTGGCAGCATCTGGGGGTCCTCCGTGAGTAACATATGCTGGATTCTAGACTCGCTGTTGTCCAACGGACTGTGCCACGAAATGTGATCGCCGCTACAGAATGTGTTTTCTGTCGCAGAGCAAATTATTTGTCTGAGAGATTTGCATACTTTCAATTGAAATTAAGTTTAAATTAATTAAATTATTGCATACAGTACATGCAACAGAATATAGATATGGATACCTCCTATGGGACAAATCTGCTATCTGTACACTAAAAACACTAAGAAAAGTCTGTATGTGAATTGTTTGCACTTCCAATCAATAAAGCAACAAAAATACAGCAAAAAAAACAGCCCATACATATTTAGATATTTATCACTGAATAGTATTCTAAAATAAAAGCATTAAAATGATCATAATATCAGGCTGAGAAACAATCATAAAAAAACTAAATTGAGTGCTTTTAAAATGAAAAAAATAAAATAAAATGCATGACTAACATTGTAAGTACACATCAAGGGGGAAAATTGAATTATATAATACAATGCCTTTAAGAGAGCCCTTTTAGACCAATCATATTAATTAACTTTAAATACGTTAAAGCTGAAAACAACAGCTGCTCAAGTGTTTTGAAATTACAGAAGGAATGCTTCCAGAAATTATAAAAAAAAATACAATGGTGGCAAAAGCATGTTTACTCAGACTTCTGTATTGTAACATTACTGTTGGATCTACTCTAGTCAAACCCACTCAGCACTGCATCATTGTTTACTTCCAAAGCCTGTATCCTACTATCTTGTTTAAAAATTAATCAGTAGTAGAGGAAGACTGCATTTACATTGCAAGTCTTCATGAACAGATCTGATCTTCCGACCCAATCCGATTTTTTGGCCTGTCTGTTTACATTCACTTTAGACACTGGTATCCGATATCTCTGTTTAAATTAATCACCGCCCAAAAGGATTGTTTGTAGTTATCGCCTTGGGTTTTGAATTGTCGCGCTATTAAAATTATTTTTATTATTTACGTCGAGAGGCCATAATTATTTGCCAGCATGGACAACGGCTGTTTCAAACACAAAATGTGACTGAAAGGATAAATAATGGCAAATAACGGTAAATTTAATTTGTTAGGCTATTTTATCTACAGCTCGCTAGAAGAAGAATTCTTTAGTCAAATAAAGTAGCACCAAGATTACATTTATTTAAATTAATTCAAATGAATTAACTAGAGAGAGAGAGAGAGAGAGAGAGAGAGAAAGAGTGTGAAGCTTGCGAACGTGTCAAGTTTGTTGGTTTAATAAAAAAAAACTTCATTGCTGAGAAATATAATGTAGCTGTTGTATTTATAAACTTACGGGGCAGGGGTTGAAAACCAGCTCCTGAATCTACAATTTCTTACCTACAGAAAGTTTCCATCTCAATAAAATGGGAGGACATACAGCTCATCACTTTCTGCAGAGGCGGTGCTTAAACGTCATAAAGTGGCACATTCCAAAACAAGTCATTTCCTTAGCTTGGTTTCAAATAAAAGCGGTTTTTAAACGAACAAAAAAGTTCTGAGTTTCAAAACTTACAGGATGTTTTTATAGTTCATTGATCTGTTATATGTCAAAAAATTGATTTCTCAGTCCATGACCCCTTTAAGAGTAGGTGCAGGTACAGTACCTGATTGAAACACATATCGAGCCAGGCCTTGCATGAGCTCAGCTGGCCAGGTAGGGGGTCCCGTCTCTCCTGCTTCTCTCTTCAAGCGAAATGTGAGCTCAAAACCAAAACCACTTGGGCCCTCTTGGCCTGTGAATCTATAAAGAAGCAAAATTCATCTTAAATTTAATCAATACCAAGCAACATCAACACAACTGTTCACACAAAACTAAACATGTAATTAATTCAACTACTGAAACTCACGGTACATCGTGTAAATATGAATACAAGTTGAACTAAACTAGCTGGGTATTGCTGTAACAACACTGCCATGTAATGAAACTGTTCATCTCATAATCTTTCATTCTTACTCATGAACTCTGTTGTCCCCGTACAAATCACTAAGACCCAAGCTGACATAGTGCCAATGTTCTGGTATGTCTTGTCCAGGACATCCCATGTTTCTGTACATACTAATGTAGTCCAGAGGATCTGGACCCCCTAACCTGAAAAGAGGATTATAGAAGAAAACAGTGAGTCATTGAGATGGGAAAAGTACACTTGAAAGTTTGTTATATGCCTATTAATGCTTCTGCTGACTGATATTTGATTGTCCTCTTTGATCACCACTCAGTGTTATAATAATAAAAACTAGTTATGAAATAGTTTAAACTAAATTCAGTTTTATTGAACTTGTTTTTATGTGTGCATATCAAGCAACAACATAAAATAGAAATGCTTCAGACGTCTCACCAGTACTTCACAATGGCTGTGACTTGCAGCGGGTTCGCCTGATCGGGATACAGGCGCCTGGATTCCCCATAAATGGCCTGCAATCCCGGGGGAAAGAGCGAGGCGAGGCCGAGGTGCGCTGCTGCTGCTGCGCTGCTAGGCCGCATCTCATCCATCCCCACACGGCCGCACAAAACAGAGAACAAAGTTGCCGAAACGCAAGAAAAATATGTGTTCTTTAAAAATTTCAATAAAAAGGGCAATTAAATCACCGGCAACGTAAAAACACTTCCCCCCCCCTACGTTTAGCCCCTGTTGCAGTTTATACTCAGTGTTTTTTATGTCCAGAAAGGGGACGTGCTATCTCTTTGATTGGCACTTGACCCACCCAATCAGAACAGCCGTTAGAAAGACGAGACATGAGAGTCGCGATGCGGTTGGACGTTTAGCGTTCCATAAGTTTGTTAGCTGTTGATCCATGTGGAGGTGGAGGCTCAGTGGTCTGCTACGCGGAATGCGTCCATATCCAATGCTATTGAACAACAGTTACTTGTTTCTTTTCTTTTTTTTTCTTTTACTTTTGCGACATTAAGAGACGAAATTGACTATTTTATAATTTATTATGTATTCCACTTAAATTTCAATTAGCCTGTTACAACTGTATTACCTTCTGTTAGCATTCCAATGACTTCCATAATAAGTTTCTGATTTTTCTTTTGCCCACCACGCATACATAATTTAATTCATATCTTATTCTTTACATTTCCATCTTTTTCTATTTTACACTCCCCCCCCCACAAAATAATAATCTACTTTAATTGATACTTAAAAAGAAGTGTAATCTTTATTTTACTGTTTCAGTAATTTACTGCTAATATGCTATTTAAAATGTATTATCCAAATGCCAGGAATTGCAGTAATTTATCAATTTGTTTCGTAAATCAAATTCATTTTAGATTTGTACTGTAATTGCTAAATGCTTACATTTGTTTGTGAACCTACTAACTGTACTTTCCGAAGTAGATTAGTAGATTTAGTGCCACCTGCTGGTCAGATTATTGACTGTACGCTCTGTCACATGAATCATCCAGTACTGGACCCTATCAGGGGTTTTCCATCCTGTCCTGGAGACCCCCCAGCCCTATACAGTCTGTATGTCTCCTTCATCTAACACACCCAATTAACTCACCAGCTCATTAGTAGAGACTGTGTCTGACAAAAGAGACAAAATATGCAGCGGCCGGGGGGGCCTCCAGGACAGGTTTGAAAACCCCTGCCTTATATTGTAATGTAGGATGTTTTTCCCCCCAGCCGAAATATGCAAAAGACTTTTGCAATTGTGTATTTTAAATGCACATCATAATTAACAGGAATAATCATATCTCATTCTTGTTTTATGAATGTTCTGTGTTTTTAGATTTAGATCTTGTCCTTGGTTTATTCCAAGTTAAGATCAAGGTGTCATAAGGTCTGGAAAGTGATGTAATGACATAATGCTTCACTTCCACACTGTCCACAGCAGACAGATATGTCAACTGATGGCTTCATTAGTCATTAGTGATGTTAAAAGCATTGTTTTAACTTTGTTTTACTTTAATTTACTTTATGGATATAACACAATTTTTAGGTCGACTTCCTTGAATAATATAATGTATAAATAATATAATTCAAACAATCTTATGTTGCATTATGCTTGTAGTTAATACACATCATTCTCTTGGCAGCAGCGTTTTACCACTATTTTATTTATTTGTTTTTTTATCTTTCCCATTTCTAAGCATATGCTTATGTGCAGAAGGAAATTGGAAAAGAAAAAAAACAGAGATTAACAATCATATCTCCAGAAAGTCAGTTACAATACAGCTTGTCAGAACAGATTATTTATGCTCAGTATACCAGGCCAGTTTGTGGCAATTATGACTGATAAGACATAGGCTTCATGTTGTTCATGTAATATGCTGCTTGAATACCAAAAACCTTTGTTAAATTGGTTACAAGTGATGTGTTACACAGAACAGCACACAGAATCTGCAAATGGGTAAGTACTTTTTTTCCATTCTCATGACTCAAGCAAATTGTTTGATCAGATGCTTGGTTTTCATTGTTTCATTTTGACTTCAATTCTTAATCATATGGAAGAATATGCTTCAATTTAAGACTGCTGCAATAAAATTTCCAGTAAATTGATTTACAGAGTTGTTTAAATTTACAGGTATATATTTTTTTTATATTTTTAGTATCTTCAGTATAGAATAATATGCAGATTACACCATCAGGACACAGCTGAGCATGAGTATTACCATTTCTATGGACCAAACCAAAAAGTTTATTTTTAGTCCTATTTGTTACCATCAGTCAAGTGTGCTTCCCCTGCCAAATGTTGCTCCAAAAAGCATTAGGATTCAGTCACCATGAGATGCCCAGTGAATCATGGTGGAAGAGTTGACCCTGAGAGGGGAGCTGCGCTGGGGGAAACTCCAGAGAGTGTTCTGTGTGAAAGCTTCTAGACTTCATGAAAGAGGATCACTTACCCCAGCACATCTGTGTGGATCAGCTATCAGAACAGGCAGTTTTTAGTGCGAGGGAACCCTTGAACAGGAATACAGGGTGGAAAGAAGACTTACGGAGGGGCATAGGGTAAATTAAATAAAAGAGAAGAAGAAGAAGAAAAAAATCAAAAGGTAGTGATCTTATAGTGTGGCTATATTGTTGTAATGTTTCTGTTTCGTGCTGTCTGTCAGCTTATTTAATTGGGATAAAAAGAAAAGAGTGATTACAGAGAGTAGGTAAAGGGGAAATGTAATGTGTTAATAAGAATAGATGATGTTTGGGAAATAAAAATATGATCATATAGATGTAAACTGAAAGAAATTGGCGCAAAAACAATTTTCACTCAAAGTGGTAGTAAAACAAAGAAACGGAAAGGAACACTTTGAATTAAACATGAAATTCTGAAGTAGAAATAGTATTTTCTTTTGAAATGTGCTTGAGCAAACTTTGTTTTATTTAGAATTTAGAAAAATATTTTTTACAGTGCAATATAGAATTTGATATTTGTTTACAAAGTTTATTCTATTACAAAAACTGAATGATATAATATCAATATTATAATATATAATGTAAAAGTATTTTGTATCACGTGTGTGAATCACATTCTGAGTTTTTTAACCTTATTAACACAACACTGCGAAAATGCCACTGTAGTAAATAAAAAAAGATTACTATTTTAGTTTTTCTTCTTACTACTCGTTACTTTAAATTTCTTTGTAATATTTTGTGAAATCTAGCAATTTCTAAATAAAATTCTCAGCGTTAATCACACAGTTTTATTTTTCAGTGAAACACACACACACTGTAATATTCATCTTCATCTTTAAATTGTTCTTACTGTATGAATGATAAATTTTTTTTAATATATTTCTTTTGGATGTGTGAAAAAAGAATATAAATGGTTTATAGAAATATATTTGTTTTTGACTAACCAAAAATTATTTAATCCTCAACCAACTCTTTTAAATGGCTTAAACTATTAGGTGAAATCAGTTTAGAAATCTACAACTGCAGTTAAGATATATACGTACAATTGCAAAAGCAAGTAACACTTCCAGGAAACAATGGTGAAATGAGAATGCACTATTGGTCTCCAAAAAATGAGGTATCATTTTAGAAGAACCCATTACTACATAAAATACAGATATCTGAAGGATTGTAATGCATAAAGAGATCATAGATGTGTCTTAACAGAACTGTATTGAACAGAACATGGCCACTATATATCATTGTTATAGTCTCTTCACTGAATGAGTGTTGAATGGGTCATTATGATATTCAGAGGAACAGTTGTCTTTTGAAGGTGTCCATTACTTCAGATTTCCAAGGAATCGATCCTGAGTCATTTGCTGGGAATAATGCCTGCGGTCATAGAGTGGGAGTCAGTGCATCATTTGCATAACATCAGCTCACCAGTGACTTTACAGAAAAATCTGGCCATGCTGTCAGGCAATACATTTAGAATTCAACCCACAGACATACAAGTAAGGCGGATCTATATCACAGCCACTCTGAAAGGCACTGCTGAAGAGTTGACCTATGTTACTTATAAGTGCCCGGTTCTTGAAAAAGGACCCGGAAGTAGTGGACAGACTTGGTCATTTGATAAGCACACTCACAGTGTCTGATAAATGGGAGTGTGCATCTGACATAATATTCAAACATAATTAAATTAAATAAATAAAAAAATAAAATAATTAAATAATACAAAATTACATAAAATAATGTAAAACAGCCCAGGGAGGTATTTGAATGAATTTGTAAATGTTTATTGGAGAACACATAAAACATACATATCATAAAATATCTCAAAAGTAAACCATCCACCATTGGCTGTGAAGTAAAGTATGACATTGTAGCATTATATGGCAACCAAACACTCTCATCAGATACAGTATATAACAGATTCAATATCAATAAAATTGAAATTAAACAGAAAAATGTAATGGGCTGAATAGAATAGAAAGTACATTTTATTTATGGAAATCATTTGATGTCTTTTTGGTAAATTGGTTTGGAAGACATTGAACACAATGCCAGAAGAACTAAGCCCATAGATGAACTCTTTATGGACACCATCTATGGAATTCAGTTCTCAGGGCTTCAGTGCTCCAGACGAACTTTGTCAGCATTAACTGAACAGGAATCTTTCAAAATCACAATCATTTAGTAATGCTGTTGCCACGGTGTGTTTTAAAATGGTTATTTCAACTAAAACTGTGTCCAATCAGTAACCCAAACCTGAAAACTTCTGGAAGCTTTCAAAAAATACACGAACAAACAACCAAGAAGCCCTGTTTATTAGAAAATTACAGAGTTCAGGACTCTTGATACACTTTTACTGCTGTCGTTTTACTTGAACAAGAGAAACACAGCTAATAAATTAATAGGTGTATCTCTGCGAAGGCAAGAGGGTTAGTAACTCACCTCACGTTTTTGTCTTAATGTTATCTCCATCACATATTTGTTTAATGTTTGATCATTACTTAAATTCAGCAAAAAAGCATTGAACTTCATGCCCTTAACTGAGAACCTGCCACACCTGAGGACTTTCAGGAAACTGTCTCTTCCCAATAAACAGCACTGAACCAGTCAAACTGCCCTGGTGGGTGCACAGTTGGAAACCCCCTCTGAAGTCCCAGATTTCGCTTTTTTATATACAATGCTCTGATGAACAACGTGTCACATTTTTTTAAATTGATATAAAACTACATTTGTAGAAGCTCACAGCTTTGACATCATTATTAAATTATTCGAAATTTCACGAAAACACAATATTGAGATTTTATGTAAGTAAGATTATTTTTAACCACCACACATCTCTCACAATTAATTTTACAAGTTCAAACATTTATATATGACATTTATGTCATACTAAACATCCATTACTTATCTGATAAGGAGAGAGGCATTCTTATCCCAGCTTGTCAACATCAACTTCATATCTCTTGCTCCTGTGTGTCTATGACTATCATGGATCAAGCTGTTGCTTTCAAATCCACAATCCTTATTTGCCTTTACAGTCTCCAGCAACTCACATGTAAAGCCAGAGATGAGCGGAGTTCTTGTGACCTCTGAATATGACTTCTGTATTCTCTCAGTTTAAATATCTCTCTCTCTCTCTCTCTCTCTCTCTCTCTCTGTTTTTATCTCCCTCTTACATTCACTCACTCACTCACAGTACCGTAAGCCTGCAATCACTTCCCAGTAAGAAGGAAGCAGTGGGAGGGAGTCTCCCGCCCCCTCATAATGAATCAATGCAAAGCGCTTCTGAGGAAAAACATCTCACTGGTTCAGCCCTCTATTCCCATAAAACAAAAAAGGGAAAAAGGGAGACGGAGGAAAAAAAAGGGCTTGTCAGAGAAGGAACCAGGAATTCCCCTCATTGCAAAAGAGCAGTTTCATGACAAGAGCAGTGACTTAGCAGAGACAGACAGCAACGACGCTGCCGTGTTTCCATAAAGGAAATGGAAATGGCACATTTGGAACCTACATTTGCAATCTCATGTTTACATGTGCTAAAGTCTCTGACAAAAATAGTTAAAAGTTGTCATATGGAATTTTCTGCTGACTGATACATGTATATTTCATCATAATGAGGTGTGGTGTTAAAACCATGAATACAGTTGTTCCACTCCCCACACTACTTCCATCTATCGCTTACTGTAAAATGAAGTCAGTGAGCATTTCACACCCTCCTTACCGAAGCACGTAGTTTCATTGATGGTTCAGTGTTTAAGCTGCTGCCTTGTGTGGATATGATGGTTGTTTTTCATTATTTTCATTTTGTGTCTAAAGGAAACATCAGATCAGTTACTAATATTGTGATGGAAATAATATATTTAGGGTGAAATGAGAAATATTGGCATTTGGTAACTTACAACCTTTACCTTAAATGGTTGGTTCATCCATTTTTTTTTAATCTCTCAGTATTTACTTGTTCACACAATATAAGTCAAAGGGGTCCAATGTTGTTCTGGAACCACTGACTTTGATAGTCAAAAACAGTCTAGGAAGTATTGTGAAAGAAATTCATGCAGGTTTGGAATGACACCAGGATGAGTAAATGATGACTGAATTTTCATTTCGGGATGAGTTGTACTTCCTAAAAAAAGACACAGACTGTGAAGGAGTGAGGATAGGGTCAAACCATCCATGTGCAATGACTTAAAAGCTGACGGCCACAATAAGGGGAATCTACTTTCAGAGCAAATCCTTCTGCTGGTGGGATAAGTTGCAATTGACATTTTGCACAGACTTCAGAAACAGACCTGGCTTTCATGCTGCTGTTTGAACACAGGGGAAATTGCCTGCAAAGGTCACTGAGCCCATTTCCTCTCCCCCTTGCTCACAGAGACTCAGACCTTTACAGCACCCACTGCTTTTTACCTGCACTGTATTATAATAGTTACCATTCTCAAACGCTTAATGTGTGTGTTCTACTTAGGTGAGGGTTATTAAAGGTCAGCGTTCAATGTATTTTCTTCCTCCGTGTACAGTCTCTGGTATGATGATGCCTTCCCAAAAACCTGTGTCACAGTTGAGATGCATGACTAAGAAGAAAGCAACGATTGCTGAAATTAGCAGAAGTGGACGTTGCCTTTATTTCCTGTAAACTACTTGTGCAAAATAGATTGATGTGGTTGCAGAAGTTCTATTGCTATCTTTTTTTTTTTTTAAACATACAGTTGTCAGGCCATTGAAGAACTTGTATGTAGGCTACTTAAATTATCCTATTCTAAAACCCTTTCATGAGTTGTTACAATGAGTTGTTAAAATGCTATTCTCAGCCAGAATTCATGTTAAATATGTCAATTTACTTTATTTTTTAATTGTTATTATTTCTGACCATTTTTTTAATTACACAGCATTTTTTGGAAATGCAGTTTACTTAATTCTTGTCTTGATGTCAATGTACTTACTTATTGCCAGTATCTTTTTTTTTTTTTAAAGAACACTATTGTAATTAAATAAAAGGGGAACCCTGGAAATGTTTAGATGACTTTACAAAAGTTATGTAGATTAAAAATGTAAATTAACAGGTGAAAAAATAAAGTGTAGAGGAGCGATTGAAAACACAAACATTCATTTTTGAATTTTCTAAATGTCTGAATTAATTTCTAGCATTATTCAATATTTGCTTGGTTATGACTAAAGCTCACATGAATCTGATTCAAAAATCTGACTAAAACTAGTTTCGTTGGAAGATTCCTTCATTAAAAAAGAATGCAGGCCATACAGTGAAATGAAATGAAGTTATAGCAAAAAAAGGAAGGCACAGACTCCAGCTCTGCCATAAAGTCAGAAACAAATAAGCAGGCCTACTTACATTTGTACAGCATTACACTGAGAAAATGCAGTTGTTGTGGTTTGTGTGTGTGTGTGTGTGTGTGTGTTATGTTTAATGTGAATGGAGGGGAATGAGGAAGCAGGAAGTATTGTATAAAACAGAAATTCATTCAATAACTTAAAAAAAAACATTAAAAAATTCAGTATTTGAATACAGAATAAAATGATGGCCATTTATATTCAGTACAGCCATGAGTGGATAAAGGTTTATGATAAGATCAGAAGAGAAGAAAATAAGTACACATAAGATTTTTTTAGCTTGTAACAATAGCAGAACTGTTTTGTGCTAATCAGATCCCTTTAGGTTCCACAAAGAACTACGTGTAGTATAGAACCTTGTCTGAATACACGAATTAAATATTGACATTGAACATTAATTAATACATAATGAGATAAAACATAAAACACAAACACAAAATTGATGCAATGAAATATCTTTACTATCCTCTATGATACATCTACGTCCATCATTATGTGTATTTTGAAATTGAGAGGCATTTTTACTCTTTCATTTTGTTAAGTAAAAGCAATTAAAGTATGAAGGCCAAAATGGGCAGTATGTGAGCCCTTCACAATGTTAAAAGTGATTAAAAAAAAGGTCATGGTACAGCTTTAGCTTTTTGTGTCTGGTCATGTTCATGCATCAAACTATAGCTAAAAATATGGATCATAAATGCAACATCTCTGTCACTTGCTTAGTGGAGAAGAGGAGTCCTCTCACCGGAGCTGGTCCCACTCACATGTTCTGTGAAAAAAACTGAAACGAGAAAAAAGACATTAAATGGTCTGAAACTTGTTGAGAGTGTGACAGTCTGTGTAGACGGACTGTTGAGCTCCAGAGAGTCAATAATGAGTATTTATTTATTTTATTAAATCACATTAGAATAAAACTGTTCTTCACAACAGCATGGATTTAGAAACAGCTACAATTAACATTAAATAGTCTTTAAAAATAAAATAAAATGTAATTTGATTAAAACATTAAAAAAAACAAAGAAACATCACAACAAAACTGCTAAAGTTCCTAAAGTTAAATATTTGAATTGGACAGTTATATATGGAGAATGAAGAATTAATATAATAGTAATTTTGTAATATAGTTTTTCTTCGCTCTGGACTCTGGGGAGGATGAGGACTAGTCTCCGGAAGGAAACAGTGGTTGAAACAGTCGGTGGCGGTAATGTGCTAGTGTAGTTTGCTATCCGCCGTTCAAAACACCCACGAAGAAGACGGGGAGCACGGGAAATCTGTTTACAGTTGACGGTAGTTTGTAAACAGTTTGCGGTCATGCCAGGTGTGGAAACGGTGTATTTCTCGAGGATGAATTGTGCGGAGCCGCTTTTGTTTTAAGACGAATAACCTGAGGTGCTATGATGCTTCAAACACACACTGGAGGTCTTTAAAAATACGTTACATTGGGATGAAAAAGGCGATAGTCTGTGTTAATTTACACTATATAATAAGATTATTTTAGCTGGTCTCCCAGCCTGTCTTCATCCGAAAAGTTTTTCAGAGCAGACAGGGACTTCTAGACTGGCTTAAGATGTCATAGATGCAGAAATGAGCATTAAGTCTTTTTGAAAAATGTCATTGTTTTTATTCCCACAGTTTTCACATTGGGTCATCTGATTGGCCAGACCGAGCAACGTCCTTTACATTTTCAAGAGGAGCAGAATTAAAGAGCATGCTCTGAAGACAAATGCCATGATGTGACAGCCTTCCTGCATGGTACTGGTGGTTATTTTGTCTGTGTTAAGATGCCTCGACTAGAGGAGGTAGCTAATGTCGTCTTCAGGGTGCCCAGCATCTTGGTGTTGGATACGCTGTATAAATGTGACATTGACAGCTTCACGGATCATCTCAAAGCGAGGACAGAAGACATGCTCTTCAAGTACAAATATGTCATCTGGAACATTTATTACTTGGGTAAATACTATGAGATCATTATGAGCCATTACATTGTAGTATTGGCTAACTATGTAATATGTGTCATTGTTGTTGGTTTGTCCTGCAGGTCTCATAGTGAGCGCCATGGTGCTGCTGTTGCCTCTTAAGCATATTATCCAGTTGTACCTGCATGGTCTCTGTGCCCTGCTACTTTACATGGGTCATCATATTGTCAGGTGAAAATAACAATGTATTTTGGGTCAATTTTATTTTCTTAAATATGTGAATAAAGTTATCAGTTTGTCTGTCAGTAGGTTTTTCAAATGGTTTTGTTGTGTTAACAGAGATTATGTAAGAGATGAAGCTCAGTATGGGTATGATGGTGCGCTCTTTCTGGATTCTCCGGCACTGAACCGTTTCGTGACTGCACTCACCAGTAAGTTTCACAACCCTTATAGTGATGCCAAAAAGTACTTAGACCTTAAAGGTATTAAGCTTTTTGGCAAACATATAGTTTACTAGCTTTTTTGCTAAACATATTCCACAAAGTCTGACAATCTATTGATGGAGGCATTGTCTCCTCTTACTTGACTTTCGCCCATTTATTTTCAATTACCCCCGACCAAACTCACCAAGAACTTGATTAGCAATTAAAATATTATATATAAATTGCAAAGTTTACTTAGAAAGAGTACACCTCCTTAAAATGATAACTTAAGTGCTTAAGAGAGGGTGCAAGAAAAAGTGTTTTCTGTCATGCAATTTTTGTATTTTGATTATGTGAATATCAGTCCTGATTATGACTCTCTTTAACAATATATGTATGTGTGTGTGTGTGTGTGTGTGATCACCTGCAGGTCAGATAATAGTCAGTACACTGTGTGCCTTCCTCATGCAGACTCGGCATGTGTGGCTGTTCTCAGCGCACTTGCTCCCTCTTCTGGCGCGTGTGGTATCTGTCCGTCTAGACTGGCTCCTCACACTCTCCTCTGTGGCCTTAATGATCACAGGGGCCGAGGTCGCCGTCTTCCTCCTCGCTAACTTCTTTGTGCCGTACAGACTGGCCAGAGCTGCTTACAGAGAGATAATGGCGATTGAGGTAAAAAACGAACACATACCAACACCCTTGCATCCCTGTTCACACATCGCCATCACATATCTTCTTTTCTCAATCTCTGTTGTTTCTCTAGGTGACCGAGTTGCTCAGACTGATGGCAGTTGGAGTATCTGTCTGGCATGGCTTTGCTGTGCCTGTGTTGTTTAGTGTTTTCTGGTTTGTGCTGTTTGGAGTGCAACTTGTTACCAGTTATGGCACTGTCACTGCCGTCCAACAGGGTCTGCTACTCTACTTCCTCACCAGGTAAACGGCAGGGTATTCAATCTCACTGAATGGCCAAATCAAATGTGAGGTGTATCTAATGTGCATGTGTTTTTCAGTGTTTCTGAATGCTGTGCTACCCCATACTCCCTGCTTGGCTTAACGTTTGTGGTGTCTTATACGGCACTGGGTCTTCTGAGTCTCTGTAAGGTCTATCTTGGAGGATTCAGTGCTCTCCAGAACCATAATGTCATGCACAGGTAAGAGCAGATGGTGTCTGTTTACTGTGTGCATGTGTTTGTTCAGTTCAAGCGTTCATGTTTTTATATATTGTGGTAGGGGTGTGACAGAGGGAGTGACTCTGCTGCTGCTGGCCCTGCAGACTGGGTTGTTGGACCTGGCATCTCTACAGCGCTGCTTTCTGCTCTTTATCATCCTCTTCATCGTTCTCACATCTACTCTACAAAGCATGATTGAGATCACAGAGCCTGTTGTGTTGGGGCTCGGAGCTAGTAGAAACAGGTATGTGATTCCATTTACAACCTGAAGAAATGACTATATTAATGACGGATTGGAGGTATGATATTGTGTATACCTGATGTACATGCAAGAAATGTGTTTATGAAATATGTTTGTTCTGTTATTGTTTCGCTACAACTGTTTGTTTGTTTTTCTTTTTTCAGGATTTATTGGTTAGTAGAAAATACAAAAGTACAGCATTCATTTTAAATCTTTTGCAACATTGTTATTAAACATAATTGTAATCTTTATATATCTTTATGTCTTTATGTAATCTTTAAGTTTATACTTTTATTTATTTAAAATTTGGATATGAAAACAATTTAGTTATGTTATTTTCCACATTAACATGTTCAGCCTGAGAGTTTAACATTTTTAAATTCGTAAAAAAATTTTATGCTTGAGCAAATCCAATTGTTTCTTTCCGTATCCACAGAAGTGTGTGGAAGCACTTGCGTGGTTTATCTATGTGTGGATTTCTGCTGTTTTTTCCGGGATTCATGGCCTACAAGATCTCCCAGATTTTCAGCATGGATTTCTGGCTGCTGATCTTGGCCTCTAGCTGTATACTCACCTCACTGCAGGTACGCTCTGTTTTATGAACTCATTAGTTTCATTATTTATTTATTTATTTTGAGTGAGATCCCAGAATGCTGTGCTCCCTTTTATAGGTGACAGGCACTCTGCTGATCTACAGCCTGTTCATGGTGGAGGTCTGGCGCGGTGCTGCCCTGCCCGGCTTTGATGAGATTGTTTATTACGTGAATGGAGTGTGTCGGCTGCTGGAGTTTGCGGTGGCTGTGTGTGTGGTGGCATACGGGGCTTGGGAGTCACTGTGGGGAGAGTGGAGCTGGATGGGAGCGTCGATCATTATCATTCACTCCTACTGCAATGTGTGGCTACGTGCCCAGTCTGGCTGGAAAAGCTTCTTGCTTAGACAGGAAGCTGCTCACAAAATCAGTGTACTTCCACGAGCCAGTGCAGAACAGCTGCAGGACCACAACGATGTCTGTGCCATCTGCTTCCAGGTCAGAACAAGCAAAAAGAGCAGGTGTTCTGCATGTAATAGTTAGTCATCAAGTTCTGTCCTCATGACCTTGACTTGCAACATACTCAAATGTGCTAGTAGAAGTTGTGAGGTGTTTTCATACTTACTGTAAAAGGGTGTGTATCATTCTGTAATTAAAAGTAATTAAAGGATTTAAAAATTATTAGGATTTATAAAAATACAAAAAAAGGATTTTTAAAAATGACTGTAAAAACAGGAATAATGTGAAATATTACAATTGAAAATAAATGTTTCAATTTTATTATATTTTAAAATGAAATTTATTCCTGTGATGAATTTTCAGAAGCCATTACTCCAGTCTTCGGTGTCAAATGATCCTTCTGAAATCCTTCTAATATGCTGATTTGCTAATCCAAAAACGCGCTGCTGCTTAATATTTTTGGGGAAGCTCTATGATACACTTTGAGGTGAACACTTTTATTTAACAAGGTTGCATTAAAATGATCGAATTGATAGTAAAGACATTTATAATGATAGAAAAGATTTTCTACTTCAAATAAATGCTGTTCATTTGTTCTGTCTATTCATCAAAGAATCCAGAAAAAAAAGATGTAAAGTAGCTTCCACAAAATCTTGAGCAGCAAAAACTGTTTTCAGCATTGATCAAAATAAAAAATATTTATACGTAATTAATTAATAAGGTTACAATTTATAATGGGGAATGCACATTCACTATTAACTAAGAGTTTTCCCTCAATAAACTTCTAAAATGCTAATATTAATAGTAAGGTAGTTTAGGTATGGGGTAGGATTTAGGGATCTAAAATATAGTCATGCATGCACAATGAGACATTCATATGTGCTTTATAACTACTAATAAACAGCCAATATGCTAGTAACATGCTAGCTAATCAGCAACTAGTGAGAATAGTGAGAAAAGACTGGAGTAGTGATGCTGGAAATTCAGGTTTGCCCTCACAGGAATAAATTACATTTTAAATATATTCAAGTAGAAAACAGTTTGCTAACTCTACTGTTTTACCTGTATTTTTGATCAAATAAATGCAGCAAAAAGGGACTTTTTTCAAAAACAAAAATCTGAATTATTTCTAACATCTGATAAGTAGTTAAATGATAACAGTATCTTCTGTAAACAAATGTAACTTTGCATCACTATGGTCATTTTTTTCTAACCTGCAGGATATGACATCAGCGGTGATCACATACTGTGGTCATTTCTTCCATGGCACCTGTTTGAGAAAGTGGCTTTATGTGCAAGAGACATGCCCCATGTGCCATTCCTCCATCAAACCCTCCTCAGCTAAACCCAAAGCTGCAGCAGATGAAGCTCCACCGACCCACCACCACCCACCTCCATCAGAGCAACCGCCTTCTCCAGACACCCATCAGCAGGAGGAGCAGGGATCACAGGCAGACAGTGTTTACTCTGCAGAGACCAACTGTGATGAGTCTGACAATACAAACTCAGTGAGGACTTGCAGTAAGGAGAGTCTCCAACACTTGCACTGTGGGTCAAATGGTGATTCTGAAGGTGTGGCAAATACTGTACACTTCTGCTTATCGGATGGAGACCCTGAAGTGGCTTCTCAGGAGCTTCGGAAAGCAGACTGAAAAGTAAGCTCAGTCAAAGAAGCATGCATCAGAAAAGCTGCCATACGAACAAGACAGACTGATAGAGGGAAAACACAGAGCAAAGCTCAGAGAAAGTGGGAAGCACTGAAAGGTAGCCATAACAGCAGAGGGTTACAAAGGACTGTAGGTACTTCAGTTACCCTGAAGACTTTCTGCTGATTGTGTGCTTAGATTCAGACCTCAGCAGCATCAGATCATACTTACCAAATGATATTCATTTTGAAGAATCTTTTCTTGACATTTGTTAATATGTAATGTTGGATGCTTCAGTTCTGAGGAAGACATGAAAAAATAGATGCATTACAAACAAATTTCAGTTATCAGTTAACTAATTCTGTATTTTTTGTGTGTGTCATTTGGGACTTTTCTGTTAGTTCAGATACAGGCTATGGTATGTGTGTGATGCAGGTCTGTTAATATCTGTGCCTCTGACCTTTCTGTTTGCTCCATTGTGTGCTTTTATTTAAACTGACATTATGAAGTTGTAATGAAGGATTCATGGTGATTGTTCTCTTAATTACATTATGGTTTGTGGATGAGTTCTGCCAGAATGAACGGATAAAAGACAGTCAGTGAAGTTGTGAGTTGTGCATAAAGCAAAGACCCAGTTGAGGCTATGTTTAACAGAGCAGAAAATAATGATTAAAGACACACTGACTGAAAAGTTGTTTTACTCTTGCCTGGTTTCATTTAAAACTCAGTCTGTGTGATTTGAAGACAGTTCTGTGTCTAGTTCAATGTTTCTTCTTTTGCCTTAATGTTGTATTATGATTAAAATAACTTACATTAGTGCTGGCTGATGGATTTATTATTTGTATAGTTATATATTTAATTCACAGGTGCTTTAATAAATGGCGTTAAGGTTTTTGTTACTGTATTACCTATTTTGTCTACTTTGTCAGTGAACTTCTCCAGTATGTAGCACTTAGCAGCAGTATCCTGATGTCTAAAATCTGGTAATGTTATTTTTTGTGTATATGCACCATTGTAATACTACGTTATTCTTTGTACCTTGAAGCAGCATTTAAACATCCATTAATACGTTGATCATTGAACACAAGTTCATACAAGTAAAACAAAAAATCCCAAAGAACAAGGGGGCCTCAAAATGATTTTAATTGATGAATTAAAATGATTTATTATAATACAATTAAAAAAAAAACTAAAAATGTAGGTATTTCTTATTAGGTAGCCTAATTAAATGTATATATATAGTACAGACCAAAAGTTTGGACACACCTTCTCATTCAAAGAGTTTTCTTTATTTTCATGACTATGAAAATTGTAGAGTCACACTGAAGGCATCAAGGGCTATTTGACCAAGAAGGAGAGTGATGGGGTGCTGCGCCAGATGACCTGGCCTCCACAGTCACCGGACCTGAACCCAATCCAGATGTTTTAGGGGTGAGCTGGACCGCAGACAGAAGGCAAAAGGGCCAACAAGTGCTAAGCATCTCTCAGGAACTCCTTTAAGACTGTTGGAAGACCATTTCAGGTGACTACCTCTTGAAGCTCATCAAGAGAAAGCCAAGAGTGTGCAAAGCAGTAATCAAAGCAAAAGGTGGATACTTTGAAGAACCTAGAATATGACATATTTTCAGTTGTTTCACACTTTTTTGTTATGTATATAATTCCACATGTGTTAATTCATAGTTTTGATGCCTTCAGTGTGAATCTACAATTTTCATAGTCATGAAAATAAAGAAAACTCTTTGAATGAGAAGGTGTGTCCAAACTTTTGGTCTGTACTGTATATAAAACTAATTATTAATAAACTACTGGGAAAAGGACTATACGATGGAATTATAATTTGATACCATCCTGGCCCTTTCACATATTTCCCCTGTTGCTGTTTAAATCTGTCATTGTGTAAGTTTCACTGCACCATGACCATCATCTTCACATTTAATCTCAGTTACCCGTAGGTCAAAATGAATCTCTAATATCCAAGGAAGTACGATAAAAGTTTCGGGATAATCCCTTTACGATTCTCCGTCGTGAAAAATTTTACGTGTTATTATTATTTATAATGTTTTTAATTTTTGCAGTTTTTAGTGCTGCCAAGACTGTCCTCCAGCGCTCACGGTGGCGCTCGGCTCGTTATCACGGTTTGATTCGCTGTTTTCTCCGCAGTAGAAGAAGAAGCGGCTAACAACAACAAGCTCTCGACATCTTGTCAGCGCAGTCAAACTGAAAGAGAAGTGTACACACATCAGCTTCACACTCACCGACAGCGACCACGGCCTGTCTGTATTCACACTTCTGATTGCCATATCATTTTTTTAGACACTGAACGTAAGATATGTTTTTTGACATCCTGACATTTTTAATGTTACTTTTTATCTAAGAAGCTGGCTAGCTCTCAGGTTAGCTCACATTTTGAGAAAGAGCGAGGTTTAGGGCGCTAGTTATTGAGGAGCCACTAACGTTACACCCAGCGGGAGAAGATGGCGCTTAAACGAATCCATAAGGTGAGTGGGAAACTATCCAGTATAAATATACCAGCCAGACATATTATAAACCAGTGTATCATTAAATTATTTAGTTGTCTAGCAGCGGCTCGGCGTATTGTTTATAACGCGGGTGCTTATTCCCTACTCAAGCGACGAACGATTCTTTTGTATGTTTATTAATAAGGATATCAAAAGTGTGTGTGTATATATATATATATATATATATATATATATATATATATATATATATATATATATATATATATACGTCTGTGTATACAGTTTTAACGTGCCATTTTAAACGAGTGTGATAAGATCTTGACAGCCAATAATTATTTACGTAAGACAGTCTCGATGTCATTGGTGGCATTATAAAATGTTTAGAATATGTTTAACCTCACATCGATTAACTAATAATTAAAATAATTACTATAGTATTGGTATTTTGGATCGTGGTGTGGACAGTACATTCTTACCATAGTTAGTTTTATGAATTGAAACGAAACAAAAAGTGTTTGTAAATATTAATAATTTTGTGATTATCCGTGTAAAACTTTGAGATGTAGCCTTTTTAAAGGCGCTATTGAAAATAAAGTTTATTATAAGCCCTAAACGTTTTGACGTCGAGGTTCATTTGTATTCCTCATCTTTTAGCTGACTGTAAGGTTTAATTTGGGATCCTAAATAGTGTTGTATCAGTGTGTTGCGAAGTTCAGACCTGTCTGTGGTTGTGCAATACAGCTCTGGAGTGATGCCAGTTTTCTGTGATGAAATACCCCCAGGTGTCTCACAATTCAACAGTCATGTTGAAATCAAAATACACATAGTGCTCTTGAAGTAGGGAGCGCAGAGGGACAAGCCTGTGGGCTCCTGCAGATTGTGTGCCAGCTCTTCTCCCTCATGACCCCTCTGGAGCTATAAATACACTGGGCTGCTAAACAGTCTATCTGCTGGTTTCATCTTGCTGTCACCACAGTGATAAAAGAGCAAAGCGCATTCATTATGGAGACCCTGTGTCTTTTCAGTAGTTTGTGCATTGCTTGTGTTTCATAAAACTCATTCTGACTTTTCCCTGTAGGAACTGAATGATTTGGCACGTGATCCTCCTGCACAGTGTTCAGCAGGTCCAGTGGGGGATGATGGTGAGATCCCAGACTCTTTACGTATATTGTGTGGTTTGTACAGCCATATGTATTTTCTGTAAACTGATGCTGTACATGCAATCTCTCCTGCAGTGTTCCACTGGCAGGCAACAATCATGGGGCCGGTGAGTACAACAAAACTTTGCTGTAGAAGCATGTCACTGAATACTATAATACTGACACAAAATGTACAATACGGTTCAAACGTTTGGTGTTGGTTGCATTTAAAAAAAAACGTTTTTGGAAGTCTTTTATGCTTGGAAAGGCTGCATTTATTTGATCAACAATACAGTAAAGACAGCAACATTTTGAATTTCAATATATATTAGTTTTGCATTTCAATATATTTTAAATGTAATATTTTCCTGTGAAGCAAAATTACATTTTCAGTTCCACATGATCGTTCGGAAATCATTCTAATATGCCAACTATTAATGTTGAAAACGGTAATGCTGCTAAATATTTTTATTTGACATTGATTTTTTTTGTAACATTCCTTTTGAAACTTTTTATAATTTTAATGCATTCTTGAATAAAATTAATAATTTCTGAAAAAGATTTTTTAATTAAAAATTAAAAGAAAAAATCTTACTGACTCCAAACAATTTGAAACAGTAGTTTAAATGTACTAAAGATATTTTTTCCCCTTTTTTATTTAAAAAACAGAATGAAAGTCCATATCAGGGTGGCGTTTTTTTCCTAACCATACACTTCCCAACAGATTACCCCTTCAAACCACCAAAGGTAAGAACTTTAAAAACAGCACAAAACACGTTTTTCTTTTTTTTGTTTGCCTGTAGGTGTGTATAAAATTTTTCTTTGTGTTAGGTTGCATTTACTACAAGAATCTACCATCCCAACATAAACAGTAACGGCAGCATCTGTCTGGACATCCTCAGGTCCCAGTGGTCTCCTGCTCTTACTATTTCTAAAGGTACACACACAATTCTAGGTGTTTCTTTATTAGAAAATGCTTAGAAACAATTAGTCCTCATACTTGAAACAAATTAGGCGTATAATAGATAAATAAGGTAGCTCCAGTTGACTAATTTGATTGGACGAGTAATGTGATATTTTGTAGAATTGAATTCCCTGTGCTATATGTCAATGACGTGGTGTATGTGTCTACAAATTGTGCTCCTCTCTCTAGTTCTGCTGTCCATCTGCTCACTCTTATGTGACCCCAATCCAGACGACCCTCTTGTGCCAGAGATTGCCCGAATCTATAAAACAGACACAGAGAAGTAAGTACAACCTGAAGCACTACTGGTGTAAATGTAATTATTTTTAAATTATACATTTTTTCCTATATTTAACATTCATGTTTACATATTTTTATTTAGCAAATTGTTCTTTTTTTGTATTTTGTTATCTTACACTTACATTTCATTTGAATTTGCTACATGTTTTTAAATCTAGAGAGTCTCAAAGATTTTTATAACTTTAATAAATTTAATATAATTTTTTCACTAGAGAAGCCAGTTACATTTACATTGCATGTTTGATCCAAAAAGCTTATTTGAATACAGTCAGCACCAAATTACAGCAGTTTATCAAAGATAATATCAGCATCAAACCTTCGTGTAATAACATTTGACTGTTGTTAAAAAAATAAATAAATGTGTAATAAATAAGGGCATCTTATGTCAGCCCTTTTTTCTAAGTGATGTGGTCGTAGGCATCATTTTAAGACAAGGTTTTTGTGAATAGAAACAGCTGTCAGAAAAGCAAGGACTTTTTTTTCTTCTAACAAACCATGCTCTATCAGGTATAATAGGATGGCAAAGGAATGGACAGAGAAATATGCCATGATGTAGGTGGAAGTCAACTCTGCATTGTGAACATTAGAGGTACTGTAGAGAGAGCGCTGCAAGCTGTTGCATCCGGTGTGTTGCAGCATGAGCGTGTGGCCACAGCAGGTGTGCATCACTAATACGCGCTATCATGTCTCCGGAAATGTCTGAGAAAAAGCACAGAATGCTTTCAAGTGAAAATTCAGATATGCGTTTGTCTTTTGCAAACGCAGCAGTGTTTTGTGATTTGTTAGGGTTTATTTAGTCCTGCATTCAACCTTACAGTAAGCATGGCTTTTAATCAGCCATAAGTCTTACAGCAGCATGATGTTTTGGTTAAGTAGGTGAAAAATGTTAGAGCTGTAAATTGTAATGGCTGAGCGTTTTTGGTTTGTGTGAGCTAGTTGTAGCCCTGCATGAGAGGCGTCAGGATGCTAGTAGAAATTTAGTATACATTAATTAAAAGATACTAGAATGTAATAAAAACGTTTTGTTCATTTGAGATTTTGGGTTATTTGGTTTTTCATGTGTTCCGACTAGTGGAAAGAAAACAAACAGTATATTACACAGATTAAAAGTACTTTAAATATCTTTAGAGGAAGTTTTCTCAGAATTACTTTTTTTCCCCATTCACTGAGCAGTGGACTAACAAATACATTCACCAAACCTTACAACTTTATTCAATTTAAGGGCTTTTAGTTACAGAGGATCATGTATTATTCACCTGATTTTATTTAAGCAGTTATTCCTAAATACATGGTGATTTATTTATATGTATTGTTTGTGGCTGCTAACAGTATTTCCTGATTTACCTGGCTTTATGTTTCTGTTCAGTAAATTTATGTAAATAAGTGCATATTAAGATAATTTCAATATTTCGATTGAATAATTCTTAATCTAATCCATCAACTATAGTGATGTCTATTAGTTTTTTCTAAATTCATCTGGGGTGTCTTGCCTGAAATCTTCAAGTGAAAATGTTTTAAAGGGATAAACTGAAGTACATTATAAATAAAGGAGGAAATACATAGTCATCAGAAGGGTTGGAAACTGAACTGCATTTTGGCTGCATGAAGGGTCACTTGATTTCAAATGTCTAATGCTTTTCTGTCCTCTTTGCAGATACAACAGAATAGCGCGGGAATGGACTCAGAAATATGCCATGTGATGTTGGCTGGACACATTTATACACTGTTTGTTCTCTCATGTTTTGGACACTGTTGCAAGACCATATTTCCCCATCTGTCTCTTATGGAGGCACAATCAAACAGGAATGCAGGCCTGCTCCTGGCCCTTCCGCACTACAAAGTCTTGAAATGGACCTAGCTAGTCTGATGGGAGTTCTTCCACTCTCAGCTCTGCATATCTCTGATCTTTACCAGTCAACTCCTCTCACTCCACAACACGTCATGCCCGTGTGACCCGAGTGTGTTCTCTCTTGAGCTGCTCGGAGAGACAATGTCTTTAGGTTGTTCTGCTTTTTTGAGGGCTTTACTCCTGGAGTGCATGCAGTCACAGGAGAAAAGGTCAGAAGTTGTACATCAGTGGTGAGAGATTGGGACTGATTCCTATAACCCGTTTGATTTTGTAAATATTTGCAACATTTTCTTGGCCTAGCTTTTCACAGCCGTGACACTGAGATACAATTCACTCGATTGGCTTTAATATCCATTTAAAATCCCGCTACTTTTTAATTTCAATAAATATGTATAACTCATAGCTGTGTGGTTGTTTTTCTATTTCAGTTTTACTATCTGTTCAGATTAACAGATTTTTTTATTTTTTTATTTTTTGTCTCCCACATATTGAATATGGAAAGTGGTTGTTGTTTATCACTTGAAATTAGCATTTGAGGTCATTAATCATTTAAAATGAATCATCTGATTATTAGTGTACTCGATAAGGTTTGGTTAGGACAAATAAATATTTATCTTAGATTTTTTTTATTGTAAGATATAGAACATAGCAAGTGATGAGAATTCAGATATGAAATGTTTTCTAATGAAACGTGGTCTTACATTTTAAACCGCATTTCAAGCGGAGTTTTGTTATTGAACGAATTTGTGTTTGAATCAATCTTATGAATCATTTTTCGTTCACTTCCTCGTTTTAAAGCGCGTGAATGCTTCCCTGCGCTCAAATCCATTAAAGGCCACATGTTTAAAAATAAATGATCAAATCAGTGAATTAATTCAAAAGAGCGTAGTTACGAAGAACACATTAGGTAGCAGTGCAGGCAAAATAAAAGCCCTCATAACTTCTCAAATAGCTAGTTGTTTTCGCTACAACATTTAATTAAACTTAATTTAAAGCATTGTTGCAATTCAATCATTATATTTAAATACAATTAATATACGTGTATTATATTATTTTTGTAGAATATTTTACAATCACATTCCCAAAACTGAAACGCCACCGGATGTTTTTGCTTTCACGTGAGAGAGCAGCTGATCGTCCTCGTGCTGTTGATTTTATGCGGGAAGTGCAGCAGCAAACACCGGGGCGGTGTGTTTATGGCTTAATAATATATAATTGACTTTGGTAGTGTCAAGTTTGCCATGACCAATAAACACAAATCATGTGGTATCGTCTTTTGGGTACTTTTACCTTTTAGTGTGCCTTTTTCCTGAAGTTGAGAGCTGCAGTCTGGGATAAAACAGACAGTTTAGTTATATAACAGACACATTTTTAAAGTAATTATTAACAGTCCAAACTCTGTGAAATGAATGTTCTCCATATTATAGGTAAAATGATCTGGCCTACAGATGGATTTCACTTGACAGCTGGACTTACACTACATTATTCTCAGTACCTAGTCATGTTCGGTAACCCTCCAAGTCCAACTAAACCGGACCTCTGAATTGCAATATACATCTAGAGCAAGAATGTCAAGGATGTGGTGGTTTATCATAATATAATAACAATCATGTAATATATTTAGACAGGACCACAGATTGAAAACTGCTTTTTACCGAGGGAAAGGGAAAGCTGACGACAGTCTCTACTATTTCTCTCAAAGGAGTCGCCATCGGAAAGATCTTCAGGATTTTGAAGTGACTAATTTGCTGAAGAATGAAGAGAATGTTCTCCAGGTGTGGATTATATCAGCTGTGACATTCATCTCAGAGGAGTCATGCTCACACTGTACAGGAAGGACAGTGTCATGTTAACTTTATCAAACAATGTAACACTCGCAAACCCAAAAAATATGTTTTTTTTTTTGTTTTTTTTGGCTGAAGTACTGACTTTAAATGAGTATGTATCCAATTTACTGTATGTTTAATTAATTAATTAAAATAGTTAGTGGTTGAATTTTTGGTCTCATGGTGTATCGAGGCTCCAAGCTCATTTAGCTGAAACTGGGGTCATCTTTCCCCACTCTGGGTACATGAAAGAGAAGGGATTTTAGACATTAATATTGTATCAAAATAAATCAAGATAATATGCAAATCCCTCTTTCCTCCATATCCTTGTCCTGTTTCTCTCCATGTCTTTCTGTCTTTCTCTGTATCCAGACTCTGAACATTCAAGCTGTAATGTTGAAGTGGAATTCTTCGTTGACATTTTTGTCTCATCTAAGGGTCTCATCCATCTGTCCATACCATTACTGCAGTCAGAGGCAGACTTTCAACTGTCTCTTACACCTGGACAGAGTAAAAAAGTCCTTTGTCTTGCAGCTCAATCAGTTGAGATCAGTTCTAGTTAGCATGATTAGTACATTGCCTATCATTTTAACAAACATTTCAAAGGAAATGTCACATACTGTATATCAGTGGTGTTTTTTTTCTTCATATTATTATAGTTGAGGATACTATTTAATTAATGTTCTAATTTAGTTTTTATATTTTCTGTTTTCATTTTAATATGATGATAAATGATGTGTTCACTTTAAGAGTGTAGGTTTGTGGTGGACGTTTGGAAATGTAGAGCAGACACTATATGTCCTGATGATAAATGTTAACTTAGAGGATGGAGAGACATTTAATGCAGGAGCTGAGTTGGTCCAGGAGCCTATAGCCTCGTTCCTGGACTCGGCTTCTACTTCTGGATCAATGGGAAACCAATTTTCCTGAAGGGTTCAATCTGGATTCCTGTTCATGCCTTTCAGGACCAGGTTACCCCTGGACTTTAACTGCAAACCTTGTGAGCTTTATAAATTAATGTTTAAAATTTCCTTGTTCGGTAAATCTGGGCAACAGCACAGTTCCCTTTAAATCTAGTTTTCATATTCTCTATACACTCAAATGCATTTTAAGATAATATATTAATATTGAATGAATGAATGTATTAGGAACATGTCAACTAACCTTCTCCTTATCTAGCATAATGGCCTACGTCACCGAAAAACGGATTAAGTGATTTATATTTAATAAACAGTGATCGTTTGCCTAATAATAGCCAACCACTGTAACCATAGATATTACCAGTAATTGATCACATTAAATCGGTAAATGAATGAACGTCAACTACGCTTTCCTCTCTGTAGAATTATCCAAATAACGTTATATGACAATAATTACTAGAAAACAATGTCAAACGTGTCGTTCTTGTATTTCCTCCTCTCCAGTGGGTGGCGATAGTGCTCCCTCTCAAATAGACAACTTGAAAGCGAAGAAACACTGTAGAAACAGCGCTGTTTTTACAGTCTATGGAACAGAGTAAAGAGTAAGTCATTAATTTTAATTAGTAAATAGCCTGTAAATCTTGTCTTATCATGATCGAGGGCTGATTATTAGGTATGCTATGTAAATGCACAAGCTGCAGTTATATCGATCTCTAGATCTGAAATGTTGATCACTTACAAGACTTGATTATGACAAGACAGATGTAATAGGATTTGACATACACAGTCTTAAGCTTTCAGTGCAATTACTCCTGATATCATGCTTCATTTTAAGGGTATGGCTGAGGTGCAGATTCGTCTCTACCGGGAGGAAGATCATGAAGAAGTGAAGGAGGTTTTTACTCTTGGGATGAGCGAGCACATCCCATCGTCCTGCATGCACGTTCTCAAACAGCCCCTAGTGCAGATGTTTCTGGGATGTGTGTTTTGTGCTTTACTGACCAGCTCAAAGTCCATCCTGTTGCCTGTACTAGCAATCACGCTGCTTTTGGCCGCAGGCAGGCAAAGTGTGAATTACATTTTTACTAAGTACATCCAGGTATGTCTTGAGAAAGATCTTAATCACATTCAGCAGACCTACCTGGATCCACCCCTCGCCTGCTTCTGGGTGGCTGAGAGCCAGGGTCGTGTCGTGGGCACCGTAGCGTGTCTGCCTGCAGAGACAGACCAGAACTTCCTGGAACTGAAGCGGATGGCTGTTAAAAGGACTCACCGTGGACAAGGCATTGCTAAAGCACTGTGCCGTACGGTGGCTGACTTCGCTTTTGAACGTGGTTTTCGAGGTGTACTGCTTTACACTTCGGTGGTCCAGACAGATGCTCAGAAGCTCTATGAGCACATGGGCTACCAGAAGCTCAGAGAATTTAGTGTTCCTGAGACAATCGCCAAGCTGACTAATTTCACATTGATGGAGTACCGGCTCGTCCTCAAACAACATCACAACTGAGGTTAAGATCTCCAAGCAAAACCACCAAGGCTTTTTAACACTGGTTCAGATCACTAATGAAGCACACCACTACCATCGTTTGTCTGTTTCTTCTTTAAATCATCAACCTTGGAAAAAAGGATCCATTCTTTTATATGTATATATGTATATGTCTGTGTTTTTATAAACTTCATATATATATAAAAAATGTGTGTTTTTATACATTGTGAATAAAAGCCTAAATTCATCATATAAAGTGATCATATCTCTTCACTCAATTCATATTTGTTTTCTGATGCCTTTATGACCTTTTTGGAGCTTTCATTAAAAACAACAGTAACACTTTACAATAAGATTCATTAGTTAATATAGTTGTTAAGGTTAACCGTTTATGAATTAAACATCAAAGTGTGTTTAGCTTAACACAAAAAAAAAGTCGGCAAAAAAAATAAGAGTGCTCTATGCATAAAACTCGCAACTTTTCACTTCACTTGGACTTGAGTTGTGTGGATTTACTTGTGGATTATAACGATGCTTCTATTAATTTTTAAGTACATTTCCATTTTTAGAAGAACTATTCATTTAATTTAGACAATTAATTTAAGAATAAATAAACTGAGTCCTATTACAACCCTGTTGCAGGCATGCTGCTTAATCAGGATTTTAAACTAGCTATTTAGATATGTCATCAATGTGGTCAAGCAACCTGACTCAGACGTTTCAGACTCTATTTCCCCACCTTTTCGGTGTAAATTCATCCCATAATCTCTCATTGTATCAAGGGAGTGGCGCGTGCGTGTGTGTGTGTGTGTGTGACGTATCGCTCCTCAGGAAGTAGCCGTCACAACCACATTGTACGGGAATACACACAGCTCGCTTAGTTAGAACAGCTACAAAACATCACGGTAAGTTCAAATGCATGGTTTGAATTAAAGTGCATGAAAGAACAGTTCAATGGCATCACACCCTCCAATTTCCCCCTGATTGTATTTACTAATCATTCTCAGTTGAGGGATGTAAGGCTGTAGTATAAATAGGCGGTGGCTGATCGATGAGAGGATTGATGGGCTGCTGGCGAAGCCTTCAGCCTCTCCTTGAATTAATTGTTTTTACTTTTCACCGCTACAGCATTTACCAAAGTTACAGTTAAGAGTGAAGACTGTAATATTTATTTTTTTATTTATTGATTCATGTTGGGGGAGGGGGGAACAGACGGACCAGGCTGGCAGGTGCATCATCAGTTGATCATCACTGCACGGGAATAAGCAAATGTGCATAATCACACTGCTTTCATAACTCTTGTATACAATAAGTAATTTATTTGTGCTCCGTGTCATTAAGAGTATTTCCAAACAAAAAAAAAGACAATTTTATCTAAAACCTTTTTGCAACAAATTGTTTACAATTGTATCTTATTTATATGTGAACAAATTGTGAAATGCTTACATGTATATATTTACTATATATTACATCATATTATACATGTTTACTTTGCTATGTGAACAAATTATAGACACTCCCCCCACTATATATATATATATATATATATATATATATATATATATATATATATATATATATCAAGTTCCAGTTGAGCTTTATTGTCATTCTGCTACATGTGTGGACAAACACTTGAACGAAATGTCGTGCCTCACTGGACCACGGTGCTACATAAATACAGACATAAAACAATTTAGTAAAACAGTATAAACCTATACACAACTAACCTACTGACAGATTTTGACTTTGAATATACTATATATAAATGTTAACCTATACATTGACTGACACATTATTACAATAAGATATAATGGAAAGTCTCACACTAATGTGAAGTGATAATTAAGCTAAAACTGTTTTTATAAGTCAATGTTTTTCTTCTTATGTTGTTATTCTGTTTATCCTCTCTGTCCCTGATCCTCTCTACATTTACTAGCATTCAAACCTTGAACATGCCTGACAGACTGTAATGCTGTGCATCACTGATAGAGATAAGAGGCACTGTTTCATGAAGTGATCAGAGGAGAGCAGCCATTGTATAATTTATTTGTGCATTGTCTGAATGTCTGCTCAGACTGACCCACAGTTGCCTACTGGTTTTTGTGAGCACAATGTTTTCAGCTGTGCACCTGTCCCTTCTAACTGTATAAACTGTGTAGCAAACATCAGCATTTGCTTTCTATGCAGAATGTGTAAAACAGAAATAAGCCCCGGGGATTCAGCGCTGTTGTAGTTTATAAAGAGCATTAATCCTGTCATTGCGCATGTGTTTTTGTTTGTCAGTCTGTCGAGGCTGTGCGCACTTCTCCTCACTGAACTCACTCTTCATGTTCAGCTTTATATTGGAAGCTGCGTCACATTCAAAGAGGCCTGGAGAGAAACAAAAGAGTCTTAAAGAGACCTGCTGCCTTAAACATTGTCTTATTATATGCTAATCATGTGAACATATGTGTGTGAATGTTGTCTTTGAACAAAAACGTTCTGGCCCAGGGAGCCACGGTAAAGAGTACATGGATAAACCAGTGATCATCTCCGTACATGGCCTTTAGTAATCCAGTGATTAATATGTAAAGGATAATGTACCGTCAGCTGGTTATTATCACAAATCCCTACAGTGTAATTAGGACTCTCTTGTATCACCCTGAAGATGTTCATATTTTGCAATAATGTAATGTAAAATAATATAAAAATAATGGACATAAATATTTAAGTTTCTATCTGTGATGCTCAATTATATGGTTTAGCATCATTATGCAAGAATATTTTAAAGGAAAATGTTGCCATTTTTCCATCAGTCAAATATTTCAGAGCTATATAACAATCATTTAACATTGTATGATAATAATAATTTAATATATAATAAATAATTGAAATGCTTACAAATTATTAAGCATACAGTCACCTGTTTCAGTGTAATAAACAAAAATGCTATTTATTTAATGTCTTGAAGGGTCATAGAATATAAAATCATGTGTGTAAATAAAACTGAAACTATTTTGCAAATATGGTCTGATTTAATTTGCTTTTGACTACCATTTTAACTAGCTATAGCTGCATCTATATTTAGTATTAATTGTATTTAGTATTGTATTTAGTATTAATTGTATTTATTAATATTTAAAATCAGATGTTGTTTTTATATTTTCACTTTTTTATAATTTTTAAATTTTAGTGCTTTTGTATTTTTCCCCCAGTTTCCTATTTAAGTTCAATACATTTTTATTGCAGCTTTAGTTAATAACAATACTGAGCTGTACTGTAAATGAAAATTTACCTTTTAATATACAGTAATTTTTATGTTTATTGAGTGTTGGAGGGCTTTAGGACCCAGTTGTGCTTCTTTTGCTCTCCTGCAGAAGGCAGTGCAGACATTAGCGCAGTTGCACTGCTCTCACACACTCACCTACCAACACAGATCAGTCAGACAGAATTACACACACACACACACTCACACACCTCTCATTCCAACTCTATCTAATGCTGGGATCCTTCTGACAGTTCACATGTTATCGGGTTCATCTGAGCTCAGACATCCAGTAGGACCCCCTCTGGTGTCTTTCCCTGTGTCCCCTCTGGGGTTCAGTCTGTATCTCTGCTGGAGCTGGACCAAAACGCACATCTCTGATACACATCCTATGGACAAAGGCTTGAGTGATAAGAGTTAGGTGGAGATAGAGAAAGACAGACAGAGAGATAGAGAGACAGTGGGTTGGGGGATTGAAAAGCCTGAGCTGGTTGCTGAGGCAAGGCAAGGAACCGTTGTCAACAGTGACGCAGGAGCAGCATGTCTCAGATGAAACGATACACTTACAGCAGGGTGAGTGACATACAGTGGACACACTTTCTGTTTCTGTCTGTCACATGTGAATACATGCACATTTTTAATTGTATGATGCTGTGAGTGTGGGCATGCAGGTGTTGTAGCATGTGTCAGACGAGAGCACGCGTGATCTCAGTCAGTCTTCTGGAATTTGTAAGGCTCAGCTTTTAGCTAAAATGCATTTGCTTGTGTACAAACTCCTACAATCAATTGCAATCAATTTTGTATGTATGAGGCAGTTTTTAACTGCAGGCCAGTAATGGTGCGATGCAATTTGTGACAGTTGCTGAGTAACAAAAAATCACAAAACAGATTAATGTGATAATTTTGATGCTCATTATTATACTAGTTTTGCTTTTTCCCTTTATTTGATTGTCTGCACTGCATGTCATGTTATCTTGGACTAAAGGCGTTTTGTAAAATCATTTTAAATGTGATTCTGTTAAAGGGTCCACCCAAAAATGAAAATTCTGTAAGCATTTACTCATAACTTTATTTAGACAAAAATGGAAGTCAATGGGTACCAGTACTCTTTGGTTTATTTAAAATATCTTCTTGTATATTCTGCATTCGAAAGTCATACAGATTTGGAACAACATGATGTGATTTAATGATGACAAAATGCTCATTTTAGTGTGGACTATCCATTTTAACTTGACTACAGCCCAAATCCTGTTATTAACAAACTGAATCAAAGCTTTAGCTCAACATAAGTCTTATTTTAAACCTGGTTAAATGTAGCCTTTCTGGCTAGATCTCCAGACATAAATCATACGCCCTTTTCCAGTATAAAACATTAGGCAGCACTACTATGAACATAAAACACCAGTTTAAATGGACTGTTAGTGAATATAGTGATGCATCCCCACAAGGATAGTAAAACCAGAAATCATATACTGTATATTATTGAGCAGCCAATAGCACCCCATGAAGAAAACAGATTAATAAACATATGGCAGATATGTCTTAATGGTAATCTAAAAATGTTTCAGGGTTAGAGTATTCAATATAGTTCAATATAAAAAAATACAAATAAAAGTCAAGAAGATAAAGTTTCCACCATGATAGAAAAATAAATGTATGAGTGTTTTTAATTATTCATGTGAACTTATTCCCTGAAACTTTTTGTAAAAGTATAAAGTACATTATGCATTAGTAAGGCAAATCTCCTTAAACATAGACACTTTCTGTCTAGCACATGACTCACACATGGGAAAACCTCTGCCATTTAAGTTTCAAGTTCATAGGGAATGTAAAATTATTCAAATTCTTGTGTTTCACTTTTTAACAAGCTCCACATGATCTATATCAATGTAGACATTCCTAAACCCACAGTTTTACTGTGTACTAACACAGTTAGTGACTTAAATCTGCTGAGTCACAAGTCAGTTTTCAGTAACTCCCATGTCCTGCATGTGCACATGACGTATTCTTCAGCTGAATTTAGTGTTTGCCAGTAACGATCTGTGTAATGAATCATTGTCACACTTCAGTGAGCCGCTGCCAGTCTATGCACAGCTCTCTGTTTTTGAGTTGCAGGAGAGGTCACGTCTATCACTTCTGTAACCTAATAATGTTCCCAACTCTTCAGCGCATTTAGAGTTTATATTTGAGTCAGCAAGATAATAAATAACACTGCAGGTACTGTGCCTTATCTTGTTATCTTTATGTGACCAGTAATTATTTTTAGTATAAAGTAGTTTCAGAAATAAGACCCCAGCCTCTGTGTGACAGTTTAAATGACTAAATGGATGTGAAATGGAGCAGGTCTCTCAGGATCAGCTGGTGTGTGTGTGTCTGTGTGTGTGTGAGAGAGATAGATGGTTCCTGAACACTGTGACTGCAGGTAACAGGGATGTCTTCTGCAGTAAAAATTAGGGCTGTGTCACAAACTTTTCAGCCATGAGCTCTGGTCTGAGTGCTCCTAAATAACCCTCAATTGTCCTCTTAGACATATAATCTAGAGGGCATGAGAGACTTATTCAGATACCTAATGAGGTGCCTGCAAATGGCTTTAACTCCCCCAGATTGTCTAGTCACAGTGTGGTTTTACATTTATTCCACAAAATGTCTGAATGTCATTGCATTTGATAAATTATACAGTTGGTCCGAATCTGACTGGCTGAGTGGCATTGCAAATGTGCTGAAATACAGTTTAACATCAGCGGCACAATTGACTGTTTGAATCACTCCACTTTGCATGTGTGTGCTGTCCGTCTGTTTTATAATTATTTTTCATTGACTTTCTGCAAGCTGACTCACTCTTACAGCATTGAATCATTCCAATTCATTCTTTCTGGAATGAAAGTAAGCTGTCTTTATTATTAGTCATTGAATCGTTCATCCAACCGATTTGTTCAAAAACATTACTTCGGATCAAACACATGGATATTGGTTCTGATTTGGCTTTGTCTGAATCTATTGTTGCTGACAAAGTAAAAACAGAAAAAGAAACTGACAATGTTGTGTATTCAATGTAACTATTCTAATAACTTAATATGGAAGTAATGTAGTTATTTATTTATTTAATAATTTAAGGGTTTTTCTCTCTCTGTTATAATAACTTCTCAGAAATACCCAAAGCTGTATTTCTAGTTCGTAACAGAATTAATAATGGAAGCTTGGAAACATTTTAGGAACAGACAACACTTGGAATGCTTTTATATTACTATATACAAAAAGGTATGGCTAAAGTTTCCACGGTAAGTGTCTATATACTTTTTAGGGACACTGTTTGTCAAATCATAAACCCTTCATCAATCTGCCATTTTCTTGATATAATCAAAAGCTCTTTTGGTCATTTAAGGGGTTTTGTCTCTTGTCCTCAGACCACCAGCAGCGGCAGCAGCAGGATGAGTTCAGATGGAGGGGGGCGGCCTATTAAGGTGGGCTCTCTGGTTGAGGTCATTGGTAAAGGTCATCGAGGCACCGTGGCATATATTGGAAACACCCTCTTTGCCTCTGGAAAATGGGTGGGCGTCATTCTAGAGGAAGCTAAAGGCAAGAACGATGGCACTGTGCAGGGTAAACGATATTTCACCTGTCAGGAGAACCATGGGATATTTGTACGCCAATCACAGGTACTCCCATGTATGCTTGCTCATACAAACACTGACGGGTGAAAACATCTACATGTTCTTCTGCTGAGTTCCTCGAAACTGCTGTCATCTCTTGCAGATTCAGTTAGTAGAAGATGGGGCAGACACGACATCTCCTGACACACCTGAAGCTGCCACCTCCAAAATGCTGAAGCGGGGTGGGCAAACAGTTTTAGGCACATCTCTGCTTGCAGCCATATTCTGTTTCACAACAAATTGTAATGATCTCATTTTATCTTTTATTTTCTCAGAGATGATTGAAGGTCCAAAGTCAAACAAAGTGGTGAGTGAAGAAAGGGGTTTCAACATAACAAATATGGTCTTAAGTTTAAACAAGGAACAAGTTTTTAATGCAATGGACACTTCTTCCTTGAGCCCATTGTGTAGGCTCTTAGTAACAGCCAATCAAATTAGAGCTGTCTATCTGTTCCCTGTTTGTGTGTAATACACTACACACTGGGCAGTGTGTGCATGGACTGTGGGTATGTCATCTGAGGCTACTTCAAATTAAAAGTATAGCGTATTTCCTCTCCTTTCCAGCAGAGGGGGATATAGTAACACTCTCTTGCCATTAGATATTTCTCATCCTGTATCTGTGTCTGTAAAAGTGGACCATGTTTCTGATTACCTGCTGATGTCACCTCTTACATGAATTTAACAAGCATGTATTTGCACTTTGTAAATCCTCCCAAGCAGAAAAAAAACATACTATATTGCATGAACACACATGTAGTCTTGTGAAAAAGAAGTGTACATAATTGTATTGAATGTGCACTTGTTGTGTACTTCAAATCTTAAACGTATATTTAAAAAAAACTGTACTTGCAGATAATACACTAGTCCACTTATGTGTACTTAGAGAGAGTACACTTTCATGACTATGTTTCTTAACATACTTAAGTACACATAAAAGGTTTTACTTAATTTTAAAAATCATATTTCAATAATCTTTTGTTATGCTTTAAAGAAATACACTTATTTTAATGTGTTGACTATTAACATACTAAAACACGTTATGCACCACTGTAGTGTGTTATTTGATATTACATTTAAAGATTATACATTTGAAATGTATACAAAATTTCAACTTCATCATGGCAAATGTGTAATTACAAATATATTTTAATAAATGTCATGCAAGTTTCAGTAGAAACAACATTAAAGTATATTTTATAGAGTATAGTTTACCATGAGTGCTTGTCAGTTCCTTTAATGGTACACTTTAACCATAATTCAAAGACAAAAAATACTTAAATCCTACTTAAATGGGTCAAAAACACCATTCAGTTGCATTTCATTTAAATATAATACATTTTCATTTTTATTTATTTATAAAAAACAAGCAATTAGGTGTCTGAAGACATTACATTCAGTTTGCACTTAAATATTTGATTTCCGCAATGTGCTTATTTTTCACAAGGAATCCTAAATC
The DNA here is from genome assembly GCF_023724105.1 of Carassius gibelio. Classification (NCBI taxonomy): domain Eukaryota; kingdom Metazoa; phylum Chordata; class Actinopteri; order Cypriniformes; family Cyprinidae; genus Carassius; species Carassius gibelio. The sequence continues at coordinate 17,088,953 of NC_068383.1, read as the reverse complement.
TACACTCACTAATACAAACATGCATGAGAGCAAACTGTTTTTGTTACAGACATTTTATAAAGTCTGTCTACGATGCAAAAAGATTATTGTGCTGCTTACGTGGGAGTCTTAGTGTGTTTGTATTTGAGAGACATTCAAGCTCATTACACACACACTGAACAAACTTTAATCTGTCACCTCTTCCTCCTCCGTCTGAGCATGCAGCGAGGAACCAAACCCAAAAAGGTGCTGCATGTTTCTCTAACCTCTCTTTCCATTGCAATGGTAATATTGAACAGCCCTGCTGCATGGCATCACACAAACAGCACATTACCTGTGTGTGTGTGTGTGTGTGTGTGTGTGTATGTGTGTATGTGTGTGTGTGCGTGTGTGTGTTCATCATCAGTGGTTGTTTCTATATTGTTTCTGTTAATTGTATGTTCATTTATTCATGTGTGCTAGTGCTTTGCTAGCTAGATGGCAGTGTTCTTTGATGAATGACTGCTTTTAAATGGATATTATGAGTTAGCATGCTGAGTATGATGTGTTTAGGTGTATGAAACAGTCCTAGTGAACATGTGAGGGAAAGGGATTTGACTTAATATTTTACAGTATATAGTGCATTTTGTCTGTTCAAGTTTGGTGTTACCCATTACTTTTTTCCTGAGATTGCAGTCTTTGAAAAAAAGTTGTAAAAATTAGTGTTTAGTGTGATTTTAATTAATATGCATTATTTTGTACATTCTTAAAGGTTTCAATGCACACGTCTTTCTTTATATGAAGGCTGCACATGTATCCTAGTCATTTATCTCATAAATTGGTGGTAAAGATTGATATGAAAATCCTTAATTGAATCACTACATATGTATCTTTGTTCATCCTCACTTATATACATTTCAAAACAAATATTAACACTTTTTTTATTAACTATTTTTTTAGATGTATCGCAAGTACAGTGATTAAACAAATAAAAAATAGTTTATATGCCTCATTCAAAACTTTGTGACAATTACATGATTGTATGAAATATGAAATCTTACGTGTTAATTCATTCTAAGTACAGAGTCACTAATAACATAAATGCCGGCCACTGATATGACAAATTAAGACTCATATAGAATACAGAGAGAAAACAGTGAAGGTCCAGGATTATGTTTCATGTTTGTTCAGCCCTCTCTCTGTTTTCTACTACACAGCACTTTTCTCTCTTGCAGAGCTGTAATGTGATATATCAATCTTTCTCAAACCCTGATGGATCCTCAAATAATGATGTGCATGCTTTTACAAACCACAGTAATGCATTTAAAATATACAGACACACATTTCATAACATGCTTTATAAAGAATTAGGGGTAACATGTCACAATAAGGTCCCATTAGTTAATGTTAACTAACATTAACTAACTGTTTTTGGGTGTACATATATGCATGGGTTAAATTTGTGTCTAGATATATCCTACATTTAAACTATAAGTTGCTTAAACTTGGTCGGCCTGCACTCATACACAGACATGTTCCTGACTGGAGAGCCCATAGAGATACTAATGGAGTGTTGCTAGGATACAGGCCAGACTCCCATCAGTCCCTCCCTCTCTCGCTCTTACTGCCTTTGTTCCAGCCTGTCTCTCTCTCCGTCTCTCTGTCTGGAGGGAGGGGTGGATGTGATGTAATGTGCATGCTAGGCAGCAGTTGGCACAGCAGAGCAGCACTGAGAGCTTATGAGTGGAAAGAGCAGGAGAGCCAGAGATGGATGCAGAGAGAGAGAGGTGGCTGAATGCCTAAAGGACAGCGTTATAATCAGAGAAGTGTTTGGAAAGAGGCTCAGTTCGGTTCCTGTTGAAGAAAAAGGATTTCATCAGTAGTACAAGGGAGGAAAGTTATTTCAGCTGCAGCAGAGACGACCTGCAACACTGTCGCTGTTTGTCTCCCTCTCTGTGTGTGTGTGTGTGTGTGTGTGTGTGTGGCTAGCACTTGCCAACTGCTGTATGAGTGTTTTTGTGGCTTTGCTCTGGGCTTGGCCTGCTCTCATCTCGATCTGCTGTTAATGTGACTTAATCCTTTCTCCTGCTCTTTTTCTGCACCTGGTGCGTTTGTGTGTGTGTGTGTGCACCTGTTTGTGTCTTTCCTCTTCAATCGTCAAAATGATGAGACAGGCACCTACGACTCGTAAGGTACAAAAGATTGTTTACTACTTCTGTAAATGCAAAATGCTCAGTGATGTATTGTTTGTGTGATTTTGGAGATAATTTTCTTTTACTGGTTGTTGGTGCATGTGATAGGTTGTTTAGTGATAAGTACATTTTGTTCTCTTAATAGATGACTGTAACTAAAATGATCTGATGATATACAGTGGTCACAAGAAGTATTTAACATAATTTTTTTTAATGTTTTTGTATTTTAATGCAGAATATCAAAACTTGGAATTATTCATTTGAATTAATACAGCTCAAACATAATAAACAAGCTAAATAATTCATAAAAAGTTTGTTCTGAATTCATATGACAAAACAATAGGCATATTTTACTAAATTATAATTATTCTGACACATTCTGGTTAGTGGATCATATTTATAATTAAAGTAATGCACTACACATGCAGTTACTTTGAACTGACACATGTGAAAATTATTAAAAAACAGATGCCACTTTGAATTTTCTGTTTTCTAATTTCTAATGAAATCCATTAAGTTTGACTTTTAATGCCACTGTATTCACTACTGTTCGTCCATTCTGATTTGGTGTCAGTAAGATTTGTTTTTTATTTTTAAATATAAATTAATACTTTGTTTCAGCAAAGGCATACTACATTTACTAAAAGTAACAGTAAAGACATAACACTTTATACAAATTATTTCAAATAAATACTGTCCATTGAACTTTCTATTAATCAAAGAATCCTGAAAAAGTGCATCACTGTTTCCACCAACATATTAAGCAGCAACTGTTTTCAGTATTGATAATAATAATAATAATAAAAACTTAATATAGTTATATCAAAATATAAATATCAAAATAATTAGCCGCAAATCAATTGATCACATTGAAGACCGAAGTAATGATGATGAAAATTCAGCATTGCATAACATGAACAGCTTTGCATAACATTGTTTATATTAAAAAATAATTAAATTAAAATAAAATGTAATCCTTGGTGAGCATAAGAAACTTATTTTAAATACAATATTACTGACCCCAAACTTTTATATGATAGTGTAACTTATGTAACTGATAAGAGTATTTTACAATTATGTGTATGTGTTGGCCATAAAATATATGTGCAGTAGGTATATACCAAATACACGACCTCTACAAAAACACAAACATGTGCTGAATATCTGTGTGTGTGTGTATGTGTGTGTGCATAAACGAGTGTACTTGTTTGACCCAGTTGGTGCCAGGCACTCAGCTTTGCAGACAGACAGATAGTCCCATAGAGAGGGTTAGTATTTGACTCTTTACGTGCTAAAAAAACGAAACATTTTTGATGTTAAACGCACAAGCAGAGCTTATCATCATGTGATGGGGAAAAAAATGATGGAGGTGGTTTATTGAGGTTCACACAGATGCTTTTGGAGTTCTCATTTAATGCATGTGCATTTTTTTCTGTAACTAATCTTTACTATATATGTGTTTTCTCCCGTTTTTTCCTTGCTCCTCTGTTCTTCATCTGTCTTCTGACCCGTGGTGGTCATATATCTGTGTACATTTGTCTTCTCCTCAGACCACCACCAGAAGGCCCAAGGTGAGCTCAGTCCTGCAGGTCACATCTCTGTGCGCTTGTGTTTGCTAAATCTCAAAGAAAGTGAGTGTTTTTGTTATCAGTGGAGCTTTAGTGATCTCTGCATGTGTCTTCCAGCAAACGCGGGCTGGAGTGGGGGTGAAGGTGGGCTCAGGATCAGCTTCTGCTGGAGAGATGAGCAGCAGTGAACCCAGCACACCTGCCCAAACACCACTGGCTGCTCCAGTTATACCTTCACCTGTGGGAACACTGCCTTCGCCGGGGGCTCCTCCCATCCCGGGACCCAGCAAGGTCAGATGCTTAAAGTCACATGGTTACAGACACAAATATAACCACTATTGAGTAACAAAAACCATAACATGGCTTTTCTCTGACATTCATGTAAATGTGAGAGGTCTTCTTGAGTCTCTGCACGCATGCATTCACTCTCTCGCAGGAAGAGGAGTCACTGCGTGCCCAGGTGAAGGATCTGGAGGAGAAGCTGGAGACGCTGAAAATGAAGAGGACAGAGGACAAGGCAAAGCTGAAGGAGCTTGAGAAGCACAAGATTCAGCTGGAGCAGCTACAGGAGTGGAAGAGTAAGATGCAGGAACAACAAAATGAACTTCAGAAACAACTCAAAGAGGCCAAGAGGGTATCAAGTGTACATTTACTGCAGAGGAATGTATCATGATATGAGTCAGGAGTGTGGATAATGAAGGTGGCTGATATCCTATTATGTAGGAAGCTAAGGAAGCTCTTGAAGCTAAAGACCACTACATGGAAGAGATGGCAGATACAGCAGATGCCATTGAGATGGCCACACTGGATAAGGAAATGGCTGAAGAACGGGCCGAGTCACTGCAACTGGAGGCTGACGCTCTAAAAGAGAGAGTGGACGAGCTGACCATGGACTTGGAGATACTCAAACATGAGATAGAGGAAAAAGGTACAAACATACCCAAACATTCACTACTGTTCAGAAGTTTGTGGTCAGGTGTGATGGCAGAGCTACATTTTCAGCAGCCAGTCTCAAGTCCTCAGTGTCAGTTTACGAAAGCTTCCACTTGAACCCTTCCACACAATGACAGTATGATTTTGAGATCCATCTTTTAACACTGAGGACAACTGAGGGACTCAAACACAACTATTAAAAAAGGTTCAAGCATTTCACTGATGCTCCAGAAGGAAACCACATGCATTAAGAGCCGGGGGGTGAAAACTTTTGGAATTTGAAGATTCTTTTTTTTTTCTTCCGGGAAACATGCAAGTATCTTCTGTTTCTTTGGAAGGGTATTATAAATATATATATATTTCAACAATATAAGTGAAAAAAAAGATGAAAAAAATTGGATATCTTCATCCAGCTCTTAATGCATCATGTTTCGTTCTGGAGCGTCAGTGAATGTTTGAACCCTCAGTTGTCCTCATTGTGAAAAGATGGATCTCAAAATCATACAGTCACTGCTGGAAAGGGTTCAAAATATGCAAAAGATGCAGTAAAACTAAAGAATCTGCAGGACCTGGAGGATTTTTCTGAAGAACAGTTCTCAGTTTAACTGTTCAGAACAAACAAGGAACTCATGAACGACCATCAAACTTTCACATGCCACTGTATATGTGTCAGTATTCATCAGTGACCACAATATGTGCTTATTAATCTATAAAAACTGGCCTGCAGGAACAGATGGAGCAGCATCTAGTTACCATGTGAGGCAGTTAGAGGAGCAGAATGCTCGACTGAAGGAGGCTTTGGTGAGGTCAGTCTGTAATGAGTCTCATAGTTTATTAACATCAGTGTTATTTGAGTTTGATTGTGCTCTGTGAAGATCGTAATATCAATTGCTCTGTGCATTAGGATGCGTGACTTATCTGCATCAGAGAAACAAGAGCATGCAAAGCAACAGAAACTAATGGAGGAGAAGAATTTTGAGCTGGATGCGCTGAGATGCCAGAGAGAGAAACTACAGGAGGAAGTGAAGATGTCTGAGAAAACGATTGATGAGCTCAAAGAACAAGTGAGTTGTGCCACTATTAAAAGTTTATTGTATTTCTTTGAGTTCAAGAGATATAATAATATTTTATATAAATGTGTAATATTTTTATTTATTTATTTTTGCAAGACTAGCCAGTCTAGTAACATTCATTAGTAGTTAAAAATGAATTAATTCGACTGAAGTAACATTTGATCAGGGTAAGTACCCCCTGCAAAAAAAAACTACTGTGGGGAAATCATGGTACAGTTATGGTTATATTTTGTAATATCAATGAATTTTTACCATGTAAAATGGTACTGTACCATGGTACTGAATGAATATCATAATAAAATACTATCAATCATTAAAAAACTATGGTACTTCAAGCTATTTCAAACAATGCCGTGTTTTTTACATCCCATATTTAAAGGAAAAATTATTAATTTATAATAATTAATTTATTATTTTTTAAATTAAATTAATTGTTATTTTTGTTTAATTATTATTAAAATGTAATATATTTAAATTTCATATTTAAAAAAATATATATAATTATTGTCATTGTTTAATGTCTAATAAAACTGTGTTTTTGGTTGTCAGTGCACTAAGGGTGTGTGCTCATGATCACTATGTGTGTTCTTGTGTGTGTCAGGTGGATGTTGCTCTCGGGGCGGAGGAGATGGTGGAGATGTTGACCGATCGTAATCTAGACCTGGAGGAGAAAGTACGGGAGCTCCGAGAAACTGTCTCAGATCTGGTGAGTGTTTGACGAGTTTGTGTAGACGTGTATGCCATGATGTAACAGTACACTGAGGTTTGTGTACATGTGCTGACGTAGGAAGCCATCAATGAGATGAATGATGAGCTGCAGGAGAACGCCAGAGAGACGGAGCTGGAGTTGAGAGAGCAGCTGGATCTGAGTGCTGCCAGCGTCAGGGAGGTGGAGAAGCGGGTGGAGGCGGCACAAGAAACAGTGGCAGACTATCAGCAGACCATCCAGAAATACAGAGAGCTCACCGCACACCTGCAGGTGCCGCTGTGCTTCACAACATACAAACCTCACCAAATCATACGGGAAACGTACGTCACATCATCTGTGTGTGTGTGGTGCAGGAGGTGAACAGGGAGCTGATGAGCCAACAGGAAGCCAGCACCGAGCAGCAGCAACAGCCCGCAGAGATCTTCGATTTCAAGATCAAATTTGTGGAAACCAAAGCGTACGCCAAGGTGAATCCAGTGAAATCCAATGAAACCATGGTGTTTATGTAGTCCAGTGATTCAATTAAGATCCAATTCACAAACTAATTCATGATTTTTTTTCTTAAATGAATCAATGATTGGTGAATCCATTTGAATTGAACAAAGGGGTTATTGGTTGCAAATTACAAATTGAATTGTCAGATAATTAATTTTTTCTCTGAACTGCAGGATATTATGTTGAACCCAAAACGAGCCAGAGGCTATAAACTGACTGGTTATTCAAATGTCACTATTTAGCTGAGCAGCAATAAAATATAGATATAATGTTTGGGGACTGAATGATTTTTTTAAAGAAATTAATACAATATTACAAAAAATTTTTACTTCAAGTAAAACAAAAATATTTGTTTTAATGTTTTTTTGTTGTTGTTTTAACAAAGAATCATGAAAAATGTATCACGGTTCATGCAAAAATATTAAGAAGCAGCATTAGAATGATTTCTGAATGACTGGAGTAATGGCTGTTGTGAATACAGCTGTGCCATCGAATTATATTACAAATATTAAAAAGAAAAACAGTTGTTTGAAATTGCTACAGTATTTGACAATATATATGTTTTAACTGTATTTTGTATCAAAAGCATTAAACATTCTTTCAAAAGCATACAAAAAATCTTACCAACCCCAAACTTTTTTTGTATACCAAAAAAACTCACAAAAACAAACAAATGACAAGTACTTGCATTTAAGCACATTGTTGTGTTGTTAGGGGATGGTGCCTCCTGCTGGTACAAAAGAAAATGCAATATGTGTCTTTCATGTAAAATGTAAGTCTGTTTGTAATTCTAGGCCATAGAAATGGAGCTGCGTAAAATGGAGGTAGCTCAGGCTAACAGACAGGTGTCACTGCTGATTTCCTTCATGCCTGACTCCTTCCTGAAACACGGAGGAGACCATGACTGCATCCTGGCTCTGCTGCTCATCCCACGACTCATCTGCAAGGTGAACTTTCAGAGTATACGTCTTCATTTGAGCGCTAAGCACTAAGCATGGTCATTCATACCCCCTATGTGCTTTTTTTGTGAGTTTTGATTGAATGTGTCTGTGTGTGTATGCTGCAGGCAGAGCTGATCAGTAAGCAGGCCCAGGAGAAGTTTGAGTTGACTGAGATGTGCTCTCAGAAGCCTGGCTTGAGAGGAGCCGTCGGAGAGCAGCTGAGCTTCGCTGCTGGACTCATCTATTCTCTCACACTGCTACAGGCAACACTGCACAAATATGAACAGTACGTTTACCTAAACTTACACGCACTTTCTAACATCCTCATGAACCTTCAAGTCCTCATGACATAGGTTAATGAATGGCCTTATTTTTCTGTGTTGACATGTTTCCTGTTAAAGCAGTAAGTTGGGTAAAGCACCTCAAAAGGCTTGTTGTTTTTTTTATGATGTCTCTTTATCTCTCTTGCACAGTGCTCTGAGTCAGTGCAGTGTGGACGTGTACAAGCGTGTGGGTTCTCTGTACTCTGAGATGAGCGTTCATGAGCGATCCCTGGATTTCCTCATAGACCTCTTGTACAAAGACCTGCTGGATGAAACAGTCAATGTGCAACCCCTTACCAAAGCTATTAAATACTATCAGGTAGCGTAATGCCATTTTGTAGCACTTGCATTGCAGAACTGTTATAATTTTCCATATATATATATTTTTTTTATTATTCTACTCCACCTTTCTGCAATTAATTCCCAGTAATTCACTTGTATGCTCACCAAGAACGTATTTATTCGATAAAAAATACTGTAAAAACAATAATGTTGTGAAATGTTATGACAATTGAACATTAAAATGTGCTTTATTCATGTGAGGCTGAATTTTAAGCATCAATACTTCAGTCTTCAGTGTCACACGATCCTTCAGAAATCCTTCTGATATGATGATTAGATGCACATTTCCTATTGTAATCATGTTAATGCTAATGTTAATTGACTGTGTTGCTGAATCAAAATTTATTTAAAAAGCCAAATGTAAATGACCCCAAATTTTTAAACGGTAGTATATTTTCATACCTATCCAGCTGAAAAAAAGATGTTCACTCAGTATCATGACTGCAGTAAAGCATCTCCGATGCTACATTTACAGACCAAAGCTTAAAACCTACTGTAAATCTACCTAGTAAACTACTGCTTGTCTTTCAAGCACTGGTGTTGTCTTCAGAATATACAACTCAAGTTATTTACTGACATGCATTTCTCTGTGCTGTAGCACCTTTACAGCATTCATCTCGCTGAACAGCCTGAGGACTGTACCATGCAGCTGGCAGACCACATCAAAGTAAGCAACTCACTTTCTAACTGACGAACACAGAGAGAGAGAGACTCGGATCGGTACACATAGCTTTAACACATATTCATGTGTCTCTTTAGTTTACCCAGAGTGCTCTTGACTGTATGGCAGTGGAGGTGGGGCGTCTGAGGGCCTTCATACAGACAGGACAGGGCGAGGAAGCATTTTGTGTGCTGCTGAAGGATCTGGACACTTCCTGTAGTGACATACGACAGTTCTGCAAGAAGATCCGTCGTCGCATGCCAGGCACAGATGCACCAGGCATCCCAGCTGCCCTCAGCTTCGGAACTCAGGTGACGTGCTTCCAGATCTCATTCATATTATCTCTGTACATTACATTTTTGATATCAAAGCCTTCTGTTGACGGGGTTTATGTGTGGGTAGGTGTGTGAGACCCTGGCAGAGAGCAGAAGGCAGCTGGCCTGGGTGAATGCAGTGCTGCAGGAAGTGGCAGCGGCAGCCGCTCAGCTCATCGCCCCTCTCAGCGAACATGAGGGACTGCCAGACGTCAAACTGGAAGACATGGCCTTTAAAGCAGCTGAACAGGTGTACAGAAAACATGTTTGGGTCACCACAAAAAAATAAATATATATGTCATAATATATAATAACATAATAAAGTCAGTCATACAGTGCAAACTGTAAAAAAATTTTTAAATAACAATGTAAAATAGTATCATTTGTATAATGTACATGTTAAAAACAAAGCTGAGGTTTCAGCATCATTACTCCGGTCTTTAGTATCACATGAGAAATCCCTCAGAAATGCTTCTCATATGATGATTTGCTGCTCAAGTAACATTTCTTATTATTATCAGTTTTAAACAATAGTGCTGCTTAATATTTTAGAAAACTGTGATGAGTTTTATTTTTCAGGATTTTTGATGAATATAAAGTAAACATGTTAATTATTAATAAATTATTGAGCACATAACCATAATATGTTTGGACATTTTACTTTTAAGCAATTCTCATTGCTGTCACTCATTCTGTACTGTTTTAAAAGCAATATAATATAATATAATATAATATAATATAATATAATATAATATAATATAATATAATATAATATAATATAATATAATATAATATAATATAATAGCAAATGGAGATGTAATGCTTTTTCTTTCTTAGATCTATGGGTCGCAGGGCATAAACCCTCAAGAGTGTCTGCGCCAGTCATGCAGTGTTGTCATAGCCACCATGAACAAGATGGCTACTGCTATGCAGGAGGGAGAATATGACTCTGAAAGACCACAGAATGGAGTAAGTCTGTGCTCAGTATGCCTCTCTAACACTATGGCTATGCATCTTTGTGCTTGTGTCTCAGTATGTATGTATTGTTGTAGATATCTCCTGTGGAAGTCCGAGCGGCAGCACTAAGGGCAGAAATCACTGATGCTGAAGGACTCGGCCTCAAACTTGAAGACAGAGAAACTGTCGTCAAAGAGCTGAAGAAATCCCTTAAAATAAAGGTAGAAGCACTCATACTCATTCTCAGCGCCTTAAGTTTGAAATAATCTGAAAATGTTGAGTGAAAATGCTGTTGTTTCTAGGGAGAGGAACTAAGTGAGGCCAGTGTGCGTCTTAGTTTACTGGAGAAAAAGCTGGACAGTGCATCTAGAGATGCGGATGAGCGAGTGGAGAAGATCCAGATGGTCCTAGATGAGACAATTTCGCTCCTGAAAAAGAAGGAAAAGTAAGAGATGACATAGTGATTTTGCACATAACTCCTAAAGTGTGTCTTAATGCCCCAGTATAGTGATGGGGATACTACTGTCAAAAATGAGGCTGTTTTAATCCGTAGGGAGTTTGAGGAGACCATGGATGCTCTCCAGGCTGACATAGACCAACTTGAGGCAGAGAAAGTAGAACTCAAGCAGAGAATCATCAGCCAATCAAAGATGACCATGGACGGCCTGAGAGGAAGCCAAGCCTCTGGCATTGCCTCCATTGTGACTTGTGGCATCACTGCTGGTAAGAGACACATACGGGATTCACTTGAACACTACTTTAAACTATGTCTTTCTTAAGTCTTCATTTTGAACGGTCTAATGTGTCTCCCATCATTTTGTATTCCTTTTAGAAGAACAAAAAGGTAAATTTTTTGTCAGTGTAATGTTTAAATATCTCCTGTCTCTTTTCCTCCCACTCATGTTTTCGCTGCGTGCTGCATGTGTGCTTGAAATGTATTCTTACTTGTGTTACTAGATATTAGCATTTTTAGTTTTTGTTTCACAAAGATTTTGTCATGTTTCCCTTTCATAAGTTGCATGCTGTACTGTAATCAAGAGCCATGCAATAAGTGACCATAACTCAATGTCATTTATTGCACCGAATACTTGATTCTGATCGGTCAGTTATGACATTCCTTTCTTTAATATATTTAAGTAGTATTCAATAATGTAGTTTCCTTCCTCATAGCTTCCTACATGTTATTTTACATGTCTCATTTTTCCTCATCTAATATAAAATGTACCCATCTAATAAGTATGATAATGTATAGTCAACAAGCAAAAAAATAATCTTTCAGGTTCAAAAATCCTTAAATCCTTAATTTAAAAAAAATATATAATGTGCATTATGACCTACTTTATAAGTCAATGTAATATTTGAAATCTCATTAATTGCAGCTGTTTTATTATCATCTCTATGCAGTGAAGTATTAAGGAAATCCTGTTTTTATTTAATATTAATATTATCCACCTAAGATGCTTTCTTTGAAATATCAGTGATATAATGCTATAATAAACACTGCCAAAACATGTCAAATGTTTGGGGTTTGTGAGTTTTTTTTTTTTTTTTGAGCGAACCTCAACATTATTGCATTTATTTGATAATAATACAGTTAAAACATTAATATTGTGGAATATTATTATTTTTTAACTATTTTAATATGGATGAATTTTCAGCAGCCATTACTTCAGTCTTCAGTGTCAAGTGATCCTTCAGAAATCATTCTATTATGCTGATTTGATTTGCAATAAACATTTCCTCTCATTATCAATGTTGAAAACTGTTGTGATGCTTAATATTTTTGTGGAAACTGTGATCCTTTTTCTTCAAGATCTTTGATGCATGGAAATTTCAAAAGAACAGCATTTTTTATTTTTATTTTTTGAAAAATAAATCTTATGCAGCATTATAAATTCTTTACTGTCACCTTTGATCAATTTAATGCTTCCTTGCAGAGTAAAAGTATTAACTTAAAAAAAAATATTGAAAAATCTTACTGAACCCAAACTTTTTAACCATGGTTTATATATATGTGTAATATTTTATAAAAATATATGAATTGTCTCTGTGTTTGTTAACATGCAGTAATTTGTTCTGTGTCTGTTAAAGGTGTATGTGTGGCTGCTGGAGTGCAAGTGATAGATTCTCCACTGCTGACTCAGCAGATTGAAGCTCAGCGACTCAGTTTAAAACACCTGAAGAACGAGAACAACAGACTTAAGGTCTCTCTTACTGCTTCACAAGCAGTATTTATTCTGAGGATGTATTCTCACTTTTGTGTTTGTGTGTGCCGCAGGCAGAAAAGATGCGTGCTCAGCTGGCATCTCTTCCTCCTCTGAACGTTCCAAAACTGGGCTGGCGAGAGGGCTGCAGGCCGGAGGTGCTGTCCAGCGCTCTCTACCGCAAAACAGACCAACTGCTGGATACTCTCCTCCAGATGAGTGCCAATGTCAAAGTGGTGGACATCACTGGGAAATCTCCAGGTCTGTCATTATTAGACTTATACAGATGTCTGTTGTCTTTAAAGTAAATACTTCACAGTGTTTGTGTTTTCATTAACAGTGAGTCCCAGTGCGCAGCTCCTAGAGCAAACCGCAAGACTGCAGTCGCTCAGTGACACTCTCGATAGGCTTAAGGTAAATCAGAAATAGCTTAAAAATTAAACAGTCATCATTAAAATTCCTCCTGCATTTATTTAAGCAACCTATTTCTTTGAAGGATGAGGTTGCTGAACATGTAGTGACTCACAGGCCCGGTGCTCAAGTCTCGTCTGATTTCGCCACTTTTCCCTGCGCTTCCTTTGTGAAGGTAAGACAAATACACAGCATGACATTTTCTCACATTGTCTGGGTCTGTGTAAACCCCTCATGCTTCTTCCTCTGCTCTTTTAGGCAAAGGAGGAGAAGAAAGGAGATGCTGTGCTGGTTGGTCGTGTGATGATGCCTTGCACGCGAGGACAGGAACAGGTGCATCGTCTGGTGCTTTCAAACACACAGTTACAAAGAGTTCATCGCCTTCTCCAGACTTAAAATAATCCCAAAAAACCAAACTTGCTCACATTCAGTCTTCAAAACACACGTTGAAACAACAGATGGTGACTGTATCTACGGTTTGACAAGCCCACACAAGTCAAGCATTTTGAGTCCTTTGAATATAATTATATCTACCACACCAAAATCTGTACAATTATACAAAAAGGCTAGACATGCTGAGGACGTTTTAACTATTAGACTTTATTAACATGGCATGAAATGGATGATTCAGCACGATCCCTGCTGCTTTATATCGGCATACATTTAATAACTTTCTTTCTCTTCCTGATTTGGATTCCCATTGATCCATGTTTACAAGTATTTACCTAAAATGATTAAAGTTCAAACTGTGTGTGTTTAATTAGTGTTGCTTCCTAAGTGATTACACTTAAAATTTTCAACTGATAGACAATAAAACAGGAAAAATTACTAATAAAATGGAAGTAGAGATCCGAGCATTATGATTTGACTAGGAAACAACCACCTAGGAATTACATCACAACATATTAAAGAGCAATTTACAGGGGTCATATGATGTGATTTAAATTTTTATTTTCTCTTTGGAGTGTTACAAACTCTTGGTGTATAAAAAAGATCTGTAAAGTTGCAAAGACTAAAGTCTCAAATCCAAAGAGATATTCTTTATAAAAGTTAAGACCCCCTTAAAATACCTTGTTTAAACACGCCCCCACATGTCTATGTCATGATGTGGGAAGATTTGCATAACACTGCCCAAATGTTTACGAAAAGAAAGAAGGCGTGACTTTTATGCTAGCTGTTGCCGCCAGCGCTATGTTGTGGACAAGCTGTGTGTTTTGTTGTGAAAGAGGACACAACTAGAAATCAGTTGTTAAGTTTTATTTACAGAACCGTTTCAACCCAAATATACAGATGTGTGCAACATCTGAACCTTTCCTGAACCTGCAGATTAGCCTACAGTGCGTCTGTGCACAAAGCTGTTTCTGTAAAGTGAGGCAGTTGTAACATTGCAAGGATAGTCCGGCGCTTCAGACTCACAGCCTATAAGTACGTTTTCAGTAATTATGTCCCCACTGGATGCAACAAATGTCTCGTTTATAATGAGTTTGTACTGTTTTTGGCATGTCGTGCCGGTACCCAGTATTGTAAGGGACATAACTTTTCTGTCACATGCTTGAGGCATTTGGCCAATCACAACGCACTGGATAGCTGGCCAATCAGAGCACACCTCGCTTTTCAGAATGAAGAGCTTTCTAAAAAGCATTGCTTTTCTGAAGGCAGGGCATAGAGGAGCAACAATAATGTACATTATATAGAAAATAATGTGTTTTTTGAAACTTAAACCGCATAAACACATTGCATTGCTAAAAAGAAAATTATTTGGTGTAATGTCATATGACCCCTTTAAAATCTTTATAAGCATCTCTCTGGCAACTACCTGAAGGACTCTATTATGGCATCAAGTTCTGCATGCACAAGCATTGCTTACATTAGTTTAATTAAAAAAAGTTATCTTTTGTGGTTGTCCAACAAATTTTCATGGGCAAAATCCAGTAATTTAAACTGGGAATCCACCTGATTTGAAATTTTCCAAGAGGGCGAAAGATTTACCCATTCAAATTGGCCACGTGGATTCATTACATTGATCAGCAGAAAGCTGCTTGCTTCATACATTCCTAAACTTATGACAATAATCAATGTAGCTTTTTTGATTACAAAATTTCACTAAAGTGACCTCATCTAAATTATCAATCGTTTCACACATAAAGTTTAGTATCAAACCTATGATTTCTCATTTTTTACATGCAGTGTTTACAGACCATTCTGAATCAGGAGGCCAAAGGTTAACAAAAACCCAATTTTTGGGTTATATTTATCTATTGTAACTGCAAACAAGTACACTATAAATGACTCAACTTAGGACTGCTACATTTTTGTCTTTAAAACAAAGATGCCACTATTATTTCTTTGCACAGTCCTCTTCATATTCTCAAAACAGTTACTCGAGTATAAGTCAGGAAAGATAATATGCTCTCATTCGTCTTTCATATATACTATAATCTATATATATATATATATATATATGACTGTGATGCTTGAATGTGTCATGCCAATGTGCTTCTGTAAAGGAAATACAATACACATTTAAATGAATGATCAGATTTAGTGTCAGGCAAGGGCAGGATATCATCAGGTGAATGCTTCTGTGGGCAAAACTGTTGTATATTTGCTCCAAGAGATTGTCAGTATTCAAGTGGTCTTAAATTAGCAATGGTTTGCTTTATAACTATTGTACAAGTCACTAATCTATTAACTGTATAAAATGCATACTGTTGCTTACAGTATTGTTGAATGTGTTGGCATCTTATGTTTAATGTGTCAATTAAATGTCAGAAATTGTTTGAATTTATTTCAGTATTCTGTATTAAAAATATTTGAATGTATTTATTTTTCATGTGGAACTTTACGCTCCCCAATCGTCTAAACTGCTCCTAGAAAGAGCTTGCATGGATAATACTAATGTGTATACATGAGAAGTATTTGCATTGACTAACAAGAAATGAAAGAGCTTACAGGAACAGTTTGCAGATGAGCCATACAAATGTTGATAGCTGAAATAACCGATCTGTTTTCCAAAGTAAAGAGCCCCGTTTTATCGAACTGGACAATATATTCTACATGACATGGCATATTACCAAACACATCAGCTTGGATATATTAATCACATTTAGGGTAATTAGAACTAGAAACTATACCCATATGATTCTGCAACATATGGATACCAACACAGTATTGGATGGTAATAACACAGCTCCTCAGAACAATGCCACCATAAATGTAGACCACATTCAAGAGAACATCAGACGCAGATCATCAGATCGATCATCTTCAACATCCTTGACCGGGCGAAGGCATCTGGGGAGGATGCTGAGAAAACCAGTATGCAGTGTATGGATATATCCTCCCTGATATTCCACTTCGGGATCATATCCAACATTGTGTTCATGGTCTGTGTTGCTCAGGAGCGATATCTGTTGGTAACCTGTCCACAATGTAATGCCTTCTGCATAAAACCCAAGCAGTCGAGCATGATTTTATTGGCTGTGTGGTTAGTTCCATTTGCAATACTCTTTCTGGCTTATCGAGGATATGTGATCTTATTCTCCGTAGCTCTTCTTCTCCCACTCCCATTCCTGGTGTTTATCTTTCTGGATTCTTTTAGACCCTTATGGTCTAACAAAAACGAGATTCTGCGTATGCAAGCAGTCATCTTGAGTAATTACAGTATGCTTTACCTTCCCTTTATCCTTCATAAACTGCTCAAAGCATTGTCTTTAAACTTGTATCTGATCTTCATCTCTATCTTGGCCCACTGGTGGACCCATTCCTCTCAATCATCCTTACGAATGGTGTCATTTTGAAGGCCTTTCCCTAGTGTGTGAGGACAAACACTCAGGAGGAAACAGCCTATGTGAATACAGACACTGTTAAAACGGCTTCTGGGATCTTAACTCGGCTCTGAGAAAAAATTCTAATTGAACTTATAATAGCTCATTTTGATTGTTAGCATATTACAGCTTTGTAATCTTTCACCCAAAGATGTCTTAATTCAAAATTCCGTCATCATTTATTTACTCACCCCTCATCAAACATGTAGAATCTTCTTTTTCTGTGGAACAAAAAAGATATTTCAGACATGTCTTTGTTTTTTTATGTCCATACAACTGAAGTAAACAGCTTTGGTCACTAATGTCCCTCAAAAAAAGACAAGATAAAAAAAAGAAGACTATTTTTACAGAACTTATCAAAAATAGCAAGTGCCATGGAAGTAGTACACACACTTGACCAGTAATTTTCTAAGTTGCCTAAAGCAGTATGATATCTTTGAGTGAGGAACAGACTGAAGTTCAAGTCAATAAATAATTGAAAATCTTGACTAGAAATCTACATTAACAGCCATGGTCAGTATTCACTTTCATTGTGTGGAAAAGAGCAGCTTGGCTTTTTACTAAACATCTCCTTTTATGTTCCACAGAACATTAGGAATCATGTGGATTTTAAAAGACATGAGGGTGAGCATTTTCATATTTTCATCTAACTTTAGTCTGTGCCACAAAGACCATGATCAGACTTCTGCCATTAAAACTCTGTATGAGGACACAAAGCAAACAGCTAAAACTGAGTTTAAATTAACCATACATTATAATACATTATAAAACTGATGTTAGTACCACATACCAACAGGGTTTGCTCATTTCAAAACTATTTGACTTAACACAAAGTGGGAAATGAAATATATGTTATATGATAAAGATGTGTTCTATACCCTTTAGCTGTAATGTGTTAAATATTATTTACAGTAATGTAGTGGACTTTAACATTTAACAAACTGTTTAGAGATTTAAAAGCGTAGTTCAACCAGAAATACATTTTTGACATCTTTCACTCTTTTGAAATCCACGATTTGCATTGTTCCTGCAAACGGAGATGTTCAGTAGAACAGCCAAGCTGCTCTTTTCCACACAATGGCAAGTTGTATGGACTACTTCCATTGCATTTCACTTTCATTGTATGAAGAAGCACAGATGGGACATCTCTAAATATCTCCATTTCTGTTTGATAAAACAAAGAGAAGCATAAGGATTCAAAGCAATAAGAGAATGAGCAAATAATGACAAATTCACATTTCAAAATGAATTATGCGTTTACATTAAACACTCTTGTATGTTTCCATTGAGTTGAGTCAGAATTAACTGATAACTTTGAGAACAGAGACTTATATTTTCTTTAATAACCATAAAATGTAATACAAATGTCTCAAGTACATATAAGACTCTAAAAACTAAAAAGGTGTAAAAGATCTGAGGGAGGTCTCATAGGATAAGAAGTCTGCCACTCAAAGCAGACTGAACAGGTCGAGATCTGCAGAGGAAGAGTGCAGAGCTCTCGGAGCACGT
Source organism: Carassius gibelio (assembly GCF_023724105.1). Lineage (NCBI taxonomy): Eukaryota > Metazoa > Chordata > Actinopteri > Cypriniformes > Cyprinidae > Carassius > Carassius gibelio. Next base: position 17,070,536 of record NC_068383.1, on the reverse strand, counting down.
AATGGTAAAAATCTTCAGGCACAGTCACCAAAGTGTGGGATGTGTGTCAGTACAAAAGTGTGGAGATTTGGCTTTCGTAACCCGCACACAAAAACACAATCATACACGGATTGGAACGCAAGAAATCTGTAAACAAATGTTCTCCATAAAAAAATGTCTCATATTCACTGACTAGGTGCTTTCTGTAGGAAAAAGGGGGAAAAGGCTAGTGAGCAACTCCAGCGTAAGAAAAGCATTAAAAAAAAATACAAATCAATAAACATAGCCATTGTATTCGAGTCCTGAGTTTTTAAAACAAAACATAAAAGGCAAAAAAACAATTTAAAACACTGACGAACCCAATTAAGTTTTTACCATTAACAAGATTAATAGTTTCCAGGCCCGTAATGGTCACTTGAGCGTACTGAAATAAATCAGTGAACACAGAAGGTGGGTTTCATCTAGTCCGCTGGTGAATTGCTAGTCTCTGAGGAGAAGGGGTGAGGGGTCTATTGGCAGAAGAAGCTGTGAAACGGCTCAGACCAGAGGCCTGTCACTCAAGGCAGCAGGGTTCATCGGCGTGGTTGGTGTCAGGTTGGTCTGGGAGCGGGTGCCACCGCGCAGGAAGGCATTGAGGCAGAGGCTGCAGCATCTTCGGCCTCCTCCAGCTCTCCCTGGAGCTCCTGACTAACACTGGACTGCAGTGCGGCCGGCGTCAACCACTCCTTTGGCAGGCAGCTCTGAAGGAAGGGCACACAAGAGCTGAAGTAGGCCAGCCGGTTCACCCAGCGTGGGATCTCTCGACCACAGAGGATCTGCCGCAGACATGAGGAGGGAGATATTGTGAGATTTTAGACTCTTAATGGCAATGTGGACCCAAAAGATTAATATATATATATATATATATATATATATATATATATATATATTAATATATATATATATATAAACTTTCTTCTGCTTACCTCTGATAGTGCTGAGGAAAAGTGATTGCAGTTCTTGTGCATGAGGTGATAGGCGTTCCCCTTATATTCCTTCCCCATTTCCTCCACAATTCTCTCCACATCCTCTTCCGTGAAGTCTGTGCTACCTAAAACAATGGCCTCTCTGAGAAATCAAGCAGAAAGAAAAGAGGTTGTGAGAAAGGGCGAGAGAGGAAGAGGTTTTTGCAGACATATCCTTTCAGTCTGATCAGCATGGAGATAAATATTGTGACTCACTTGAATTTGAATGTCTCTCCCAGTTCAGTGGCGTCACCGGGTGTTATCTCAAAAATACCTGAAAAAGGATAAGGATGTCCTCCATAGGCAAACTCTGATAAAAGAGAACATACGAGTTAGGTTATTCAAATATCTCCAAGATCTGTCTTTACAGAGAGATTGCTAGTATTGTGCTACAATCAATGCACATTTTATCATTTGCATTCATTTTAAAGTCTTTCCAGTTTAAACTTTTAAATGACTTCACACACGCTATTCTGACATATACGGGTTTCAGAGCACACACAGAAACTGGCTGTCACTGTTCTCTTTTTCACTTAAACTGAAATACACAAGGTTTACACACAAATAGTCAGTTATGACTTGAACCTAAACATCTGGGAGAAAATTGGTCGCATCTCAGTATACTGGATCAGTGTATTTGGTCTTTAAGGAAAAGGCAACCAAATTCCATTATGTTCTGATACGTACCTCTCCCGTCTCAGTGCGTGCACTCAATCACTGTTGTGCGCGGTGCCACTATGCTAGCATTTAGCTTAGCACCATTCATTTCTTAGGATCCAAACAAGGATAAACATAGAAGCCACCAAACACTTCCATGTTTCCCCTATTTAAAGACGGTTACACGAGTAGTTACACGAAGTATGGTGACACAAAATAAACAGTGGCAATTTTCTAAGCGGATAAAAAATGCTAACTTTAATGTTTGGCAGAAGAGCACTTTGCAGCACTTCGACCTCGGCGCAGTAATATCATCACTCCTAAAAGCTCCTCATGTTGGTTGTACTGATGTAAGTTAGAGGGAGAGAAAAATAACAATTTTCCTGTTTATTTCAGGAAAATTATGATAAGACAACTACTATATTTCTACTATATTGCCCACACCTAGTCTGAGTATTAAAATGCTCTGGCAAGCGCTTGACAATAGTGTTATTATTAACGATATACTATTATTTATGCTATGTTATTGTTTGTATAATCTGTATAATTTTAGTCATTGTAGTACTTTCAGTACAATTATTTTATTTTATATTTACATTCTTCATTTAACATTTATATTTTATTTTATTTCGATTAATGAAAATGTTTTTTACTAGTTTTAGTTTCTCACTTTAGCAATGGGTGTAGATAGTTTAAATGAACATCGGTTTATAATCTACACAAACGAGGATGCAATGTTATCTGTCTGCCTATTTGAGGTAAATGCGAAAAGCAAACTTCTCCACTTCAATCATCTATGATGTGAGGTTTTGTCATGTTTAGACACCCCCTTTTTCTTTGTTGTGGTCATACAAGTTAAAACACTGGATTTCTGAGTGAGTCATTTGAGTCGGAGTTATAATTCGAGCCTTACCTCTGCCATAGATCTCAATTCCTGAGTGAAAGACTCCAATTCCCAGAGAGGTAGTGAACTCATTGATCCAGTACTATAAGGAAACAAAACAAGGCTGAGACACATACAGTCAAATGGTAAAAGCGTTTCAAGGACAACTGGGTTGCTGTTTTGATTAGCAGAGTTCATTGGTGGTGGTTAAATCTGCAAAGGATGTTAATAATATATTCAATAGATTCTCATTCTTCATAATAAACCATTCTTAACTATGACTCAAATGTGCAGTACTACTACACTCCTATAGATCTTAGTTAGGTTAGATGCCACACTGAATTTAACGTTACTAAATTATTTTAGATTATGTTATGCAAATTATCTTTACGATTACACTTCATTATGACTTATTAAAACCATTTGAAGAATTAAACTAAACAAGTATCCAAGATGATTGCCACATTCAAAATGAGCAAACATGCATCGAAGAGTAACATACGGATAAAGAGATGTGACTCAGCGCATGACAAACCTTTGTGTTCACACCAAGCGTATTTCATTAACAGGTCTGTTGTTTGAGGAAGTAACCGACAGATGCCCCTAATTGATTATGTGTCCCCAGAAAATAAGATGTCACTGGACCAGCTGGGTTCTTGATGGCCAACACTTTATGGCATTAAGTGTACTGCGCTACTTTATCTGCATTTGTAATATATTCATTAGCACAGTATATAGTGTTGTTTTGTTGAAACATAATTTAAGAAAGGTTAGTCAAAACTAAGTGTAAAGAGATGAGAAAAATTGAGCAGCAAGATGGTTCTCCAACCCCTTATCATTCAGGGCTGTTAAATAACGACATTACTCTTATTATAGAGAGTACTCTACTTATCTTTCTGGCCTCAATTACTTAAAAACTTACTATACATATCCTTCATCACAGAACTGGGGATTGGTCTCTCTGTGATCAGTGACAGGCTTCGTGATTTTCAGCAATAAAGTCTACAAGCTCTGACATGAATTATGTGGGTGATCTCACACTGTTTAGGGACATAAACCCATGATATTCGTGGATGTGTAGGATTAATAATGAATTGGCTTCAAAATGACAAACTACACTTTAGGAATCACAGGCCATTATCTGTCAAAATAAGAAAAAAGACTGGTACTGACAAATTTCCCACTTCCTGCTTATTAAGCTGCACATCTCATACATGGTTAATAGGCAAAACTACGGACATACAACTTTTAATGTGATATCCATGCAAATTATTACTTGACTTGACTTTTAAAACCTGGAGCAGCTCAAATCTCTATTCTCCTTAATCTTTATGTGAGAACATGTTCTTAAAATAGCCCAACATAGTACTATGAGTGAAGAGGCCTAAGGAAAGTATTCATTTCCATGATCCTGTTTCAAAGGGTCAATGAGACACATGAGACAGACTAAATCTTTAAATGGAGACTCTTCTTGTTACTCGGTGATCAATGATACTCAAAAGGTACGAGGTAGTAAATTTTCCCAGTCAATTTTTATAATTTTTTTTTCAGACCACAATGCATTTGTCCAATGTTTCATGTAAATGAATAGTGCAAAATACAGTATGTAAATAATATATAATATTATTTTTTCATATTTATTACATATTATGCATACAAATATTCAAGTACTTTGAGAGCATAGGGAAACATGACTCATTTTTAGTTCTTTATGAGAGTGGGTGGGTGGTAAAAAGGTTATTCTCAGCCTGCCTTCTAAGGCTTACAGATTGACCGTCCGCCTCACTGACATATGATGGCGGTGCTGCAGGTCTTTCAAGCTAAGCTCCTGTATTCCCTGGACAGCCTTGACAGGGACGTGGATGTCGTGAAAGATATGTGCACAGAGACGGATTTTGCGTAGATAAACAGCACAGGCACCTATGGCTGACCCTAGCTGACCTGAAGGACTCTGACTGTAAGCCGCACCTCAATGCACCGATCACTCCCTCCGGCCTTTTCGAGGATGCTGTGGAGTCTGTCGTTGAATGCTTCTCTGAGGCAATGAGTCATCTGATGCTCCAACAAATGTTTCATTCACCATCACGCTCCTCTTGTGTGCCCCGTTCTGGTAAAAAGTCATTCTGGTGAAAAATGGCTTTTGTTTAGATTCTCTGACTGGGGAAGGCTTTTTTAGAATTATGGGTTATGTAGATTTGCCACCAGGAATTCTGCTGGTGAACTTGATTGTTTAAAAACAACTTGAAATAATGTGGCCTGATAGCTCCAACAAAAGCATATACCATTGATTAACAACCTCATAGCTCAGAGTATGTCTGTCTTTAATGGCTTATAACTTATTGTTAAAAAGCTATTTCCATTTGGAGACAATGAAAAGGATTTTTACTTCTGGAACAGATTGTTGCACTACTTCCAGTCTCTGAGGGTACGTTTACACTACAACAATGAAAATGTGTTTTGTTTTTTTTCTTACGTTTTGCGTACAGACAACATTGTTAAAATGATCACCCTTCACAAGATTTCACGAAAATGACTAAAAACACAGTTTTATGCATGCCAAGCCAAAAGTTGGTGTATCGCTTAGTAAAGAAATACGACATGCCTGTGCACATATGCATTCTTATAGACTAAACACATAAGACGCACGTGCATGATGTCAAGGTTTTCACAAGTTTGCAGTTTATACAGAGACTCTTAAGAGTCAAAAACATTTTCAAAAGCTTCAACTTTGGGGTCATTTACATGACACCATTTTTAACTAAAAATAAAAAACGTTTTATGTGTTTTTGCATTTACATGACAACTGCATTTTGGGGGCACTACACTGTTTTCATCACTGTGTAAACTATTTTGAATAAAACAGTGACATCAAGCGTATTACTTGTTCACAGTGTTTCTTTACATTGCCAACTACTGGCCTGGCATGCATAATACAGCTTTCTAAGCTTTCTAAGAGGATTCATGTGAACGGGGATTGTTTTGACTACATAGTGACTGTTTGCGAAAAACTAGTAAATGTATACTCTCAAACCCATTTTCAAAAGTTTGTGTTTTTAGGCCCACAAAATGCCGTGGTCGTGTAAACGTCATTCCCTTTTCAGCGCTTACTCTACATTTTGAAGCATTCACAGGTGGGAACTTTTCCCCTTCTCCGAAATCCTGTAACCTTATAGGGTAATGTCAGTACTATAAACTAGTCAATTGTCACTAATTATGCAAATTGCATGTAAATAATGACAAGCCTGAAGTCAGTATATAATGCAGTGAGAGCAACAATTGCCTCAGAATCTTCTCCTCCACGCTGCCATCGTCGAAGGCGTACCTGAAGATAAGACAGTTCCTTCACCGCATCCGATGGGTACATTCTGCTGAATTTGTGCGGACCCGTCAACCACGGACCAGCTTGATGTTTTTTTGTTTGTCCAAAAAAAAAAAATTACAAACTGCTGAATTTTTGTCTGACAGGTAAGTTACTTGATATTGATTAGCCCTAGCTGAACTCTCTATAAAATGAATATCACTCGCAATCTTGATTAATTGAGCTGTTCTCTTGTCATTTTAAAAAGCAACTTTTTAAGAAGCTACTTCTCAACAGCCGTCTCAGATCACATAAATGGATTCAAATGATTTAACTATCTGGGTCAAAGCTTTCAGCTATAGACTGTCATCTCAGTACAGTTCTTTATCTAACAAACTTAATGACCTGTTACTTCAGGAATGTGTAAAATGCGAAATACTTCTGCCTAAGTCAAGCGTGACCTTTTCAATGTGATTGCGTATTAGGTGGAGAAGTCATGGACACGAATTGCAGAGCAGTGCAAGGTGAGCATTTCTGTTTATAAAGCATATACTTTTTTTTTTAGAAAAAGACTGTTTGTTTCGCTCGATAAGACCCTTATTCCTCGTCTAGTATTGTGCTGAGCCCTTTGAAACTGCACTGAAACTGTCATTTTGACCTTCAACCATTTGGTAGCCGTTGAAGTCCTCTATAAGGAGAAGAATCCCGGAATTTCTTCATCAAATACCTTAATTTCTTTCCGACTAAAGAAAGAAAGGCGTAAACATCTTGAATGACATGGGGTTGAGTAAATTATCAGGAAACCACATGCGATTCATCTGCGATTATGATGCGGTATTGCGTAGCTTGTCAGCGAACTACGACTCTGTATATTAAGTGCCGCTCCATTTGAAAGCTTGTGATGGATATTTAGTACTAATCACAGAACCAGCTTTTATGACAATCACATGCGATTAATCGTGCAGCCCTATAATGGAGCTGTGAAATACATGCGTGCAAGCTTACAGTCTAAAAACCTAGTACATACACTTTTAACCCCTTAACTGTCAATTTTTTTTTTTGGATCGCACCCGGTGGCTGTGTGTGGTATTACACCCTTAATAAAATCTCACAGGAACCTAAATTGTTTTAATATCAACTTCAATTTTGGAGCAAATCTTATTTAAACACACGGCTTTAATTTTATACCAATTTCAGAGTACAACCTGTTATGTAAAATATTTACAACAAAATCAAATTAATATAGCGCATTTTATTTACAGTACATTTAATCTTCTATACATTTTTGATACTTTTATTTTTTTTTTCACTTTTGCCATAATCTGCTAATTTTCTTTTTTAAAAAGACTATATTCCAAAGTGTTCATAAATTTAAAAAGGGGGTTACAGTTAAATGTGTCCAAAATGCTGCCCATGTAGGCAGCTAACAGAGTTTAGAGAGACAGGCAATGCCAACTGCATACCTCTGTCACGGGAACGAGTTATCTGTATTTGTTAAAAGTCACCTACCATATCATACACGTTGAGAATAACCGGCTCGTTTGCCATCACAGGGATGTTGCTGTTTTTCTTTCACTTTAGCTGCCGACCAGCTGCTGCTGCGGTCCTCCTCCGTTTTCCTTTTCACTCTCTTTCTCAGCACCAGGACTTATTTTCTTTCCCTTCGTAAACACCTTTGCTGCGTCCTCTTGACCTTTGCTGGTTTGTAACTGTTGAGAGACATCTAAGAGCTGGTCCTGAAAGGGGTTTTCATTTATTTGATTTTTAGGCCACTTTTTTTTTTTAGTCCATCTAACGTTACAGGGAGTAGAGACGCTGCTAGGCTAACTGTCATTTAGCTTCGAGACAAGCGGAGACAAAAAAAGAAACAAAAGAAAAAAGAACGGCACACAAGAGAATAATAAAAATATCTGTGGAGACTCAGCCATTCAGACGACGAAGTGATATTTACAGTGAGCGGAAATGAAAGCAGACGTACGTCAGATAAAAGGAAGACGTTTTAGCACCCAAGATATGAGCAACCTCCCCCGTTTTGTGTCTGACGCTGGCGCGCGCGGTTGAGCCGATATGTGTATGCGCGCCTTATGATGCCCAACCTCACAGCACTGCATTTACTGAGATAACAACACCCTCCATACATGCACACTTCATCATTACATTATAGTATCGTTACCATAGACACAGCCATACAGTAATAAAAGTAAGCATATGCATGTCAAGATAATTTGTGTGGTCTATTTATAAACACATATATACAGAGCTGGCTAATTTGGATAAATAAATCAAATTCCAAATGTTAAGTAGGCTACTTCAGATTAAATTACATTTGAAAATACTCGTAATCATACTACAGTCACTTTTTTATTGATTACATAGCATATCATTCACAAAATAGCAATTAATTATTCATAAATTATTTATTCTCCATAATTCCTCTTTTCCATCTTTTAAATGTTTCTTTCTAAAATAGTATATAGTGCTTATATAGCCTACTCTGAAAGTCATTCAGTTCTCTGGACATTCATTCAAAGATCAGTCAATGTTCAGTTGGCTATAGTTATACAGAAAATTGAGAGGCCAAATAGCATTCAAACACTGCACTTACAAAAATCATTTCAATTAACATTGCATCCACTACTGATGAACCCGTAAATTTTTATTTGAATTATCACTTATTAAACCATGTATACTTCTATTACTTTTTTTCTTTCAAACACATTAAAATGCACAAATTCATGTTATTTCTGATTAACTTTAATATATATATATATATATATTCTCAGAAGAATCTCTTTCACCTAATTTACTTGAATTACCCCCCTAGATTATAGGGTAACAAATTAACAATTAAGTAATACATTTGCATGTTCATGGTTCTGTGACGTTGGATAATGCAGGTAAACAAATTAAATATATAAATTTTTTTAATTGTTTTATTTTCATTGTTATTATTTTACATTTTTATGATTTAATTAAACCTACGGTTTTTCATTGAACCTACAAATGCCCTGCAGGTCCTATATAAACAGGAAACCTTGATGTAATTTAATATTTAACCCTTGTCTACAGCATCGTTGTCCTTTGGCTATGGAAAGTTTTTTTTTTTTTGCCCCATGTTCAGTACATATAATTATTGCAACCAATTAAAAGTTTTGAAAAGTTTCAAAGAACAGTCCAATAAGGTGTGGGAGTCACTATCAAGCACCATTTGAAGACAGGACTTCCTTTTCTGACACATGGTCACAGGAGCACATGGTGTGAGAAGAAGGCAAGATTATTTGCTTTAGTAATCTTACTTAAAATTACATGAACTGTACATAAAACGATGTGTGTGTGTGTGTGTGTGTGTGTGTGTGTGAAGATGTGAGAAACTTCAGTCCTGGAGGCCCACTGTCCAGCAGAGTTAGATCCAACCCTAATCAAACAAATTAGAACCAGCTGATGAATGTCTTTCAAGATCACTAGAAAGCTACAGCCAGTTTTTAATGAGGGTTGGATCTAAACTCTGCAGGACAGTAGCCCTCCAGGACCAAAGTTTCCCAGCCTTGCACTACAACACAAACATGTAATCAAAGTGTTTTTTTTTTCTTTTCACTTAATGACATTTTTTGACAGATTTGTGATATTGTATTGCTTTCTGAACACTGTCTTATGATATGTGAATGGAGAATTTTCTCTGTGATGTTGCACCATTGTTGCAAAAATATTTTTTGTATCGAGGTGAGGGGTGGTAAAAAAAAAAAAGGTTTTATCAATAAAATGTTCCCAAATAAACAATTATGTGGAATTATTTTTCATCATGTTCCATCCAAATGTGTGCAGTAGAGGGTTAATGCACTTTTGTTTACAACAACAAATGTGATATTTTACAAAATTATCTTGTTTAAATCAATATGGCAAACAAGTTAGGGTAAAAGTAATCTTAAAAATCTAAAAGTAGCCTGATTGTATTACCTAAAATGTGTAATGTAATGTAATGTAATGGATTACAATGTTACAATGATTGTAAGGTAATTTGGAATCAGTAACAGATTACAATTTTCCAGTAATCTAGACAGCTCTTATAGATGCAAGAAATACATGAATATGAACACAGCTGTATGTGCTTTGTGTTTGGAGAAAATATGACATCATAAGTATGCAAATTGAATCGTTATAGTAGGATATATATTCTTGTAGGAGCCATTTACAGTATTTATTCACCTTCTCTGGATCGGTTAATATTGCTATTATTATTCTAGCCACTGGGTGGGAGTGTTGAACTATGTGTGACACGTCACTGGGAGCTAGATATATTTACAGGTGTTGCAATTAGTTAGGAAAGGGTGTGGATGGTGAGGAACACACGGTTCTTACCGTAGCCGTGAGCAGTCAGGTTACCAACAGCACGACAGCACTTTAATATTCAGCACTGGGTGAAATATCATTTTTTGTAAATTATCCCTTTTACCTACATAATAAACGGGAACACCACCCAAAGAGAGCTAATGTTTGGACTCAGAATTTCCTGCTACGCGTTGAGACCACCATGCCATTTATGCCGAGGCTTATAGGATAGCCTCAACAATTCTTATTCAGTTAAATAGGGCTGGTTGATAGTTAAGAGACGGTATGTGATTTCAAATAATTGACAATGGGCATTATTTATAAAACATAAGATGTGTAAATAATTCACATATCCATTTGTACCAAAATGTTCCCACTGAACTAAATGGTTCGGTATCATTTAAATTAAATAATTAATTAATATGGCTCAGTAAAGTGACAGTATGTACACTATATACACACACTCTAGTAACTATAATACTAACTAATCATTCACATGCATTTCTTGAAGCATGTCTCAATAGATTGAGGTAGGCCTATATCTGTAGATGAAGCACAATATGATGAGTGTAATGAAGGACTGAATCAAAAACGTATGGACGTGAAAGAGCAGATCAACCCTATGAAGAAAGCAGATTAATAGGTTTAATAATTAGCTGTTTTTCTAGATGAACTTTAGAGGAATTACAGATGAGAAATGAATTGCTTACACTGAGATTCTGTATGTTTGGACTGCAAATACAGCATGAAGATCACAAAAGCTTAATGGAAGGAAATAAGAAGATATTTGTCACCCCAGAGCTTGTCAAGTTTCTGCCATCAGGTGGTCAAGATCATCAACTACAAATTTTAAATTTACAACTTTCTCCAATTTATTATTATTTAATCCCACAACCAGCTTCAGTAATACACCCTAAAATTAAAACCAATGGGTCTTGTTTACTAACTGTGCCTATGCAAGAATTTCTGTTCAAAATCTTTTTATGAACTTTCTTTTTCTAACAAATCAAGATTAATCAAATTCTTTTATGATAAATTGTATTTTATATTTAAGAACAAATGAAGAAAAACACTGAAATCACATGCAAAAACCTAGTACATACACTTTTAACCCCTTAAATGTCAACGTCCCCTGTTGGAATTTTATTTTTTGATTGCACCCGGTGGCTGTATGTTTCGCATCCTTGAAATTTATTAACAAATTGTGTTCATCCAATAATGAAAACTGTCATCATTTACTTACCTTCGATTGTTCTAAACTTGTATAACTTTCTTTCTTCTGTTGCGTACAAAAGATTAAAACTGTAGCCGTTGACTTGTTAACAATTTTCTTTAAAATAGCTTGTTTGTGTCAGGCAGAAAAAAGAAACTCATCTACGTTTGGAACAACTTGAGGGTCAGTAAATGAAATGAACTTACATTTTTAGGTGAACTATCTCTTTAAGAAAATCACGTATGTATGCACTTTGTAAATAACACTGAAGTTTTTCATGAGAAGTTCTCGTTTGTCTATAAATACAAATAATCCATATAATTATTAGTAAATGAGACCCATTGTCCATTTCATTTAACAAATATGACCTTTTTAATATTTATCTTTAAAAGTTATTTAAAAAGAAAGTGACATGCACCTATAATTTGGGTCCACAATGTATACACTGAAAACATAAATAGCACTGTTTTCTTGAGAAAAGTTAAGATCATTCTTGGAACTCCTATTCATGATTTCATAGGGTTCAAGGTTTCCTAGTTTTGCAATGTCATATCAACAAAACAGCTCCTGTAATTCTGAAAGACATAAAACACATTTCTTTTTCTTTCATTGCCAATAAACCATGAAAGCTCATATCCCTTAGAGAGAGCCAGGTTATTAAAACTGTAGATGACACCCACATGAGGTCCCCAGTCCTCTTCAGGACGCTTCTCATAAACTAGCATAGATTTCCATGTTTGGGCAATTGTGAAGACAGGCTACCTACAGAGTCAAAGAAAGGTTTTAGGTTTCTACAGCAACAAACTGCCAAACACACACACACATCTGAGGCATATTACTTGATGCACGGTGCCTTTGAAGTAATAGTCTTTTCGATTAAAATTCTCCCACACTTTGATGTTGGCATCAACACGGTGCATGAATGTCTCTACATCATACCTGCAGAAAATAAAAATACCAGACAGCATTACATATTGCTCCTTACATCCATTGTATAACAAATGCACTGCAATAATAATCTACTTCCTCACAACAATATGCAATCCTCATGATTAGAAATATGAGTAAAACCTGGATTATAAGGTCCAGGTATTGTTCATTAATTTGTTTTTGCTTTCACATATGAAAACGAATAAACGAGAAAACAACTCCATTTTTAGTTTTTTTTAGAAATATTAATAGCTGATATGCTGTCTTCAGGGGCGTAACTATCCAGTGTTAGAGGGGTACAACATTTAATTTCCAACTAAAAAAAAAAAAAATACCTGAAGAAATTCAATCGTAGGAGAACATTCTATACTGTGGATATCCGGCTTCCATAAGGACACGAATGGAGCCATCGCCACCGATCGACTCAGTGTCTGGGCCACCACTGACACCATCTTCTGCCCCTCAAAGATGATTTGTTTTCTGGTGATTTTGTTGGCCGCATGAAGACCCACGTGTTCCTGAACATCATTCAACTCTGATATGTATTTCCATTTAACTGTTCCTGCGGTACTGATGATGGAGTTGTAAACCTGCAACATGTTCCTAGCCAATTTTAACATATGGCAAGGGTCCATAATCACAAACACGTTTTCCCCTTAAGAAGGGTGGACATAATATGTCCTGAGAGGCTGATTCAGCTTTAGCTGGCATGAACGAGTCATTATCTGGCTCGGCTCGGTGTTCATCACAGCAGTTCAGTCAGTGTACTGTTTGAGTAAATGAATTACTCCGGGATATTGATTTGTTTGAACTCAGAGGGAGTGTCAGCCACATTAAAAAAGTTAACAGCTTAAGTCATTTGTGGATTAATGCGTATTGGATATGCGAACCATTTAAAACGATTCAGTTCGATTTGGTGAACTGGTTCAAAAAGATCCGGTTACATCGAATGATTCGTTCGCGAACCAGATATGACAAACTGCTTTGTTTTGAACTCTCTCACAACAGACACGGAAGAGAAGACAATGCTGAATAAAGTCATAGTTTTTGCTATTTTTAGACAAAAATGTATTTTCGATGCTTCAAAAATTTCTACCTGATCCTCTGATGTCACATGGACTACTTTTAAGATGTTTTTATTACCTTTCAGGACATGGACAATATACCGTACACACAGCTTCAATGGAGGGACTGAGAGCTCTCGGACTAAATCTAAAATATCTTAAAGGGGGGGTGAAATGCTAGTTTTCACTCAATATCCTGTTAATCTTGAGTACCTATAGAGTAGTACTGCATCATTCATAACTCCAAAAAGTCTTTAGTTTTATTATATTTATAAGAGAAAGATAGTCTGTGGCCATTTTTCCCGGAAAAACACGAGCGCCTGGAGGCGTGACGTGTGGGCGGAGCTAAAGAATCACGAGCGCCAGTAGGCTTTTGCCTTGAGAGCGTTTGGAAGCTGTGACAGATCCAGAGGCTGAAATTTAACAAGAGCAGCATCAGCAACGACTTCTCTATGTGGTATGTATTGAAACTGTATATATTTGCTTAGCGATTTTGGAAAATGACTAAGTTCCACTTTATGTCGTCTTTTTTTTTTTTTTTTTTTTTAAGCTGTACATGTGGAAAGTGCAGTTTGATGACAACATCGCATGTTGTTTACTTGATGTGCTCACGCGCCGATAGCTAAGTTAACAACACAGAGATATTTGAAGCAGTTTTACTCACCGCCTGCAGTTCCAACACACGATCGTGACCCTTTTTCGTTGTGACTGCATTATCCTTAAGAAATAAACGATATGCAAATCCGGTGTCAAACTGGGCCTTGTTTGTAAAACAAGCATCTTCGAAATGCAGGGAACAAACAAAAACACTTGCACAACTCCGTTGATGCTCTGTAAAAATAAACTCCATCCACTAGTCCCTTAATGCTGTTTTTTTTTTGGTAATCTGTGCAGGGTTGTCTTGCCCTGGCAACCAAAAACACACTCCTTTTGTGACATTTCGCGACGCTCTCGCTCTGATCAGTGAATGTCTGTTGTGCTCTCAGTGCTGTGCTATACGGGAGCGCGCGCTCTTCTTGCAGACGCGCCCTCAGGACCCATATAAGGAAATTCCGCTCCATCTAACATCACACAGACCCATACTCGGAAAAAACTTTCCGAAACTTGTGACAAACCGGAAGAGGTATTTTTGGAACAAAAATACTCCTTCAAACGTACAACTTAATTTTTTAAACTTTGTCCATGTTTAGCATGGGAATCCAACTCTTTAACAGTGTAAAAAACTCAGTATGCATGAAATAGCATTTCACCCGCTCTTTAAACTCTGTTCCGAAGATAAATGGAGGTCTTACTGGTTTGGAACGACATGTGGGTGATTTATTAATGACATAGTTTTCCATTTTGGGTGAACTAACGTTTTAAGACTCATCTCCGTTAGCCAAAAATGACTAAAGTTAGCGTAGCATAGCATGGACAGAGACTGAACTCGGCCACACAGCATTAGTCTGAGAAACTATTGAAACGTGACCAAAACAACGGTCTACATTTCCAACAACTTACGGTCATATTACATTGATAGAAATACATTCTGTTCATTGTCGGTTTTCCTAACTGTCAAAAAATAATGGGTAACTAACTTAGCATGGGTTAGCTATAGTCGTTAATTAAGAACTGAAACAACCCAACGTAACCAGAAATATAATTTCGTAACATTCAATATCATAAAACACATTCTCACTTGTAAAATGTAATCCCTTGCTGTCTGGTTTTTAGATTCCGTTCATTTGAACATCCAAACGCAGCACAAAAGTCCGGCATCGTCCATTAATTTGCAGCGTTACCTAGCTACTTCCTAATGACTTCCTAATGACCTACTTCTATGCCTACTTCCCCTGTTCCAAGATGGCTGCGGTTTTGACGCACGATTAGAACCCCAAGGAGACATCTAGTGTATATATCTGTTAGTTGCAGAGGGAGCAACAAAGGATCTCCTTTTAATTTTGACCCTCTTGTCCCACTGCATTGAGCCATTGTTTTGAATGCGCTCGACCACTAAAACTTTGCATCCGAAGCATTTCTTCTTCTTCTTCTTCTTTTAGTTTTCTGGGGGTTACAGGTCAACTTTAAGGTACATACCACCACCTTCTACATTGGAGTGTTTAAAGTGAAAAAAAACTTGATAACCCATACTGGGAATTGGTGCTCTGCATTTAACCCATCCAAGTGCACACACACACACACACACACACACACACACACACACACACCATGAACAAACATCCAGAGGAGTGGGCAGCTACACCCAGAGCTGTACCCCACCAGGGAGCAACTGGGGGTTCAGTGCCTTGCTCTGCTGTTCATTCACTCCCCCCATGCACCTACAACTCCTGCTGGCACTAAGACTCAAACCTGCTTATTTTATTCATTAGAAACCATGTGTTGTTAAGTCTTGTATGTCCTAACCGTAGTCTTCTTCCTTTCTGATAACTGTTCTAAATTTGATAGATTTTTGAATTCTGTAAAATTTTCTTCCTGTATTACCTAAAACACAACTTTTCTGCCAGTTTATCAATGTTTTGTTTGTTATTAAAAATGTTCCTTCACCTTTTCCAAGTTGAATATCTATTTTGTCACTGTGATTTAGAGCTTTTTTGCTAATTTATCAGCTTCTTCATTACATACTATACCTATGTGTGCTGGCATCCAAAAAATGTAATATCTACTCGCAGTCTTTCCATATTTAACAACGCTGTATATATATTTCTATTAAAATGCCATCTCTGGTTGATTTACTAATAAAACTCTTCAATGCTGCTGCTGAGACTGAATAGAACCACTCTGTCAGGTTTGACATCCTCCACCCATTGTAAACCCAGATATATTCCAACTAATTCAGCTGTATATATAGTTACATTATAGGAAATTAT